>NC_091285.1:132889265-133189265 GCF_032444005.1 Ranitomeya imitator | reverse complement strand
CACCGATTGACCAAACCACTGCACGGCCAGCTCTACCCTCACCTACTGTATCCTCACCCATCCCTTGTAGATTGTGAGCCCTCGCGGGCAGGGTCCTCTCTCCTCCTGTACCAGTTGTGACTTGTATTTTTCAAGATTATTGTACTTGTTTTATTATGTATACCCCTCCTCACATGTAAAGCGCCATGGAATAAATGGCGCTATAATAATAAATAATAATAATAATAATGTTTTTTTTAAATGTTATGGTTTACATGTATGAGGGCCCCATAGGTTGATCACTTTGGTTGTTTATTGTGAGGGATATGTGGGGGCTCAAGTTGTATATAAGGGGATATGTGGGGGCTCATCTACTATATAATGGTCACTTCCGTCTGTCTGTCCTTCTGTCTGTCTGTCTGTCACGGATATTCATTGGTCGCGGCCTCTGTCTGTCATGGAAATCCAAGTCGCTGATTTTGCCACGCCCAATCAGCTACAGGCACAGTCCGGAAGAAAACGACCACTCCTTACTGCCCGCAGTCAGCGCCCAGCGCCCGCCTACTCCCCTTCGATCACCGCTCACACAGGGTTAATGCCGGCGGTAACAGACCGCGTTATGCCGCGGGGTAACTCACTCCGTTACCGCCACTATTAACCCTGTGTGACCAAGTTTTTACTATTGATGCTGCCTATGCAGCGTCAATAGTAAAAGTATCTAATGTTAAAAATAATAATAAAAAAAAAAAATCATTATATACTCACCTTCCGCCGCCTTTCACGCTCTTCGCCATGCTCCGGTAACCGCTCCATGCAAGCGGCAAGTTCCGGTGTCAACGATGGTATAGGAGAAGGACCTGCCATGACGTCACGGTCATGTGACCGCGACCTCATCACAGCCCCTGCGCAAGAAGGACCTGCCATGACGTTAAGGTCATGTGACCGCGACGTCATCTGTTATGGACCCGGTGGTTAGGAGCACCCGGAATGACCTGATGGTTAAACTCACACAGGACAAGCTCTGGGAAGTCGGAGCTCTGCTGACCGCAACCCCTAATCCTATCACACAACTAGAAATAGCCGTGGAGCGTACCTAACACGACCTAGACGCCTCTTCACAGCCTAAGAGCTAACTAGCCCTAAAGATAGAAAATAAAGCCTACCTTGCCTCAGAGAAATTCCCCAAAGGAAAAGGCAGCCCCCCACATATATTGACTGTGAGTTAAGATGAAAGTCACAAACACAGAAATGAAACAGGTTTCAGCAAAGGGAGGCCAGACTTACTAAACAGACTGAGGATAGGAAAGGTATCACCGACTCACGGTGCGGAGGTGCCACTCTGCATCCCAGAGCTTCCAGCTAGCAAGACAAAATCATGATAGCCAACTGGACAAGGAAACAATGAACAAATAATTAACTAGGAGGGACTTAGCTTCTGCTGGAGTAGACAGGTCACCAGAAAGATTCAAGAGCGAACTGAACCAGTACAAGAACATTGACAGCTGGCATGGAGTAACAATCTGAGTGGAGTTAAATAGAACAGCCAGCCAAAGAATAAACTACGTCACCTGTGGAAGGAACCTCAGAAGCAGCAGCTCCACTCACAGCCACCAGAGGGAGTCCATGGACAGAACTCGCCGAAGTACCATTCATGACCACAGGAGGGAGCTCGAAAACAGAATTCACAACAGTACCCCCCCCTTGAGGAGGGGTCACCAAACCCTCACCAGAGCCCCCAGGCCGATCAGGACGAGCCAAATGAAAGGCACGAACTAGATCGGAAGCATGAACATCAGAGGCAAAAACCCAGGAATTATCTTCCTGACCATAATCCTTCCACTTGACCAGGTACTGGAGTTTCCGTCTCGAAATACGAGAATCCAAAATCTTCTCCACCACATACTCCAACTCCCCCTCGACCAACACCGGGGCAGGAGGATCAACAGAGGGAACCATAGGCACCACGTATCTCCGCAATAACGACCTATGGAACACATTATGGATGGCAAAAGAAGCTGGAAGGTCCAAACGAAATGACACAGGATTAAGAACTTCAGAAATCTTATACGGACCAATGAAACGAGGCTTAAACTTAGGAGAGGAAACCTTCATAGGAACATGACGAGATGACAACCAAACCAAATCCCCAACACGAAGTCGGGGACCAACACAGCGCCGGCGGTTAGCGAAACGTTGAGCCTTTTCCTGGGACAATGTCAAATTGTCCACCACATGAGTCCAAATCTGCTGCAACCTGTCCACCACCGTATCCACACCAGGACAAGTCCGAAGGCTCAACCTGCCCTGAAGAGAAACGAGGATGGAAACCAGAATTACAGAAAAAAGAAACCAAGGTAGCCGAGCTGGCCCGATTATTAAGGGCGAACTCAGCCAAAGGCAAGAAGGACACCCAATCATCCTGATCAGCAGAAACAAAGCATCTCAGATATGTCTCCAAAGTCTGATTAGTTCGTTCGGTTTGGCCATTTGTCTGAGGATGGAAAGCAGAAGAAAAAGACAAATCAATTCCCATCTTAGCACAAAAGGACCACCAAAACCTCGAAACAAACTGTGAACCTCTGTCCGAGACGATGTTCTCCGGAATGCCATGCAAACGAACCACATGCTGGAAAAACAATGGCACCAAATCAGAGGAGGAAGGCAATTTAGGCAAGGGTACCAAATGGACCATCTTAGAGAAGCGATCACAAACCACCCAAATGACCGACATCCTTTGAGAGACAGGGAGATCTAAAATAAAATCCATGGAATATGCGTCCAGGGCCTCTTCGGGACCGGCAAGGGCAAAAGCAACCCACTGGCACGAGAACAGCAGGGCTTAGCCCGAGCACAAGTCCAACAGGACTGCACAAAAGAACGCACATCCCGTGACAAAGAAGGCCACCAAAAGGATCTAGCCACCAAATCTCTGGTACCAAAGATTCCAGGGTGACCAGCCAACACCGAACAATGAACCTCAGAGATAACTCTACTAGTCCATCTATCAGGGACAAACAGTTTCTCCGCTGGAAAACGGTCAGGTCTATCAGCCTGAAACTTCTGCAGCACGCGCCGCAAATCAGGGGAGATGGCAGACAAAATTACCCCCTCTTTGAGAATACCCGCCGGCTCAGAAACACCCGGAGAGTCGGGCACAAAACTCCTTGACAGGGCATCAGCCTTCACATTCTTAGAGCCCGGAAGGTACGAAACCACAAAATCAAAATGGGAGAAAAACAGCGACCATCGAGCCTGTCTAGGATTCAACCGTTTGGCAGACTCGAGATAAGTTAAATTCTTGTGATCCGTCAAGACCACCACGCGATGCTTGGCTCCTTCAAGCCAATGTCGCCACTCCTCGAATGCCCACTTAATGGCCAACAACTCTCGATTGCCAACATCATAATTGCGCTCAGCAGGCGAGAATTTTCTAGAAAAGAAGGCACATGGTTTCATCACCGAGCCATCAGAACTTCCTTGCGACAAAACAGCCCCTGCTCCAATCTCAGAAGCATCAACCTCAACCTGAAACGGGAGCGAAACATCTGGCTGGCACAACACAGGGGCAGAAGAAAAACGACGCTTCAACTCCTGAAAAGCCTCTACAGCCGCCGAGGACCAATTGACCACATCAGCACCTTTCTTGGTCAAATCAGTCAACGGTTTAGCAACACTAGAAAAATTAGCGATGAAGCGACGGTAAAAATTAGCAAAGCCCAGGAACTTCTGCAGGCTCTTCACAGATGTCGGCTGAGTCCAATCATAAATGGCCTGAACTTTAACAGGGTCCATCTCGATAGTAGAAGGGGAAAAAATGAAACCCAAAAATGAAACCTTCTGAACCCCAAAGAGACATTTCGACCCCTTCACAAACAAGGAATTTGCACGAAGGACCTGGAACACCATTCCGACCTGCTTCACATGAGACTCCCAATCATCCGAAAAGACCAAAATATCATCCAAATATACAATCATGAATCTATCCAGGTACTCTCGGAAGATGTCATGCATAAAGGACTGAAACACAGATGGAGCATTAGAGAGCCCGAATGGCATAACCAGGTACTCAAAATGGCCCTCGGGCGTATTAAATGCTGTTTTCCATTCATCGCCCTGTTTAATTCGCACAAGATTATACGCCCCTCGAAGATCTATCTTGGTGAACCAACTAGCCCCCTTAATCCGAGCAAACAAATCAGACAGCAGCGGCAAAGGGTACTGAAATTTGACTGTGATCTTATTAAGAAGGCGGTAATCAATACAAGGTCTCAAAGAGCCATCCTTCATGGCCACAAAAAAGAACCCTGCTCCCAACAGTGATGACGACGGGCGAATATGACCTTTCTCCAAGGATTCCATTATATAACTCCGCATAGCGGCGTGCTCTGGCACAGATAAATTAAACAGTCTGCCCTTAGGAAACTTACTACCAGGAATCAAATTAATAGCACAATCGCAATCCCTATGAGGAGGTAAGGCACCGGATTTGGGCTCTTCAAATACATCCCGGTAATCTGACAAAAACTCAGGGACTTCAGAAGGAGTGGAAGGCGAAATTGACAGCAATGGAACATCACCATGTACCCCCTGACAACCCCAGCAGGACACAGACATAGATTTCCAATCCAATACTGGATTATGGACCTGTAGCCATGGCAACCCCAAAACGACCACATCATGCAGATTATGCAACACCAAAAAGTGAATATCCTCCTGATGTGCAGGAGCCATGCACATGGTCAATTGAGTCCAGCACTGAGGCTTATTCTTGGCAAAAGGCGTAGCATCAATTCCTCTCAATGGAATAGGACACTGCAAGGGCTCCAAGAAAAAACCACAGCGCCTGGTAAACTCCAAGTTCATCAAATTCAGGGCAGCGCCTGAATCCACAAATGCCATAACAGAATAGGACGACAGAGAGCAAATCAGAGTAACGGACAAAAGAAATTTAGACTGTACCGTACCAATGGTGGCAGACCTAGTGAACCGCTTAGTGCGCTTAGGACAATCGGAGATAGCATGAGTGGAATCACCACAGTAAAAACACAGCCCATTCCGACGTCTATGTTCTTGCCGTTCCGCTCTGGTCAAAGTCCTATCACATTGCATAGGCTCAGGCCTATGCTCAGAGAATACCGCCAAATGGTGCACAGCTTTGCGCTCACGCAAGCGCCGATCGATCTGAATGGCCAAGGACATGGACTCATTCAGACCAGCAGGCGTGGGAAATCCCACCATGACATCCTTAAGGGTTTCAGAAAGACCCTTTCTGAAAATTGCCACCAGGGCACACTCATTCCACTGAGTAAGCACAGACCACTTTCTAAACTTCTGACAGTACACCTCCGCTTCATCCTGACCCTGACACAAAGCCAGCTAGATTTTCTCTGCCTGATCCACTGAATTTGGTTCATCATAAAGCAATCCAAGTGCCAGAAAAAACGCATTAACATCACGCAATGCAGGATCTCCTGGCGCAAGGGAAAATGCCCAGTCTTGAGGGTCACCACGCAACAAAGAAATAATGATTTTTACTTGTTGAACGGGGTCACCAGAGGAGCGGGGTTTCAAAGCTAGAAACAGTTTACAATTATTTTTGAAATTCAGGAATTTAGATCTATCCTCAGAAAACAAATCAGGAATTGGAATTCTAGGCCCTAACATCGGATTCTGAACCACAAAATCTTGAATGTTTTGTACCCTTGCAGTGAGATGATCCACACAAGAGGACAGACCTTGAATGTCCATATCTACACCTGTGTCCTGAACCACCCAGAGGTTAAGGGGAAAAGAAAGACAAAAAACACTGCAGAGAAAAAAAAATGGTCTCAGAACTTCTCTTATCCCTCTATTGAGATGCATTAAAGGGACTCTGTCACCTGAATTTGGCGGGACTGGTTTTGGGTCATATGGGCGGAGTTTTCGGGTGTTTGATTCACCCTTTCCTTACCTGCTGGCTGCATGCTGGCTGCAATATTGGATTGAAGTTCATTCTCTGTCCTCCATAGTACACGCCTGCGCAAAGCAATCTTGCCTTGTGCAGGCGTGTACTATGGAGGACATAGAAAGAACTTCAATCCAATATTGCAGCCAGCATGCAGCCAGCGGGTAAGGAAAGGGTGAATCAAACACCAAAAAACTCCGCCCATATGACCCAAAACCAGTCCCGCCAAATTCAGGTGACAGGTTCCCTTTAATACTTTGGTCCAGCTGTACTGTTATGGACCTGGTGGTTGGGAGCACCCGGAACGACCTGATGGTTAAACTCACAACGGACAAGCTCTGGGAAGTGGGAGCTCTGCTGACCGCAACCCCTAATCCTATCACACAACTAGAAATAGCCATGGAGCGTACCTAACACGACCTAGACGCATCTTCACAGCCTAAGAGCTAACTAGCCCTAAAGATAGAAAATAAAGCCTACCTTGCCTCAGAGAAATTCCCCAAAGGAAAAGGCAGCCCCCCACATATATTGACTGTGAGTTAAGATGAAAGTCACAAACACAGAAATGAAACAGGTTTCAGCAAAGGGAGGCCAGACTTACTAAACAGACTGAGGATAGGAAAGGTATCTTTGCGGTCAGCACAAAAAACTACAAAAGACCACGGAGAGTGTGCAAAAAGACCTCCGCACCGACTCACGGTGCGGAGGTGCCACTCTGCATCCCAGAGCTTCCAGCTAGCAAGACAAAGTCATGATAGCCAAATGGACAAGGAAACAATGAACAAATAATTAACTAGCAGGGACTTAGCTTCTGCTGGAGTAGACAGGTCACAGAAAGATCCAAGAGCAAACTGAACCAGTACAAGAACATTGACAGCTGGCATGGAGTAACGATCTGAGTGGAGTTAAATAGAACAGCCAGCCAAAGAATAAACTACGTCACCTGTGGAAGGAACCTCAGAAGCAGCAGCTCCACTCACAGCCACCAGATGGAGTCCATGGACAGAACTCGCCGAAGTACCATTCATGACCACAGGAGGGAGTTCGAAAACAGAATTCACAACAGTCATCACACCCTGGGACCGGAAGCTGCCGACAGAACTACAAGGGGCCCTCGGATCGGAAGGTGAGTATGTTTATTTTTTATTTTTTAACCTGTGACATATGTGGCTGGGCAATATATTACGTAGCTGGGCAATATACTACGTGGCTCTGTGCTGTATACTACGTCACTGGGCAATATACTACGTAACTGGGCAATATACTACGTGGCTGGGCAATATGCTCTGTGCTGTATACTACGTCGTTGGGCAATATACTACGTGGCTGGGCAATATACTACGTGACTGGGCAATATACTACGTGGGCTGTGCAATATACTACGTGACTGGGCAATATACTACGTGGGCTGTGCAATATCCTACGTGGCTCTGTGCTGTATACTATGTCACTGGACAATATACTACGTAACTGGGCAATATACTATGTGACTGGGCAATATACTACGTGGCTCTGTGCTGTATACTACGTGGCTGGGCAATATACTACGTCGCTGGGCAATATACTACGTGGGCTGTGCAATATACTATGTGGCTCTGTGCTGTATACTACATCACTGGGCAATATACTACGTAACTGGGCAATATAGTATGTGACTGGGCAATATCCTATGTGACTGGGCAATATGCTACGTGGCTCTGTGCTGTATACTATGTCGCTGGGCAATATACTACATGGCTGGGCAATATACTACGTGGGCTGTGCAATATACTACGTGGGCTGGGCAATATACTACGTGGCTGGGCAATATACTATGTAGTTAGGCAATATACTACATGGACATGCATATTCTAGAATACCCGATGCGTTAGAATCGGGCCACCATCTAGTACTATATATAAGGCATACTTAATTCTGATCAGTATTGTCATACAATTATTTTTAATTAATTTTTTTTATGTTATAATAATCTTGAGTAGAATTAATTTCAGCCTATTAGTTTGGCCTCCACAATATACTGTGCTCTCATGTGGCCCCTTG
The DNA here is from genome assembly GCF_032444005.1 of Ranitomeya imitator. Classification (NCBI taxonomy): domain Eukaryota; kingdom Metazoa; phylum Chordata; class Amphibia; order Anura; family Dendrobatidae; genus Ranitomeya; species Ranitomeya imitator. Next base: position 133,181,302 of record NC_091285.1, on the reverse strand, counting down.
GGAAAATTAATCTCCCACCCCTGCTCCATTTTGTACAGTGCTATGTTATGAATAGTGCTGTACATACAGAAAAAATTATGTGGCACATGATCTGTTAAAGGGAAACACGTGACATGTCATGTGATACATTGGCTACCTGGGGGTTACACCTTCTAAACTGCTCGGGCAGGCTCGGACTGGCCCACCGGAGAACCGGAGGATTCTCCGGTGGGCCCAGGCACTGACACCTGCTGGCATACTTGCCAGCAGCTGCCTAGGGCCCCCAATGCTTCAAGGGCCCTCACTGCTCCCGGGGCCCCAAGCCACTGGCTATGGGGCCCCTGAGTCAAGGGGTACCGCTCTGTGCCAGCCTAGCAGCAGCTGGAGACAGAATCCTTTCCCCGCTGCTAAAGCCAAATGAATATTCACGCTTCCCCACGCCCCTATGGGCGTGGGGAAGCGTGAATACCATTTCTCTTTAATAGCGGGCAGGGTTAGCCGCAGGGTGAGGCTAACGCTGCCCGCATGTAAAGCCCCACCACCGCACCACTGCACCACATACACACAGCACCGCAAAAGCACCGTCCGCACCACATACACAGGCACAGCCGCACACAGAGTCAGACACACAGCAGTTCACCTCCTGGCAGCAGCAGCACATTCCGGCGTCCTGCTTCCCTGTGTGAGAGCCCAGCTGGATGACGTCATCATCCAGTGTGTTGTCTGAGTGTGTTTGTGTGTGAGTGTGCCTGTGTGTGAGTTTGTCTGTGTGTGAGTGTGTGTGTGTGTACCTGCGTGTCTGTGTGTGAGTGTGCCTGTGTGGCCAGGACATGGTTAAAGGTGCAGATGACCAGATTGTTGCTATGATCAGAACTTCAGAAGCAAATTAAGGGTTTTTTCCAAGGCTACAATATTAATGACCCACCTGTCAGCTTTTACCAGGTCCCTGCGGAGCTGGAACAACACAGGTCCGTACACGTAGTGGCCATTCTCGAGTATTGTAGCTCAGCTCTTATTAAAGTGATTGGGAGCAGAGCTACAATAGCTGGGAAAGGTGAATACACAGTATACAAAGCATGTACAGGAGTACTTCCGGTGGTAGTGGGGGCTGCTAACAGCTGATCAGTGGGGGTCCCCAGCCAGTTGGATATTGATCACCTATCCGTAAAGGGGCTGAGCACTACTTGGACAACTCTTCCATAAATACTATATTGTCTACTGTAAAATAAATATATATTCACCTCCCGCACTGGCAGTGTTCCAGTGATGTTGGGGCTGGATCTCATTGTTATGAGCACTGATGGGCGGCTTTGGTCTTGGGCAATCCCTTTCAACTGAGTGATACATAATTGTGATTATACTGCGTTTTACATGTTTGGAAAGGTTGTACTGTCAGAAGCTGTGTGCCTCAATGACTCCCCTTGTAATGTCACTCACCCGAAATATTACAGCATCTCCCCTGACCACAATAGGCTGTGATATCACAACAGCTCCATAACTGATGCCAACCTCATAAAATGACATATGTGATGAGTTATCTGCCGTGATGACCAGGTAGTGCCAGTCATAGATCCCTATGACATTTCTTGTATCTGTAACAATATAGGTATTTGGATATAGCTGTAGAATGGGCCCCTAGGGTCAATTCCTCCTGTGGGCCCCAGACATCCCAGTCCGATGCTGTGCACGGGCCCCTGGCTCCTCTTAATCCACCCCTGCATGTTCCCACCACTGCACTAATGTGCCAGGCACGGCCACCACCAGTGACACTAGGGATTTGTCCCAAGCCCGATGTACACTACATGTGCATGTCATTTCCTAAAATCCTATCTCCAATGCTGCAACTGAGAAATACAGATTTTCTGTCAGGAAATTTCAGAAAATCTGATGCTGTTTTCGCGCTGTGGAAATGTACCCCATGGGAACGCTTCAATGCTAGGCATAGATATTTTGCTATTACAGAATAATAGAGTGTAAATGTCTTATAAATATAACGGTAAGGCACCAGTGAGCAGATGCAGTAAACACATCAGCCTTGTAAGGTAATTTATTCCTTCATTTCACAGGAGACATGAACAACTAAAATAACTCGCAAACACTTTATCTATAACATTTATCTATCCAATATTCATTGAAACGAGAGGTGTAGATTAGGCTGTCATACAGTATACATGTGTAGCACAGACTATGCTGCTATATTCCACCACAGAGCATTGTATGCAGCATTCTGGTCACAAAGCAAGCTGTGATCAAAACTACCAGAGAAGACAGTATTGTTCTGTGCTAAGGAATAAAGGGACATAATATGAACAGAAAGGAACAGTTTGATTTTAACCCTCAAGTCAAGATGTCACAGGGTAATTTCCGAAGATCCGGAAGTGGCAGCGCTTTAGACGCAGTGCATGTTCGTTGCTCCCAAACCGCTACCGTGCAAAATCACCACATCCAATACATTCTATGGGTGAAATTTGCCTTGCAGAGACCAGCGTCTCCACAAGAAAAATTGACATGCTGCGGTCTAGAGAGATGCGCCACATGTCCGTCTCTACGGGTGAACCGTGGGCGTCTCTGGATGCATAGTGGGCATGGGACTTCCACCATCCACTATGCTATAACATCTGGACGCTGCGAGTTGGACACTCCACAAGTACGCAGCGTCCAACCTGCAGCGTTTACTGATCGTCTGCACATACCCTTAAAATGCTGTTATGTGACTGTAATTTTGCTACATTTATTTTGCACTGAATTTGAATTAAATAATGTTTATTTTATTGAATTCAAAAATAGCAAAATTAGTTGGTGAAAAATCAATACAACTGTAATTTAAAGCATTTTATTAGTAAACTAATCAGCACACCATGTGCAGAATTATTAGGTAAGCGAGTATTTTGACCAAATTATCATTTTTATGAAGGTTTCCAACCCCAAGCTGTATAAACCTGAATGCTTACTGGGTGAAGCAGATCAGGTGATGTGAATGAATTTGTGTAATGAGGACGGTGAGGCCTAAGGATACAATACCCTTTATCAAAGTAAGCAGAATTAGGCAGCTTGTTATCCTCAGGCAAAATAGGCCAAAAACAAGATTTAAATACCGTATTTCCCGGCGTATAAGATGACTTTTTGACCCCTAAATATTGTCCCAAATGTCGGGGATCGTCTTATACGCCGGGTACGGCGTGTGCAGGGAGCGATCCTGCATTTTGGTGTGTGGTTCCCAGGGTCTGGAGGAGAGGAGACTCTCCTTCAGGCCCTGGGATCCGTATTCATGTAAAAAATAAAGAATAAAAATAAAAAACATGGATATACTCACCCTCGGACGGGCCCTGGATCACAGCGCTGCTAGCGTCTCCCTCTGTTAGAATGACCGCTCATGTGACCGCGACATCACTGAAGGTCCTTCACTCACCGCATTCTAAGGAACAGAGGGAGACGCTAGCAGCGCTGTGATCCAGGGCCCGTCCGAGGGTGAGTATATCCATGTTTTTTATTTTTATTCTTTATTTTTAACATGAATATGGATCCCAGGGCCTGAAAGAGAGTCTCCTCTCCTCCAGACCCTGGGAACCACACGCCGTATAAGATGACTGGGCGTATAAGATGATCCCCGTCTTATACAGAGGGCATATCCCAAATTCCATATTTTATATGGAAAAGTTGGGGGTCGTCTTATATGCCAGAAAATACAGTAACAATGAAAAGTCAAATTGTTAAAAGTCTTATAGAGAGATGCAGTACTTTTGAAATTGTGATATTGGGGTGTAATCAGGGAGCCATCAAAAGCTTTGATACAAGTAGTCAGCAGGGTCACAAAAAACATGTTGAGAAAAAAATATGAACAATAACCAGTGGTTGATTAGTAGTATCCAGAGTTTCTGGCAGTTTAGAAGGCGTGGGCTCCCCCCTCCCCATGTACCCGATGTATCACATGACATGTCACATGATCCCCTTCGATAGATCATGTGATAGGTTATGCATACCTCCCAACCATCCCGGATCCAGCGGGACTGTCTCGATCTTGACTGTCAGCCCCGCGATCCCAGGCGGGGCATTAGTTGTCCCGCAGTGGTTGAGAGGTGTGCTGCAATATCACACAGTCAGCCTCATCCCTGCACCCGCACTGTCCCGCAGAGCAGCCTGAGCACAGCACACCACATATTGGCTGCTCCGTGCGCACAGGACCTATGATGAGGTCACAGGAGGGGAGGAGCAGGGGTCACATGATCGGGACCTCCGTGGATTGCAGGACTCGGCTGTGCTGGTTGCCATCTTGCCATGGTGCTGCTGGATGAGGTAAGTAAGCTGCCTTGTGTGTGGGGTCAGGAGGTGTTTACAGTGTGGATGTAGCAGAGCCATGTGTGTATGAGGTGTATGGAGCGGAGCTGAATGTGTACAAGGTGTACGGAGCGGAGCTGAATGTGTACGAGGTGTACAGAGCGAAGCCGTGTGTGTATAAGGTGTATGGAGCAGAGCTGAATGTGTACAAGGTGTATGGAGTGGAGCATGTGTGTATGGATCGGAGCTGTGTGTGCAAAATGTACGGAGCGCAGCCGCGTGTGTAGAAGTAGCTATGTGTGGCCATTATACGGTACAAAGTATCATGTGCGGCCATTATACAGTATGGAGCATCATGTGTGGTCATTTTACAGTATGGAGCATCATGTGCAGTCATTATACAGTATAGAGCATCATGTGCAGTCATTATACAGTATGGAGCATCATGTGTGGCCATTATACAGTATGAAGCATCATGTGCGGTCATTATACAGTATGGAGCATCATGTGTGGCCATTATACAGTATGAAGCATCATGTGCGGCCATTATACACTATGGAGCATCATGTGTGGCCATTATACAGTATGGAGAATTGTGTGTGGCCATTATACAGTATGGAGAACTGTGTGTGGCCATTATACAGTATGGAGAACTGTGTGTGGCCATTATACAGTATGGAGCATCATGTGTGGTGGCCGTTATACAGTATGGAGCATCATGTGTGGTCATTTTACAGTATGGAGCATCATGTGCAGTCATTATACAGTATGGAGCATCATGTGCAGTCATTATACAGTATAGAGCATCATGTGCAGTCATTATACAGTATGGAGCATCATGTGTGGCCATTATACAGTATGAAGCATCATGTGTGGCCATTATACAGTATGGAGCATCATGTGTGGCCATTATACAGTATGAAGCATCATGTGCAGCCATTATACAGTATGGAGCATCATGTGCGGTCATTACATGGTACGAAGTATCATGTGCGGTCATTATACAGTATGGAGCATCATGTGCGGCCATTATACAGTATGGAGCATCATGTGTGGCCATTATACAGTATGGAGCATCATGTGCGGCCATTATACAGTATGGAGCATCATGTGCGGCCATTATACAGTATGGAGCATCATGTTCGGTCATTATACAGTATTGAGCATCATGTGTGGCCATTATACAGTATTGAGCATCATGTGTGGCCATTATACAGTATGGAGCACTGTGTGGCCATATTTTTTGTTTATAATTATTCTTTATGAAACAGTCTATATGACAGAAAGTACCCAAAAGTGACAATTTTAAAATCTGGACCTCTAAAGGTGCTCAAAACCATGTTCAAGAAGTTTATTAACCCTTCAGGTGCTTCACTGCTTCACAGGAACTCAAGTAATGTGGAAGGAAAAAATGAACATTTAAGTTTGTTCACAAAAAATTTACTTTAGACCAAAACTTTTATTTTCACAAGGGTAACAGTAGAAATTGGACCCCAAAATTTATTGTGTAATTTCTCCTGAATACTGATACCTTATTTATGAGGGAAATCTAAAGTTTGGGCGCACGGGAGCGCTCAGAAGGATCACCATTTGAATGTTTGAATGCAAGATTTGCTGAAATAATTAGCAGACACCATGTTGCGTTTGGAGAGCCCTTGATTTGATTAAACTGTGAAACCCCCCACCAAGTGACCCAATTTTGGAAACCACTCCCTCATGGATTTTATCGACTGGTATAATGATCATTTTGAACCCACAGGTGAGACACAGAATTTGATAATATTAGGCCGTCTTATTGAATATGTTGTCATTAGTGTTAAGTGCAATTGCTCGCTACTTCGGTTTGTATTGGATGCTCAGGTATGCACCGAATATCGTCGGTGCTTGAGTGATATGCTTGAGTCCCTGCCCCGCATGTTTCACGGGTGTTAGACACCCAAAAAAAACATGCAGGGATACTCCGTGCATACCTGAGCACCCAATGCAAACTCGAGTAGCGAGCACTTATAGAATGCCGGCCAGGGCCATGGGGTACTCGGTACTGGGTGCAGTCGTTATTAAAGGGGGGTTCGGTGGCAGTGACCCGGTCTGTGGCCCTGGGCACCCAAGTAAGGGGAAGATCTTTAAAGGCGATTATGTAAATAAAGTTTGTGTTTGTGACGCCACCTGTGGTTCTCGGTCAAAGGTGACTTACGCTGCTTAAAGGGGTCCTCTGGGGTGATGTTGTGGCAGCAGAGATGGTATGGCTTCCCACAGGTGAAGCTGGTTCCCCATGGCTCCCGGTGTATAGGTAAAGATGGTGAATGATGTAGCAAGAAATGGAGGACACAGGTTTGCAGTCTCTTTACCTGGTTTACTGAAGGATTCAGGCAGCCACAATCCACGGTACCGGATCACAGGTGCAGGTATGGTCTGGCCAGCTTGGAAATGAGTCTGGAATCACCCTTACCAAGTGGGGTTGGAAGCCTTCCCTCTAGCACTGTGGTGTAGTCCCTTGCTGCCTTAGGCCTCTCACAAGGTCCTCACGTTTTCTCTCTCCACCTTGTTGGCAGAACACAACCCGTACGACATGTAGCTCGAGCCTTTTTACAGGATCTTTATCACGACCCAAGCTCTATCTGCTACTGTGACCTCAGGTGTCAATGGTGAACAGGTAACTTGCAATCCGCTGTCCGCCGGTTTCTGCCGTGGGGCAGAGTTACCCCCACAACCTTGGTCTTCCGGCTATCGGTATCTGCGCTCAGCATGGAGGAAGCCCAGTCGCAGCTTCTCTCTCCAGCTCTCAACTCTCCTTTGCTCCTTTCCCTAGTTCACTGTCTCTACAAACTGTTCCGTTCTCGTTCCTTCTAGGAGCTGCAGCACCTCTTGTGGCTGCACAACCCCTTTTTCTCTCTCAGACTCTCACCATCTGCTTCCTCTCTGTTCTGTCCTTCTGACAGACTGACTGAACTCTCTTTCCCTCCAGACCAGAATATATATAGGGGAGCCACCCATAAGCTGGATCAGAGCTCCCCCTTCTGGCCTGGAGTATGAACATGTTGTATGCTTGTGATTACCTAATAAGAGAGATCCTTCCTCGCTCCCAAGTGTGAAATCACTCTCCCTGTGAGGAAAGCAATGCCACTGTAACAACCAGGAACCTGGGGTGTTACACTTGCGCCCAGCACTAACCGTCATACTGTCATTTTTTTCTACTTTTGAAAAAATCAAAATTCTAACCCTAACCCAAACCCTACCGAAAACCTTAACCCCAACCCTAACACAACCCTAACACCGACCCTAGCCCTAACTCTAAACCGAGCTGCAAAGAATGGAAAAATATATTTATGCGTATTTTATAACTTTTATCTAACTGAGGGGGTGACAAATGGGAATGTGATTTACATTTTTTTTTTTTATTTTGCTCACTGTGATACGATCTATCACAGTGATCAAAAGGAACCAATAGGAAAAATTTCCTATTGTTGTCGGTTACTGGCCGGCAGATCTCGGTGGGTGCACTGCGCCTGCCATTTTTTTCACAGGAATATGATACAGGTCCAGGGGATGGATCAGTAAGGCCCAGGGATGGTGGAAGCACCGGGGGGGTATTAGAGTGCATTATTTCTCTCCCCTCTGACATGTACATCATGTCAGAATACAGAGAAATCATTGAAACAGCTGGCCTACTTTTTTTATGATCGCCGTTATTCACTGAATAATGGTGATCACGTGATCAGGCACGGAAAAATCATGTTCTCTGGAGTCTCGGCTACCCGGGGGTAGCTGAGATCCCGGAGATTTTGCAACTCTGAGGGTTGCTACAACCTTATTCCCAATTGCTGTTTTAAAATGGCGATGGGGAAATAAGAACCCATAGCGGCTGAGGTATTAATGCGTGATGACGGTTACTACAGGGTTAAAAACCCAATAAAGACATACAAGCACACACATTTGCACAGAAAAACAGTGATACAAAAAAGAGCAGAAATGAGGGGAGATAGGGACTAGTTTTGCCCTTCACAATTCCCTTCATGACAGAGGAGGTTGGCACATTAAATTGAAATGGTATAGCGAGCGCCCCTGCTCCTCGTCGACTGCTGCTTTGTAGACCTACCACTACTCTAACTAACCAGGCATCCTCTGAAGGTGATCAAATAATATGTAATGAACATATTGTGAGGTGTTGACATGCTTAGCTGCTTCTTCAGGTAGACACAGGGACACTTTGATGGTGAAACACCTGGTGGTCCATTAACGTCAGCATACATCAAGGCAGGGTTCAGAAAAATAAAAGCAGAGCCTTCCTGGCTTTAATGGAAAACAAAACAAATAAAGCACCTTCAGATGTCAAACAGGGAATTTGGAAGAGAGCATCTGCCTTACCATGTAACCTCCCTGGCCTATGCTCTACCTGGAAAGTGAAGTCCTGAAGGGCTAAGAACCATCTAGTCACCCTGGCGTTCTTACCCTTCTTCTCTCTCAACCATCGCAGATGGGCATGGTCTGACACTAAAGGTACCGTCACACTGAACGATATCGCTATCGATCCGTGACGTTGCAGCGTCCTGGCTAGCGATATCGTTCAGTTTGACACGCAGCAGAGATCAGGATCCTGCTGTGATGTCGTTGGTCGCTGCAGAAAGTCCAGCACTTTATTTAGTCGCTGGACTCCTTGCAGACATCACTGAATCGGTGTGTGACTCCGATTCAGCGATGTCTTCACTGGTAACCAGGGTAAACATCGGGTTACTAAGCGCAGGGCCGCGCTTAGTAACCCGATGTTTACCCTGGTTACCATCGTAAAAGTAAAAACAACAAACACTACATACTTACCTTCAGCTGTCTGTCCCCGGCGCTCTGCTTCTCTGCACTCCTCCTGCATCCTGTGTCAGCGCCGGCCAGCCGGAAAGCACAGCGGTGACGTCACCACTCTGCTTTCCGGCCGCTGTGCTCACAGTCAGTGCAGGAAAGCAGAGCGCCGGGGACAGACAGCTGAAGGTAAGTATGTAGTGTTTGTTTTTTTACTTTTACGATGGTAACCAGGGTAAACATCGGGTTACTAAGCGCGGCCCTGCGCTTAGTAACCCGATGTTTACCCTGGTTGCCGGCATCGTTGGTCGCTGGAGAGCTGTCTGTGTGACAGCTTTCCAGCGACCAAACAGCGACGCTGCAGCGATCGACATCGTTGTCGGTATCGCTGCAGCGTCGCTTAGTGTGAAGGTACCTTAACTTAAACCTACAACCTTGCAGATAGTACTTCAGGGTGTCTACGGCCCACTTTAGAACCAAGCACTCTTTCTCAACTATGGCATAGTTCTTGTCGCAAGCAGAGAGTTTCTGGCTCAAGTATAGGATGGGATGCTCTTCACCATTTCTTTCCTATGACAGCACAGCTCCCAACCCCACAACTGAAGCATCGGTCTGGACCTTTGCTAAAGTATGGCGCAATCAGAACTGGGTGCTTACACAGAGCCTGCTTTAGTTCTTGAAATGCCATCTCTGTGTCAAGTCAATTTCACCATCGTTGATTTGGTGCACAGAAGGAGATCCGTTAATTATGACAAAGTATGGGATAAAACGCCGGTAATACCCCACAATCCCAAGAAACACCCTCACTTATTTCTTGGATAGCGGTTGCGGCCACTTCTTGAATTGCCTTTATTTTATTCAGCTGGGGCTTGATCTCACCTCTCCCGATGATGTAGCCTAAGTACCTGGCTTCCTCCTTTCCTAGGGCACACTTCTTTGGATTTATGGCAATTCCCACTTTCCTCAATGCATCGAGGATCGCCTGTACCTTGTGCAGGTGCGAACTCCATTCAGGGCTGAAGATGACAATGTCATCCAAGTAGGCTGCAGAATATTTCTAATGTGGAGCCAAGGTTTGATCCATTACCTCTGGAAGGTAGTTGGGGCCCCCTGCAGTCTGAAGGGCATCCTGGTATACTGAAAAAAAAAACATCCGGCGTCGAGGAGGCTGTCTTCTTCTTGGTGCTCTGGGACATTGGAATCTGCCAATACCCCTTCTACCCCTTCATCAGGTTGTGGGTTGTGATATACCTTGCTGGTTTCAGTAGCTCAATGAGTTCATCCATGTGGGGCATTGGTTACGCATCAAAACGGGACACCTCATTGAGCTTGTGGTAGTCATTACAAAACTGCCATTTGCCATTGGGCTTCGGTGCGAGGACGATGAGACTTGACCAGCCACTTCAGGATTCCTCTATCACCCCAAGGTCCAGCATTCTCTTCCCCTCCTTGGAGATTGTCTCCTGGCGTGCTTCGAGGATTCTGTAGGGTTTGAGGTTCACCCTTACATGCGGCGCCGTTAACACATCATGTTCCACGACCTGTGTGCGCCCTAGCAACTCTGAGAACAGGTCACGGTTCTGCTGCAGCATTTCTCGACATTGTTGCTTTTGGCTGCATTACCGTCTCAGTGATCACGACCTCCTCGATCTTGGCTTCGGGACCGGCCTCCAGGCAAGGAGCTTCCAGCAGTTCACATTCCCGTCAAGGTTTGAATAGGTTACCTGGTGCCAGGGGTGGATTAAGGGTAGCCAGGGCCCCGGGCTGTTCAGACACTGTGGGCCCCCCGGATCATGTGACGGGGGTCATGTGACGGGGGTCATGTGACGGGGCCCGGGGGTCATGTGACGGGGGTCATGTGACATACCCGAGCCAGATTATTCCAGAAAAATGGCCGGGTCCTACTCTACTGTAACCTATTAAATATTTGTTAAAATCTGCAATACAATTTAGGTATATTTTGACCAATAATATCACATACAAGGAACAAATAGCACCGCACCATGACCAGACCACAAATTACAACCCCAGTGATCGAATAATATCACATACAAGGAACAAATAGCACCGCACCATGACCAGACACCATATTACAACCACAGTGATCAAATTATATCACACACAAGGAACAAATGCCAGACCACATATTACCACCAGTGACCGAATAATATCACATACAAGGAACAAATACCGCTACACCATGTCAAGAGCACATATTACCACCACTTGGTGACCAAATAGCACACACAAGGGACAAATACCACAACACCATTTCCAGACCACATATTACCACCACATAGTGACTGAATACTACAATCCTGACAGTAATAAATAAATAAAAAAACAAAATACTGTCACCATAACTGCCAGTATTCACAGGAGATCTGTAATTGGTATGCAGTGTCTGTGTAGAGGTTATACAGCGATCACTGGCGACATTATACACAGGAGCTCTGTATATGGTTTACAGCAGGGGTGTCAAACTGCATTCCTCGAGGGCCGCAAACAGGTCATGTTTTCAGGATTTCCTTGTATTGCACAGGTGATAATTTAATCACCTGCACAGAATGATCCCAGCGCCTTGTGTAACGCAAAGGAAATCTTGAAAACACGCACGGTCTGAGCTGAGGCCCTCGACGAATGCAGTTTGACACCCCTGGTTTACAGTGTATAGTGTCAGTGTATAGATAACACTGACTCACCAGTGACGTCTCTAGCGGTGAAGTCCTTCATCTGTCATGAAGCACAGACCGCCATCATTTATTCCAGCCAGGGCTTGTTTGTTGTTTCTGCAGGAAATAACACAGTTATCTCGAGCTCCGCTTGCAGAACACATTACTTAAATTTTCACAATTTCAACATTACACCACATGAAGAAAAAAAGGCAATATAGTGTCACTCTGCACAGTAACAGGACCGCCCCCCCATTTAAAAAAAGTATACGCAAAAAATAAAATAAATACATCACTGCAGTAATAATATCCCTTAATTAGCCCCTACGGAAATAATATTTCCCACCCTGGCCCCGTTTATCTCATTCCTGGCTCCTGCAATATATTCTCGCATCCTGCACTCATGAGTATCCATCCTGCCCCATATGATTTACCCATCCTGCCCCATCTGTCTCCATCCTGTCCCATGACAGTATGTTCAACAATCTGCCCCAGTGTGGCCAGCATATTACCCCCAGTGTGTCCAGCATATTACCTCCACAGAGTGTATCCAGCAATCTGCCCCAGTATGTCCAGCATTGCCCCCAGTGTGTCCTGTCCAGCAATATGCCCCAGTATGTCCAGCAATCATCTGCCCCAGCCAGACTGTGTCCTCAGGCTCCAGCATTGCCCCAGTCAGTGTCTCCAGCAATCATCTGCCCCAGACTGTGTCCTCCTCCAGCATTGCCCCAGTATGTCCAGCAATCATCTGCCCAGCCAGTCCCCAGACTGTGTCCTCCAGCATTTCCCCCCCAGTGTCTCCTGCATTGCCCCCCCCCCCAGTGTCCAGCAATAGCAATGCAATCATTTGAGGCCCCCAGTCCCGACTGTGTCCTCCTCCTCCAGCATCATTGCACCAGTATGTCCAGCAATCATCTGCCCAGCCAGTCCCCAGACTGTGTCCTTCAGCATTTCCCCCCCAGTGTCTCCTGCATTGCCCCCCCCAGTGTGTCCAGCAATAGCAATGCAATCATTTGAGGCCCCAGGCCCCAGTCCCGACTGTGTCCTCCTCCTCCAGCATCATTGCACCGTGACCAGTATGTCCAGCAATCATCTGCCCACAGCTCAGCCAGTCCCCAGACTGTGTCCTCCAGCATTCCCCCCCCCCCCAGTGTCTCCTGCATTGCCCCCCACCAGGCCCCAGTGTCCAGGAATAGCAATCATTTGAGGCCCCCCCAGTCCCGACTGTGTCCCCTCCTCCTCCAGCATCATTGCCCCCCCAGACCCAGTGTGTCCAGATATCAGACTGCCCCAGTCCCAGACTGTGTCCTCCTGCTCCCAGCATTCTGCACCTGCCACCCCCCCCCCAATCACACACCCCCAATCACACACCCCCATCACCCCCACTCCCGACTTCTCCACCGTTATATTTATTATATCTCCACTCAGATTATTAAAAAAAAAAAAATTCTCCAGTCCTCACCTTACCAACGATCCAGGCGGTGAGCTCCCTCCCCTCCAGCAGCGCGCACTTGCCGGCGACTGACAATGACGTCAGACGCCGGCGACGTGTGCGCTGCGCCTGCGGCCGACGTTAACTATTGCCGTGCGGGCGCGCCCGCACGGCAATAGGAAACTAACCGACGCAGGCAGCGCCGCTAGGGGCCCGGTGAGCAGATGAGACGGGGCCCGATGCGGGCCCCCTCTCTCTGCCCACCGGGTCCGGGGGGGCTCCCGGCACGGCATGGGCAGTGTCCTCAGTGATCGAGAGTGACGGCACGGCAGGGGCACGGCGGCCGGCCGCACGGGCCCGGCACTCGCGCCGGCGGCGGCGGCAACACATACAAACAAACCAGTCTTCTGACAGGGGCAGCAGGCGGGCGGCTGGGTGGGTGGGTCACGGCCGGGGGTGCCACTGCACTGTGTCAGTGAGACAGTGACTCACTGTGTGCACTGTGATGAGTCACTGTCATATGATGATGAGACTTGCTGCGAGTGCCCTGATGATGGCGGCGGCCAGCGGGCAATCTGTGTGCGGTAGCCCAGGGCCCCCCCACACCACTGGGCCCTGGGCTACCGCCCAGATTGACCCTCTTATAATCCGCCCCTGCCTGGTGCGGCTTCCTGCGACCGGGCTTGTGTACCTTGTAATTCACGTCTCTGAGTTCTTCCACTGTCTCATATGGGCCTTGACACTTTGCACTTTGGGTAACATGCTCAATGACTCTCCAGTGTGGAGTGACATCGGCTTCCCAAGATTCCTTTGCAGTAGCCCTTGTGGATATCGGCCGTACAGGGGATCGAACTGTGAGAAGCCAGTGGATGCGTGTGGGACTTCTCTGATAGAAAAGAGCAAGTATGGGAGCAGACAGTTCCTGTCCCAACCATCCTTCTCAATGACCCTCTTGAGCATGGTCTTCAAGGTGTTGTTGAAGTGCTCCACCAGCCCATCGGTCTGCGGATTGTAAATGGAGGTTCGCAGCTGGGCGATCTGGAGGACTCTACACAGCTCCCACATCACTTTGCTCATAAACGAGGTCCCCTTGTCCATCAAAATCTCTTTGAGCAAACCAGTCCTGGTATCGGGTCGCATAGTCCATGACCACTAAGATGTACTGATTTAACAAGTGGACCTACCAGGTTCATAGCAATTCTCTCGAAGGGGATTTCTTTCACAAGTAAGGGCACTAAGGGGCTTCAGAAGTGAGAGGTAGGAGCAGTTGTCTGACAGGTGTGGCAGGACCTTCAATAATTCAGGATCTTCTGGTAACACTCTGGCCAATAGAACCTCTGTAACACTCTCTCCTGAGTTTTCTCCGGCCCCAGATATCCACCCAAAACATGAGAATGGGTCATGTCTAAAACCCTCCTCCGGTAGGATCCTGGAACTAACAACTGCTCTACTATCTCTCTTCCCCTCAGCTTGCTCACCCGATACAATAACTCATCATGTACTGCAAAATGAGAGAATCTGGTGTCTACTCCAGCTCTTGAGCTACCCCATTGCAAACAGCCACATTCTCAAATGCCTCCTTCAATATAAGGGCCCGAAGTTGAGCAGTCCCAAACTTTGCTTCAGGCACCACTAAGTCAGAGAAGCTGGGCTCCTGTGTTACCGCCTCATCCTCTTCTCCAGCAAGGATGCATCGGGGAAACTCCTTCATTTCTGATTTTGGCAGAGTCGCCTTCAGAGGGGCCTGGCCTTTGACCGGGACACTCTGTACATCCCCCTTTTGCCACAATGTCCAAAACAGAGCAAAATCCCGCCTCAGGATGACAGGATGAATTAAATCCTATAGTACCCCAACCTCATGGATTCTATCACCACAGTCTGTGCTCATGGTGACATGGTCTACATGGTAGTCCTTGGTGTCTCTGTGTATGCAGTGGATGCCCACAAACTTGTTAGGGATTAACTGGTGGGACAGCGCTGAGTCACCAGACTTCCAGAGTCCAGCAGTCCCAGAACCATTACCCCATTGACGGACACAACACATGACTGGGGACCCTCGCTGGGTTGACAGTCCACACTGCAGGCCAGGTATGCGTAGTAGGAGCAGTGCCTGCCTAAGCTACAGTCCATAGACTCAGGGGGCATATGACACCGGGCAGCAACATGTCCAAGATTGTGACACCGCTAACAGACCACATCCTTCATAACAGGCTTAGGTGACCCCTCAGCAGGGTTGGGACACCCCCCAGTTGTGGGTCTAGCCACCCTCCGTGGTGAGCCCACCCCATTTTGGGTATCCCAGTATGAGGAAGTAGTGAGGTCAGGTTTTCTGAGTGATTTCTCCACCGTCTGGAAGCTTTCAACCAAGCCGACAAGTTGTCTACATTCTGGGGGGTTGTCCTGGGTAACCCAGGTCTGTATTTGCCTGGGGAGGGAGTGGACAAACCTGTCTATCACCACATGCTCAACCATTTGGGCTGGAGTGGAAGTCTCTGGCTGCACCCACGTTTGAACCAGGTGCAACAGGTCAAACATCTGGGAGTGTGGGTGTTTGTCGCCAGCATACGCCCAGCGGTGGACTCACTAAGCACTTACAGATATTGTCACTCCCAGGCATGTCAGAATTTCCATTTTTAATTTGCCATACTCTTTGGTATACTGGAGGGCTAAGTTGTATGCCTTTTGGGGTTCATCAGTCAAATAGGGGGCCAGCACCTCAGACACAGTCAAAAAGACTGACATTATCTCCCAGGGTCAATTTCTGTATGGCTCGTCTTACCGTTTTCTGAATGTGTGCATCATCACCTGGAGACGGACAGGAAACCACCGGCCTTACATGAACCACCTCTGCATCAAACTCTATTTGCCATATTAGCATCTCCTGCTGCTGTCGCTGCTGCTGCAGCTGGTGTTGAAGCTGCTGTGCTAACAGCTTATTTGTCTCCTGCTGTGCTGCTTGCTACTGTTGACTGGCGAACTGCTGCTGCTGCTGTACTTGGACAAGATGTTTAACAAGCTCCTCCATGCTTGTTCCTGGAACGCTGCCCACATTCTCCACCACGTTAGCTGCTTCATCAGGTAGACACAGGAACATTTTGGTGGTGAAACACCTGCTGTTTTATTAAAGTCAGCATACACCAACGCAAGGTTCAGAGAAACAAAAGCAGAGCCTTCTTGGCTTAACGGAAAACAAAACAAATAAAGTATAACAGACTCATTTCTCTGCAGGTTTCAACCTGCAGACACCACACTCTGTCCTCAGCTCCTCCTTGGAGCTAAGTGAGGGTGCCTTCTCTCACCAAGATACGACAACCACTGACACTCATGGCCAGGTATTTACCACCCCATGAGATGATCACATGACCTTGACATCACGCAGGTCCTGTGAAAACTCTTCAGGAGGAGATGTGGTGGACCCCCTTCCATCTGTTCTATGGAAGTCCACTAAAACCAGCCCAAACAGTTCCTATTAACCCTCTCAGCACTTAGCATGCTGGAGGCAAAAACATCTCTCACTATGCACAGTGATACGTGTCTCCCTTCACATACTATGCCAGTGGCTCTGTCACAATATGTAAATATCTAATATATAAAGCTGAATGTGAGAAAGGCCGTACTGGGCCTCTGGCCCTTGGGGGAGGCCGCCATGACAGGATGACGTGGGACAATAGGGAGCTCATAGGAAGTTGGGGGGTTATAGGGTTAACAGGAGCTAAGGGGAGAGACGGAGTTTTTTGAATTTGAAAAGGAAGGAGGGGTTGGAGACAGGGCAGGGGGGGGGGACTTTATAAAAGGGGGTGGCCACATGAGGGGGGCAACCATTTGGGTACTCACCAGCCACAGAAGAGAAGCTCCTTAGTACCCAAGCGATGGATGTCAAGGCCTTGCTTCAGCATCTCCGGGTGGAAGCAGCCACCCAAGGGACAGATTGGCTGCAGGCTTCAGTGAACAGCCTGCTTCAGGGGTCGGTAGCCGGAGCCTCCATCGCCCCTCCAGCAGGACTCTGGCCGCGGAGGTCCCGTCCTCCGGCGCGCCTTAGTCCTGAGGCTACCCCCCAGGTCCGGCGCCGCATACGGAGCCCCTCCAGGGACCCTCCAGCCAGGGCCGGTGGACGCGTTCCCCCTGCTCCCCGCCCGCAGGCTGGGAGGAATCCATCCAACAGGCGGGACCTACAACAGGGGCCGGGTTCCATCCCCCCCGCGGCACAGAGGGGACGGGATCCGGGACCAGGAGCGGCGGGTGTCTGCGTCTCTGCAGGCCCCGCTCGGCGTGGAGGAGCGCGAGGAGCCAGGGGGCGGGCCCCTGTGCGGCGACGACCCAGCGGCCGGCAGCCGGCCAGCCTGTCTCCCAGCACGCCGGATGGAGCGGTGCACCGAGGATCCTCAGCCCAGGGAGCGTTGGGGGCGGCTCCGGTGAGCAGCGGGCAGCGTTCGGCTGCCTCGGTCGGCAGCGCTGCAGCGTCGCCGCTCGCCCGGGACATCATCCAAGATGGCGCCGCTGCAGGAAGTGCGGCACCGCATGGCAGAAGACTCCGGCAAGATGGCGCCGGATCATGGAGCCCGGCGCCTGCGCACCAGCACCCGGGACTTCCCCAAGATGGTGGCGCCCTGTGGGGACCTCCCCAAGATGGCGGCGCCCTGCAGATCACGGCGGCAGCTCCGAGGGGCCCTGCAATTCTTGCCGGTTCGCCTGCTTCTGGTGGTGGGCAGCCGGTGAGCTGCGGAGCCACCAGCAGACGGAGCCAGCATGGGACAAGCGCGCCTTCGTCAGGACCAAGGACCTTCGGCTGCTGGGTTCACAGCGCCCAGGCAGCCAGGTGAGAGCCAGCAACTTACTAACTTTAACCCCTCCGTAGCTCCCAGTGAGAGTAGGGAACGGGGGTCATTTATGGGGGGGGGGCTTGCGGGGGGATGGGCCTAATATTACATGGCCTTAGAGATTTAGCTAGAATATGGTACGGGGGCCCTCAAGGGGGGTCACCTGCAGCGGCGTGGTTAGGAATCGCGGAAGGGCCAGCGGGGATAGGGGGGTTAACAAGGTCTGAGGTAGTGTCGCAGTGTGGGGGCCAGGGTACAGCGGTCTCAGCTGCATCAGGGGGGGCGGCAGTGGAGCAGGAAGGGGGACGGGGTCAGCCGACGCGGGAGGCCATAGTGAGGGGGCTAGCAAAGATAAGGAAAATGAGGAAACGGTGCGTCTGGATAATTCCGCTAGGAGCGAAGTATACGTTTGTTTTGAGGGACCGCTGGGGTCACATTTGAGGGAGGAGGTGAAGGAAAAGATCTGGAAGGGGGATTACGTAGATATTTTTTCATTATTACCGTTGGAAAGATTTAATCTGGATAGGTTAAGAAGAGACAATTGCAAAAAAGATGACGAGGAGAGGAGGAGGTACCGTCTGATCCCTCGTTCATTTTCTAATTGGTTGCAGGCGTTTGCTATATTAGCGAGTGTGATAGGCGAAAAGGCACCCGAAAATTGTTCGGGACTTTTTTGCTATATGGACGCAATTGGGGAGGCTTACAGGGTATATGGCGGTTTGGGATGGTTAAGGTACGACGAGCAGTTCAGGCAGCTCAAAGCGGTACGACCGGGTATACGTTGGGATCATAAGGATATAGCGTTGTGGATGAGAGTTATGGCACCGGTTAGAGCGAATCAGGGAACCCAGCCATTTCAAGGGGGCGCCGGGCGTTCAGGACAGTCAGGACACTCGGTCGCAATGCAGAAGGGACTGTGTTTCTCCTTTAATGAGGGGACATGTAGGTTAGGGAGCAAGTGTAAGTTCAAGCACGAATGCTCAAGTTGTGGGGGCACACACGGGGCGGCTAGATGTTTCAGAGGGGGAAAAACAAGAGGGGGAGACGATGCTGAAAAAAGGGGAGACACCGGTGCAGCTGGACGCGATGGAAGCGTATCTAAATAGATACCCAGATGTAGCAGCAGCGTCACTTTTAAGGGAAGGTTTTGGTCATGGTTTTAAAATTCCGTTTATTGAGCATGCTGTTTGTTTGTCAAGAAAGAATCTAAAATCGGCACTGCAGTTTCCTAGCGTTGTTTCTGAAAAATTAAAAAAAGAGGTTGACCTGGGTAGGATGGCCGGACCTTTTCCAACGGCTCCAATCAGTAATTTGAGGGTGTCACCGCTAGGAGTGGTTCTGAAGAAGGAGCCTAACAAATTTAGGCTTATTCATCATTTATCCTTCCCAAAAGGTCTGTCAGTAAACGACGGTATTGATCCTCAACTGTGTGCAGTTTCTTACATGTCTTTCGATGTAGCAATGAATCTGGTACGGCTGTGTGGTAGGGGAGCTTTGATGGCAAAAATGGATATCGAGGCGGCGTTTCGCCTGTTACCAGTGCACCCGGAGAGCATGCACCTGTTAGGCTGTTTTTGGGACGGAGGTTTTTTCATTCATCGTTGTCTTCCCATGGGCTGTTCGTTATCATGCGCCTATTTTGAAACGTTTAGTACATTCTTGGAATGGGTTGTTAAGGATGTATCTGGTTTAAATTCTTGTTTGCATTATCTTGACGATTTTTTTGTTTGTAGGCCCGCCACAGTCCGCGGCTTGCTCGATTCTACTGCACACGATGGAGAGGGTAGCAAAAGGTTTCGGAGTTCCGTTAGCGGCTGATAAAACTGTCAGGCCAGTGACGACACTAAGTTTTCTAGGCATAGAAATTGATACTGTTGCAATGGAATGTAGATTGCCTGATGACAAATTAGTTGCTTTTCGGGAGGAAGTTAGAAAGGCAAGTACACGGCGCAAGATAACGCTACACGATTTGCAATCTTTATTGGGCAAGCTGAACTTTGCTTGCAATATTATGCCAATGGGCCGCGCATTTTGTCGCCGTTTGTCTTTGGCGACGGTGAGGTAAAGTCTCCCCTGCATTTCATCAGATTGACTAAGGAGTTGAAACAGGATTTGAAGGTGTGGGCTCTTTTCTTAGAGGAATACAATGGCAAATCCATTTGGATTCAGACAGTTGAAAATGCGGTAGATCTAGGTTTTTTC
This sequence comes from Ranitomeya imitator, assembly GCF_032444005.1. NCBI lineage: Eukaryota > Metazoa > Chordata > Amphibia > Anura > Dendrobatidae > Ranitomeya > Ranitomeya imitator. The sequence goes on along the minus strand of NC_091285.1, from coordinate 133,161,134 downwards.
ATTAACGTGATTGAAAAGCGTGGTTTCAATTTGCGGTATCGCGGTCAGGCGTTGGTGGCGGAGTGGCCACTCAATTGGCGTGAACTAGGGTTGTTACAAAACCGGGTCCTACTACAGTTATTTCCTCGAGTAGTGGCGTTGTCAGTGTGGGGCGAGAAAGTGATGAATAAAAAGATCTGTTTTTCTTGCGAACATGCGAGTGTCGTGGAAGCCATCAATACGTTGTCTGCAGCGTCTCCAGAAGTCGTTAGGGTACTGCAGCACCTGGTTTTCTTGGGCCTAAAGCTGAATTTGTGGATTGTAGCGGATTGCAAGGCAACTGAGCCTACTAATGCTGATGATGTCCTTTTCCATTCACAGTGGCATCAGTCTCAGGGGCCGAGGCATTACTTGGACTCAGCGTGCCGGGAATGTCCAGCGGAGCTGTGGAACCTGCCTTTAGGGCCGTGAGGGATCTATTTGCTAGATCACTGTCAGAAAGGTCTTGGCTGCAGTATGAGCAGGCCTGGAGTACATGGGAAAATTGGAAGGTGTCTTACGGGTCCGGTATGGACGATGAGAGCAGGCTGTTGTTGCTAGTAGGGCATATGTGGGAATCGGGTTGGTCGGTGTCCAAAGTGAGTAAGTTTCTAGCTGGTTTAGCATTTGGTTTTAAGGCTAGAGGTTTACAGGATGAGACGAAATCATTTATGGTGATGCAAGTGGAAAAGGGCTTGAAAAAAGGGCAGAAGTCGTTCGATGGCAGACGACCGGTCTCCTTTGAGGTGCTGTTAACAATCGGAAGGCAATTACGGGTGGTTTGTTTTTCGGATTGGGAGGTAATTTTATTCCAAGCGGCTTTTTCGTTGGTGTTTTTTGGGGCATTTCGCCTGGGGGAGTTGGTTAGCCCTTCAAGATGTAAGGGAGGGGGTTTACGGAGAGAAGATGTGGATGCTACGTCTGACAAGGTGGTGGTGTGTATTAGGTTGTCAAAAACGGACGTAACTGGCAAAGGTTGCAAATTAGTGTTATTTCAAGTTCCAAATTGTCCATTGTGCCCGGTAGGGTTGAGTGAAACGGGTCGTTCATTTTCAAAAGTCGCCGACTTTTGGCAAAGTCGGGTTTCATGAAACCCGATCCGACCCCTGTGCGGGGTCGGCCATGCGGTACGCGACTTTCACGCCAAAGTCGCGTTTCAATGACGCGAAAAGCGCCATTTCTCAGCCAATGAAGGTAAACGCAGAGTGTGGGCAGCGTGATGACATAGGTCCTGGTCCCCACCATCTTAGTGAAGGGCATTGCAGTGATTGGCTTGCTGTCTGCGGCGTCACAGGGGCTATAAAGGGGAGTTCCCGCCGACCGCCATGTTACTGCTGCTGATCTGAGCTTAGGGAGAGGTTGCTGCCGCTTCGTCAGAAGCAGGGATAGCGTTAGGCAGGGTCCATTAACCACCAAACCGCTTGTGCTGTAGCGATTTCCACTGCCCAACACCACCTTCGGTGTGCAGGGACAGTGGAAGCTACATTTTTTTTTTTTCCCCCTCAGCGCTGTAGCTCATTGGGCTGCCCTAGAAGGCTCCCTGATAGCTGCATTGCTGTGTGTACGCCGCTGTGCAAACCAACTGCTTTTTTCAAAGCACAAATCCTCTTGTTCCTTCCTTTCTGCACAGCTATCTTTTTGGTTTGTACACACTTTTTATTTAATTTGTGCATCAGTCCACTCCTTAGTGCTGCCTGCCATACCTGGCTGAGATTACTGCAGGGAGATAGTAATTGAAGGACGCTCCCTGTTTGTTTGTTTTTTTTGTGGGAGATTAAGATTGACATTTCTGCTAGAGTGCCATCCCTGTCTGTGTCATCTCTCACTCAGTGGGCCATAGAAAGCCTATTTATTTTTTTGCTTGATTTTGGTTCTAAAATCTACCTGAAAAAATCACTACATCAATCAGTGGGAGAAAAATATTGGCCTCAGGGCTTGTGTGCCACTCCTGACTCCTGTGTGCATCATCACTCACTCAGTGCGCCATAGAAAGCCTATTTATTTTTTTGCTTGATTTGGGTTCTAAATTCTACCTGAAAAAATCAATAATCAATCAGTGGGAGATTAATATTGGCCTTTGGGCTTGTGTGCCATCTCTCTCTCTCAGATAGTGGGCCATAGAAAGCCTATTTATTTTTTATTTTTTTTATTGGGTTTATAAATTTTCCCTGGAAAAAAAAAAAAGTGGGAGATTAATATTGGCCTCTGGGCTTGTGTGCCAGTCCTGAGCGTGCCATCTCTCTCACAAATAGTGGGCCATAGAAAGCCTATTTATTTATTTTTTTTTGGTTTTATAAATTCTCCCTTAAAAAAAAAAGGGAGATTAATATTGGCCTTTGGGCTTGTGTGCCAGTCCTAAGCGTGCCATCTCTCTCTGTCTCTCAGATAGTGGGCCATAGAAAGCCTATTTATTATTTTTGTTATTGGGTTTATAAATTTTCCCTGGAACAAAAAAAAAAAAGTGGGAGATAAATATTGGCCTCTGGGCTTGTGTGCCACTCCTGACTCCTGTGTGCGTCATCTCTCACTCAGTGGGCCATAGAAAGCCTTTTTTTGTTTTATTTGTTTTCTAAATTCTCCCTGAAAAAATAATTTTATTTTATTTGGTTTCTAAATTCTTCCTGAAAAAATCATTTTATTCTATTTTTTTTTTCCTAAAGTCTCCCTGAAAAAAACAAACAAAAACAAATCAGTGGGAGATTAATATTGCCCTTTCTGCTTGTGTGCCAGTCTTGACTCCTGGGTGTGCCATCTCTCTCTCTCTCTCTCTCCAATTGTGGGCCATAGAAAGCTTATTATTTTTTTTAGCTTGATTTGGGTTCCAAAATCTACCTGAAAAAATCACTACATCAATCAGTGGGAGATAAATATTGGCCTCTGGGCTTGTGTGCCACTCCTGACTCCTGTGTGCGTCATCTCTCACTCAGTGGGCCATAGAAAGCCTTTTTTTGTTTTATTTGTTTTCTAACTTCTCCCTGAAAAAATCATTTTATTTTCTTTGGTTTCTAAATTCTTCCTGAAAAAATCATTTTATTCTATTTTTTTTTTCCTAAAGTCTCCCTGAAAAAAAAAAAAAAAATCAAATCAGTGGGAGATTAATATTTACATTTGTGCTTCAGTGACAGTCCTGCGTGTGTGGCATCTCTCTCATTTGTTGCCACCAACAACAGAGTGTGTAACATTGTGCCTGATTTTCGTTGTGGTCTCACTCACCTGTAAAGGGGTAGCTAAATCATACTGAAGTTATAGCTCACCGTGTAATTTGTGTGACAGCAACAAATACCGTTAGTTTGTTTACGTTTTTAAAACAATGAGGAAGTATGGTGGAAGAGGTCGTGGCCGGGGGCGTTCATTGTCAGCTGGTAATGAGGGTAGTGGTAGTGGTGGAGCATCAGCTGGTCGTGGGAAAAAAATATTGCACCTAAGTCTGGAGCTGTGGAGCCAGGTTCGTCGTCTGGCTACACAAGGCCTCGAACGCTCCCTTTTCTGGGAGTAGGAAAACCGCTTTTAAAGCCGGAGCAGCAAGAGCAAGTTTTGGCTTATCTTGCTGACTCAGCCTCTAGCTCTTTTGCCTCCTCTCGTGAAACTGGTAAATGTCAAAGCAGCGCGTCGTTAGTGGATGTTCACGGTCAGGGACAAGTCGCTTCCTTGTCCTCTTCAGCAAAAACAACAACAGAGAAGAATGCAGCAGGCGACACAACGGGTTACTCCATGGAGCTCTTTACACATACCGTCCCTGGCTTAGAAAGTGAAGCAGTTAACAGTCCATGCCCATTACAAGTTGAATCTGACATGGAGTGCACTGATGCACAGCCACAGCCAGACTACTATGCTGGTCCTTTGACTCAGACCACAACATTGCCCTCGCAGGGTGCTGATCAAGAATCAGACCCTGATGAGACTATGTTGCCCCATCACGAACGCTATACCACCGACCGACACGGTGACACAGACGAAGTTGCACACGAGCTACAAGAAGAGGTAATAGATGACCCAGTTCTTGACCCCGATTGGCAGCCATTGGGGGAACAGGGTGCAGGCGGCAGCAGTTCTGAAGCGGAGGAGGAGGGGCCGCAGCAGGCATCAACATCGTAACAGGTTCCATCTGCCGGGCCCGTATCTTGCCCAAAACGCGTGGCAAAGCTAAAACCTGTTGGAGGACAGCGTGGCCATCCGGTTAAAGCTCAGTCTGCAATGCCTGAAAAGGTATCCGATGCTAGAAAGAGTGCAGTCTGGCATTTTTTTAAACAACATCCAATTGATCAGCGCAAAGTCATCTGTCAAAAATGTTCAACTACCTTAAGCAGAGGACAGAATCTGAAAAGTCTCAATACAAGTTGCATGCATAGACATTTAACCACCATGCATTTGCAAGCCTGGACTAACTACCAAACGTCCCTTAAGGTTGTAGCACCCTCGGCCAATGAAGCTAGTCAGCAACGCAACATCCCTTCCGGCAGTGTAGGGCCACCATTTTCCGCACCACCTGCAGTATCTGTGCAGGTTTCTTTGCCAGGCCAAAGCCGTCAGGGTCAGGGAATCACCAGTTTCGTAGTAGGAAACACTGCATCTAGGGCACCGGTGGCAACAATACCATCTCCCACCGTCTCTCAGTCTGCCATGTCCACCAGCACCCCCGCTAGTTCCACGATCTCCAGCTCTCCAGTCCAGCTCACCCTACATGAGACTATGGTTAGAAAAAGGAAGTACTTAGCCTCGCATCCGCGTACACTGGGTTTGAACGCACACATAGCTAGACTAATCTCGTTAGAGATGATGCCCTACCGGTTAGTTGAAAGCGAAGCTTTCAAAGCCCTGATGGACTACGCTGTACCACGCTACGAGCTACCCAGTCGACACTTTTTTTCCAGAAAAGCCATCCCAGCCCTCCACCAGCATGTTAAAGAGCGCATCGTCCATGCACTCAGGCAATCTGTGAGCACAAAGGTGCACCTGACAACAGATGCATGGACCAGTAGGCATGGCCAGGGACGTTACGTGTCCATCACGGCACACTGGGTAAATGTGGTGGATGCAGGGTCCACAGGGGACAGCAAGTTTGGGACAGTTCTGCCTAGCCCACGGTCTAGGAAACAATTGGCTGTAGCCGTTCGCACCCCCTCCTCCTCCTCTTCGTCCTCCTGCAGAAGCGAGAGCTCGTCCACAGACCGCAGTCGCACAACCACTCCATCTGCAGCTGCCACTGTTGCACACCAGGTCTCCCATTATGGGGCAGCTACTGGCAAACGTCAGCAGGCTGTATTGGCTATGAAGTGTTTGGGCGACAACAGACACACCGCGGAAGTTCTGTCCGAGTTCTTGCAGAAAGAAACGCAGTCGTGGCTGGGCACTGTAGATCTTGAGGCAGGCAAGGTAGTGAGTGATAACGGAAGGAATTTCATGGCTGCCATCTCCCTTTCCCAACTGAAACACATTCCTTGCCTGGCTCACACCTTAAACCTGGTGGTGCAGTGCTTCCTGAAAAGTTATCCGGGGTTATCCGACCTGCTCCTCAAAGTGCGTGGACTTTGCTCACATATCCGCCGTTCGCCCGTACACTCCAGCCGTATGCAGACCTATCAGCGTTCTTTGAACCTTCCCCAGCATCGCCTAATCATAGACGTTGCAACAAGGTGGAACTCAACACTGCACATGCTTCAGAGACTGTGTGAACAGAGGCGGGCTGTTATGTTTTTGTGGGAGGATACACATACACGGGCAGGCAGTAGGATGGCAGACATGGAGTTGTCAGGTGTGCAGTGGTCGAAGATTCAAGACATGTGTCAAGTCCTTCAGTGTTTTGAGGAATGCACACGGCTGGTTAGTGCAGACAACGCCATAATAAGCATGAGCATCCCCCTAATGCGTCTGCTGATGCAAAGTTTGACGCACATAAAGGATCAGGCGTCTGCAGCTGAGGAAGAGGAAAGCCTTGATGACAGTCAGCCATTGTGTGGCCAGGGCAGTGTACAGGACGAGGTAGCGGGCGAAGAGGAGGACGAGGAGGATGATGGGGATGATTATATTTTTAATGAGGAAGCTTTTCCGGGGCCACTGGAAATTGGTGGCACGGCAAGGCCGGGTTCTGGTTTTTTGAGGGACAGAAGTGACGTGGATTTGCCTGAAACTGCCCCTCAACCAAGCACAACCGCAGATTTGAGAACTGGAACTTTGGCCCACATGGCGGATTATGCCTTACGTATCCTCAAAAGGGACACACGCATAACTAAAATGATGAATGATGACGATTACTGGTTGGCCTGCCTCCTTGATCCTCGCTATAAAGGCAAATTGCAAAATATAATGCCACATGAGAACTTGGAACTAATATTAGCAACCAAACAATCAACTCTTGTTGACCGTTTGCTTCTGGCATTCCCTGCACACAGCGCCCGTGATCGTTCTCACACGAGCTGCAGGGGCCAGCAGACCAGAGGAGTTAGAGGGGCAGAAATCAGAAGTGGCGTTGGCCAGAGGGGTTTTCTGACCAGGTTGTGGAGTGATTTTGCTATGACCGCAGACAGAACAGGTACTGCAGCATCAATTCAAAGTGACAGGAGACAACATTTGTCCAGTATGGTTACAAACTATTTTTCATCCCTTATCGATGTTCTCCCTCAACCGTCATTCCCATTTGATTACTGGGCATCAAAATTAGACACCTGGCCAGAATTGGCAGAATATGCATTGCAGGAGCTTGCTTGCCCGGCAGCTAGTGTCCTATCAGAAAGAGTATTCAGTGCTGCAGGTTCAATACTAACAGAAAAAAGGACTCGTCTGGCTACCCAAAATGTAGATGATCTAACCTTCATTAAAATGAACCACAACTGGATTTCGAAATCTTTTGCCCCACCTTGCCCGGCTGACAACTAGCTTTCCTATGAAAAGGTCTTGCCTGTGGACTATTCTGAATGCCTTTTCCAATCTCGTAATTTTCTGCACCTGATTGTCCAGCATACGACATGTTTACACCTCACTAAATGGCCAAACTCCCCACACGGGGCCGTGGTATCGACACTTGGCGACAGCACCCGTGAGAGTGCAGTTTGTCTGAAGAGGTGGGTGAGCCCGCTTTTGGTCGACGGCACTGCCACTGGGTCCCTCCTAGTACAATAAAGTGTCTCTGGCGGTGGTGGTGCGCACCCAACGTCAGACACACCGTTGTAATATGAGGGGCCTTGGGCCTGTACCGCCGGCCACAAGACAGTTTCCCCCCACCCCAGCTCAAACAGTGCTCTACCACTTGCAAAATTATCTCACAGCTCCACCAATGTTTAGTCTATGCGCTGACATCCTTCAATGCCTGCCACTGACAATACCATTGTATTGACATTTTTGTTATGTTAGGCCTTCGATGCCTGTCTGTGGTCACTCCTTCCACTAGGCCTCCACTGACCACACCACTGCTGCCCGTGTACCCCTGTAACCAATTTAAAATTGCCTACAGCCATGTGTTATTATTTTAGGCCTTCGATGCCTGTCTGTGGTCACTCCTTCCACTAGGCCTCCACTGACCACACCACTGCTGCCCGTGTACCCCTGGAACCAATTTAAAATTGCCTACAGCCATGTGTTATTATTTTAGGCCTTCGATGCCTGTCTGCGGTCACTCCTTCCACTAGGCCTCCACTGACCACACCACTGCTGCCCGTGTACCCCTGTAACCAATTTAAAATTGCCTACAGCCATGTGTTATTATTTTAGGCCTTCGATGCCTGTCTGCGGTGACTCCTTCCACTAGGCCTCCACTGACCACACCACTGCTGCCCGTGTACCCCTGGAACCAATTTAAAATTGCCTACAGCCATGTGTTATTATTTTAGGCCTTCGATGCCTGTCTGCGGTGACTCCTTCCACTAGGCCTCCACTGACCACACCACTGCTGCCCGTGTACCCCTGGAACCAATTTAAAATTGCCTACAGCCATGTGTTATTATTTTAGGCCTTCGATGCCTGTCTGCGGTCACTCCTTCCACTAGGCCTCCACTGACCACACCACTGCTGCCCGTGTACCCCTGTAACCAATTTAAAATTGCCTACAGCCATGTGTTATTATTTTAGGCCTTCGATGCCTGTCTGCGGTGACTCCTTCCACTAGGCCTCCACTGACCACACCACTGCTGCCCGTGTACCCCTGGAACCAATTTAAAATTGCCTACAGCCATGTGTTATTATTTTAGGCCTTCGATGCCTGTCTGCGGTCACTCCTTCCACTAGGCCTCCACTGACCACACCACTGCTGCCCGTATACCCCTGTAACCAATTTAAAATTGCCTACAGCCATGTGTTATTATTTTAGGCCTTCGATGCCTGTCTGCGGTGACTCCTTCCACTAGGCCTCCACTGACCACACCACTGCTGCCCGTGTACCCCTGGAACCAATTTAAAATTGCCTACAGCCATGTGTTATTATTTTAGGCCTTCGATGCCTGTCTGCGGTCACTCCTTCCACTAGGCCTCCACTGACCACACCACTGCTGCCCGTGTACCATTGTAACCAATTTAAAATTGCCTACAGCCATGTGTTATTATTTTAGGCCTTCGATGCCTGTCTGCGGTGACTCCTTCCACTAGGCCTCCACTGACCACACCACTGCTGCCCGTGTACCCCTGGAACCAATTTAAAATTGCCTACAGCCATGTGTTATTATTTTAGGCCTTCGATGCCTGTCTGCGGTCACTCCTTCCACTAGGCCTCCACTGACCACACCACTGCTGCCCGTGTACCCCTGTAACCAATTTAAAATTGCCTACAGCCATGTGTTATTATTTTTGGCCTTCGATGCCTGTCTGCGGTGACTCCTTCCACTAGGCCTCCACTGACCACACCACTGCTGCCCGTGTACCCCTGGAACCAATTTAAAATTGCCTACAGCCATGTGTTATTATTTTAGGCCTTCGATGCCTGTCTGCGGTCACTCCTTCCACTAGGCCTCCACTGACCACACCACTGCTGCCCGTGTACCCCTGTAACCAATTTAAAATTGCCTACAGCCATGTGTTATTATTTTAGGCCTTCGATGCCTGTCTGCGGTGACTCCTTCCACTAGGCCTCCACTGACCACACCACTGCTGCCCGTGTACCCCTGGAACCAATTTAAAATTGCCTACAGCCATGTGTTATTATTTTAGGCCTTCGATGCCTGTCTGCGGTGACTCCTTCCACTAGGCCTCCACTGACCACACCACTGCTGCCCGTGTACCCCTGGAACCAATTTAAAATTGCCTACAGCCATGTGTTATTATTTTAGGCCTTCGATGCCTGTCTGCGGTCACTCCTTCCACTAGGCCTCCACTGACCACACCACTGCTGCCCGTGTACCCCTGTAACCAATTTAAAATTGCCTACAGCCATGTGTTATTATTTTAGGCCTTCGATGCCTGTCTGCGGTGACTCCTTCCACTAGGCCTCCACTGACCACACCACTGCTGCCCGTGTACCCCTGGAACCAATTTAAAATTGCCTACAGCCATGTGTTATTATTTTAGGCCTTCGATGCCTGTCTGCGGTCACTCCTTCCACTAGGCCTCCACTGACCACACCACTGCTGCCCGTGTACCCCTGGAACCAATTTAAAATTGCCTACAGCCATGTGTTATTATTTTAGGCCTTCGATGCCTGTCTGCGGTCACTCCTTCCACTAGGCCTCCACTGACCACACCACTGCTGCCCGTGTACCCCTGTAACCAATTTAAAATTGCCTACAGCCATGTGTTATTATTTTAGGCCTTCGATGCCTGTCTGTGGTCACTCCTTCCACTAGGCCTCCACTGACCACACCACTGCTGCCCGTGTACCCCTGTAACCAATTTAAAATTGCCTACAGCCATGTGTTATTATTTTAGGCCTTCGATGCCTGTCTGCGGTCACTCCTTCCACTAGGCCTCCACTGACCACACCACTGCTGCCCGTGTACCCCTGGAACCAACATCAAAAAATATAAAAATAAGTATTTTGCTTATAAAAAAGAAAATACTGGAGAGATATCAAATGCAGACATTTTAACATTAAAAACAAACACATACAACAAAAATCTGGTACAGTACTAAAAATGGCCACCAGCTACAATAACTTTCTCCTGCAAGTAGTTAACTGAAAGGTTTTTTCAATTTTAAACACAGATATGGCATCCACCGAGTGTTGTCCTGTGGCGTCTTCTTTATATTATTGCCAAGAAGATGCAAAACAATGAAAATAATAAAATCATTATTTACCAAAAAAATAGAGTAAGTCAAAACCACATTGCAAATAAACTAAACATTCATTACAAATAAAGCAGGGCGCGTCCGAGGGTGAGTATATACCTAATAAGAATATAATCACCCTCGGACGCGCCCTGCTTCTTTCCGACAGCCTTCCTTCCTAAGAATCAGCCCTTCCGTGGTGTAGAGAGAGGGTTTGTTACACTCCAAGGTGTTCCCCAGGTTGCCTTTCCTGAGCTTCGATCTTCCGGCTCTCGTTTAGTAGTTGTTGGAAACTACGCTGCATTGGGCCTACAAATTGGGTATGGGGTGTAGAGACATGGTGTGTTCCACTCCAAGGTGTTCCCCAGGTTGCCTTTCCTGAGCTTCGATCTTCCGGCTCTCGTTTAGTAGTTGTTGGAAACTACGCTGCATTAGGCCTACAAATTGGGTATGGGGTGTAGAGAGATGGTGTGTTCCACTGTAGAGAGATGGTGTGTTCCACTCCAAGGTGTTCCCCAGGTTTCCTCTCCATTGCTTCGATCTTCCGGCTCTCGTTTAGTAGTTGTTGGAAACTACGCTGCATTAGGCCTACAAATTGGGTATGGGGTGTAGAGAGATGGTGTGTTACACTCCAAGGTGTTCCCCAGGTTTCCTCTCCATTGCTTCGATCTTCCGGCTCTCGTTTAGTAGTTGTTGGAAACTACGCTGCATTAGGCCTACAAATTGGGTATGGGGTGTAGAGAGATGGTGTGTTACACTACAAGGTGTTCCCCAGGTTTCCTCTCCATTGCTTCGATCTTCCGGCTCTCGTTTAGTAGTTGTTGGAAACTACGCTGCATTAGGCCTACAAATTGGGTATGGGGTGAGAGAGATGGTGTGTTCCACTCCAAGGTGTTCCCCAGGTTTCTTCGCCAATGCTTCGATCATCATGCTCTCGTTTAGTAGTTGTTGGAAACTACGCTGCATTAGACCTACAAATTGGGTATGGGGTGTAGAGAGATGGTGTGTTCCACTCCAAGGTGTTCTCCAGGTTGCCTTTCCTGAACTTCTATCTTCAGGCTCTCATTACATTGTGGTTAAACGGAACAACTGCATTTGGCGTACTAGTTGGTTTGGGGCCTACTATCGGTGTCTGCCGCTCCTTGCTGTTCTCCTGGTTTCCTGTCCTGAAATTCCGTTTTCAGGCGCTCGTTAAGTAGTTGTTAATGTTAGACTGCATTTGGCCTACTAGTTGGGTTGGGGCCTACTATCGGTGTCTGCCACTCCTTGCTGTTCTCCTCCACTGAACAAAGCTGTGCCGCCTGTTTACTACTGTTGCCAATTTTGAACTGCATTTCGACTACTTACTGATTTGGGCCTACTCTCTGTGTCAGCCTCTCATTCCAGTTGTCCTCCACTGCAATGCCCCCTGATTAGTCCTGTGTTACCAATTTTGAACTGCATTTAGCCCACTTTATTCTTTGGGCCTATATCTGTGTTTCCTCCTCATCCTGCCCATTGCCCAGCCAGTGATAGATGAGTCTGCTGGTACATTGACCCATAACGCAACATTTCCCGTGCACGCTACACTGCAAGATTGTGACCCTGCTGAAAGTCAGGTCCCCCTTCCCGCATACCATACCACCTTACACGGGGACAAACAGGAAGGTGCAGATGAAAGTGCAGGTTCCTTCATCAGGTGGGGGGAGGAATACTAGTTGGCGACGTCACTGGCACAGGGCCTCTCATGGTACGCAAAAGTGTTGCTGCCGGTGGGAGGCGCCCCCGCCGTACAAACACACCGCTGTACTTTGAGGGGCCCTGTGCCAGTGCCAATGCCAACGAGTGGGCCCCCCCTGCTTGCTCAGGTTCACAGCACTTGCAAAGTTGAAATACTTACCTCTCCCTGCTCCACTGCCGTGACGTGGTCCAGATTTCCTGGGCCCACTAATTACTTGAACCAGCCCTACCCACCACAACTTTAGCCAAATGACCCCCAATTTCAAATGCCTTCCAATTATTATAAGGTAAATTACGCTTGACAAGCTTCATTAAGAAGAATGGATGGTTTTGACATTAAAATGGGCACTCTAGGTGTTTTCCTGGCCCCCACTCACTGCCGACTATGCTGCCCCATTGACTTGCATTGGGTTTCGTGTTTCGGTCGATCACGACTTTACGTCATAATCGGCCGATTTCACTCGACCCGACTTTTGAGATAGTCGGGTTTCGTGAAACCCGGCTCGACTCTAAAAAGGTCAAGGTCGCTCAACTCTAGTGCCCGGTAATCTGCGTGGATAGGTTGATGAGAAGAGGGGGTGTATTATCCGACACACTGTTGGTTCATGCAGATGGTTCTTTCTTGTCGCGCTACCAATTTGTTTCAGTGTTTCGGAAGTGTTTGGAGAAGGGGGGAATTTCGCCAGCAAAGTACAGCGGCCATTCATTCTGGATAGGGGCTGCAGCGGAAGCAGCCAGGAGAGGGTTGGGTGATGAAGAGGTTAAAAGAATTGGGCAGTGGGAATCAGAAAGATTCCGGTCTTATGTTCGCCCGGATCTGGTATAATTTCACAGGGTCACGCATTCGGTGGGTTTTCTCGAAATGATCTTTGTTAATGTTTATTCTCTTACAGAACACGATAAAAGGCTGTTGTGGATAGTGGGACACTCGTTCGTGTTCTGGGCGGCGGAGAGGGCAGCGGTTCGTCCGGATGGCCGGCAGTTGGGTTTTCCGCGGGACGTCGCGACGCTGAGATGGATCGGAAAAAGGGGGCTAACGTGGAGTCAATTTTTGCCTGAGTTTCATCGTTTCGTGCGTTGGGATCAGGTCCCACAAATTTTAGTTATTCACCTGGGGGGTAATGACTTGGGGAAGAGACCGTGCAGGGAACTTATAAAAGACATTAGTTTTGACATGTTGAGGTTGTGGGCAATGTTTCCAAAGGTCTTGGTGGTTTGGTCGGACATCGTCCCGCGGAAGGTTTGGCGGGGTGCTAGGTCACCGGAAGGGGTGAACAGGGCGAGGATCAAATTGAACAAAGCTGTTTCGCGGTTCATGGCAAGGAACGGAGCGGTAGTGGTGCGGCACATAAATCTGGAGTCCGGCACGGGAGGTTATTGGAGGTTGGATGGGGTGCATTTGAATGCAGTTGGTACCGATATGTGGTGTTTGGCCATCCAAGAGGGCATCGAAACAGCTTTGAAGGTGTGGAGGGAAATAAATGGCTAAAGGGTTAGTACATTTATGTTTGTGGCTGGGGGTGGTGGTCCTCGAAGTTGGTGGAAGTGGAAAATGTCGGATTGGTGGGGGGGGATCTCAATAGGTCTTGGACTCCCCGGGATGATTTGAAATGGTAAAAGGGGTATAGATAATCCCGTGGAGGGGATTATTAGGGGACCCACAAACAGGTGTGCGGTTTTGGCCTGGCGGGTGGAGTTTGCCTCCGAGCTGGTGCATAGCGGCTGGGGGTAAGGCGGTTATAAGGCCAAAATAGGTGGGACGGTTGGCTGGAAAATGTTTAATACATGTTTCGGGCTTCGAGGATCATCCACTTCCGGGGTTTACTGTTATTATATTGTTGTATGTTAAATGTTAATAAACTGCTGCTGTGGCCAATTAATCCAACCTAATTGTCGTGTGTTTAATAGGGGGTATGCCTTTGCCGCAGGAAAAGGGGGAGGTGGCCGTTATACCGGGGATGTCATAAGGTAAGGTAAAGGGTTTTACATTAGAGCTCACAGGAGTCACGGATACCCGTTGTCAAGAAAGGCCGTACTGGGCCTCTGGCCCTTGGGGGAGGCCGCCATGACAGGGTGACGTGGGACAATAGGGAGCTCATAGGAAGTTGGGGGGGTTATAGGGTTAACAGGAGCTAAGGGGAGAGACAGAGTTTTTTTAATTTGAAAAGGAAGGAGGGGTCGGAGACAGGGCAGGGGGGGGGGACTTTATAAAAGGGGGTGGCCACGTGAGGGGGGCAACCATTTGGGTACTCACCAGCCACAGAAGAGAAGCTCCCACCCACCCTCCCTTTGTAGTTAAGGTTTTAAGGTTAGAATCAACTGTTGTTAGTGCGAGGTTAGAGCTAGGATGCTTAACATTATGAATGTACTTATGTAGATTTACGTATGGAAGATCTTATGTCGCGGCAGCATGGCTGGGGGTGGTGGTCCTCGAAGTTGGTGGAAGTGGAAAATGGCGGATTGGTGGGGGGGGGATCTCAAGAGGTCCTGGACTCCCCGGGGTGATTTGAAATGGTAAAAGGGTATAGATAATCCTGTGGAGGGGATTATTAGGGGACCCACAAACAGGTGTGCGATTTTGGCCTGGCGGGTGGAGTTTGCCTCCGAGCTGGTGCATAGCGGTTGGGGGTAAGGCGGTTATAAGGCCAAAATAGGTGGGAAGGTTGGCTGGAAAATGTTTAATACTTGTTTCGGGCTTCGAGGATCATCCACTTCCGGTGTTTACTGTTATTATATTGTTGTATGTTAAATGTTAATAAACGGCTGCTGTGGCCAATTAATCCAACCTAATTGTCGTGTGTTTAATAGGGGGTATGCCTTTGCCGCAGGAAAAGGGGGAGGTGGCCGTTATACCGGGGGTGTCATAAGGTAAAGTAAAGGGTTTTACATTAGAGCTCACAGGAGTCACGGATACCCGTTGTCATGTATGTGTGGATGTCTAGGATTGGCGTCTTGTTGTGAATTCTGTGGCTGAATTCACTCCTGTGGTCACAAGTGGTACTGCAGCTTCTGAGCTTCCTCCCTCAGGTGTTCTGGTGAGCTCGTTAACTGCTTCATTACTTAACTCCGCCTGATGCTGCTATCCTTGCTCCTTGTCAATGTTTCAGTGTTGGATCTGAGCTTCTCCTGATTGTTCCTGTGACCTGCTGCTCTGTATAGCTAAGTGCTTTTTGCTTTTTTGTTGCTTTTTTTCTGTCCAGCTTGTCTTTTGTTTTGCTGGAAGCTCTGAGACGCAAAGGGTGTACCGCCGTGCCGTTAGTTCGGCACGGTGGTTTTTTTTTGCCCCCTTTGCGTGGTTTTGCTTTAGGGTTTTTTGTAGACTGCAAAGTTCGCTTTACTGTCCTCGCTCTGTCCTAGAATATCGGGCCCCACATTGCTGAATCTATTTCATCCCTACGTTTTGTCTTTTCATCTTACTCACAGTCATTATATGTGGGGGGCTGCCTTTTCCTTTGGGGAATTTCTCTGGGGCAAGTCAGGCCTATTTTTCTATCTTCAGGCTAGCTAGTTTCTTAGGCTGTGCCGAGTTGCCTAGGTAGTTGTTAGGCGCAATCCACAGCCGCTTTTAGTTGTGTTTAGGATAGGATCAGGTGTGCAGTCTACAGAGTTTCCACGTCTCAGAGCTCGTTCTTGTATTTTTGGGTATTTGTCAGATCACTGTGTGCGCTCTGATCGCTAAGCACACTGTGTTTCTGGATTGCCTTCATAACACCTGTCATTAGCAAACATAACAGCGTCTGCACCATTGCAGCTACAGCCACAAAATTTTGCACAGTCACACGTCTTGACCCCGAGAGCGTCATAGGCTATGTTGTGAGGCAAAATTTTAACCCCACGCGTTCCAATTCACCAAACAATTTTGCCCCTATCTACATAATGGGGAAAAGTGAAAGGAAAAGTGTTGGAGGCAAATTGACAGCTGCCAGATGTGAACAAGGGGGACTTAAAGAGTGAGAGCGATGGCGCCAATAAGTATATACTGTACAGTTGCTAAGGTGGGGCCCCGACATGGGATACTCACCACACACGGGATATGAACACACACACAAAATGCGCCAGACACTACCACGTGCTTGAACACATATACCACCCTCAGCACACATTTCACCACACATACACCAACCTCGCCACATAAAAGTCGAAACACAAAAGTCACCGCTCAAAACTCACCACACACAAAACTCGCCACATGCAAAACTAGGCTCACGCAAAACTGGCCACATGTGCAGAACTCACCTCATGGAAAACTCGCCACACGCAAAACTTGCACCCGTGGAAAAATTGCCACATGCACAAAAGTTGCAACACATGCAAAAGTTGCCTCACACAAAACTTGCACATACTCAAAACGCTCCACACATAAAACTCGCCATGCTCAAAACTCGCCATGCGCAAAACTTGCTGCACACAACTTGCTACACTAACCTGTGACATGCAACTCGACACACAAAACGTTGCTACACGCATGTCACCACACAAAACTCATCTCACAAAAGTCGCTACATGCATGTCGCCACATGCAACTCAACACACACAACTTGACACATGAAACTCGACCTAAAACACACTCAAGTCTGGTATTATCCTTCAAAAATAAAAATCTGATTAATAAGCAGACAAACTACAAGAGCAACAAATATACCATATAGGAAATACGGCAGCTGTCAGTCACATGTCCTGTCTATTATGTGTATGTGTGAGCTAATATATACTGCCAGGGGGGAGGGCTTCCTGTTGGCTGGGGATTTATCAGGCTGCCAATTTAGCTTACAAATACTGAGGTAAAAATACTGACCAAATAACGTGTGAACGAGGTCTAATACAGGAGGAGATGATACACAGGTATATACTATATACAGGGGAGATAACACACAGATATATACTATATACAGGAGAGATAACACACAGGTATATACTATATACAGGAGGAGATGACACACAGGTATATACTATATACAGGAGGAGATGACACACAGGTATATACTATATACAGGAGGAGATGACACACAGGTATATACTATATACAGATGACATACAGGTATATAGTAATGTCTGTTTTTGTGCTCATATTTCAATAATAATGCCGTCTTTCCAGTTGCAGCAATATGGCAGTAACAGACACCATTTCTGCCCTGAGTACAGTACTCGTGTCCACCTGCTATACCTCGATACCTTCAGAACCCACCATATTTTGGCTTCATAAATGTATAATTAATAATGTATAGACACAATGGGGAATTTTATTCATTATCAACTTTGTGGTGTAATATTGTCCTCTATTCTACCACCATACAGAAAAATGTTCCTCAATTGGCCATATACAGTAATTATGTGTCCCACTTGCTACCATAAACTAATAATGTATGTTCTTCATTTTGGCCCTCATACAATAACTGTCACCCATCCTGTAATAATGGCCCCCATCCTGGCCCATATCTTTAATAATGTCTCCCAACCTGTAATAGTGTTCCCCATTTTAGCCCCTTTCATTAATAATGTCTCCATCTTGGCCCCTTCCTGTAATAATGTCCCCCATCCAGTGATAATGCGTCCATCCTGGCCCCTTCCTGTGATAATGTCCCCATCCAGTGATAATGCGTCCATCCTGGACCCTTCCTGTAATAATGTCCCCCATCCAGTGATAATGCGTCCATCCTGGCCCCTTCCTGTAATAATGTCCCCATCCAGTGATAATGTGTCCATCCTGGCCCCTTCCTGTAATAATGTCCCCCATCCAGTGATAATGCGTCCATTCTGGCCCCTTCCTGTAATAATGTCCCCATCCAGTGATAATAAACAAAAATATTTTTTATTACTTGAATTGCAGCCCAGCATAAACGTTTTGGTTTTTACATTTAAACCTTCTTCAGTAAACCGACTGCTGGCGTATTGGTGAATGTGGGGCACTGATGTATGTAGAGAGGGTCCTATGATGTAGTAATTTGTTGGACCTCAATAGTATAGGCAAGTATCCAGTTAAATGAGATACGTATGTATATATTCGTCCAGAATAGGCTGGTAGAGTAACTAGCTAGTACGACTAACTGGTGCTGGAATAATGCCAAAACTCAAGATAAAGAGTGGTATCCAGATAGATAGCTTGGAATAATGTATTCTGGCCGAAGTGGAAATATATTGCACCGGAGGAACGGATAATAATCTAATGCACAGAATTTAATGGAGACGAATCCATAGTGGAGGTGTAAGGCAGGTATACTCCGGTGTATAGTGGGCAGGAGGTGTGCATCAACGCGGTGTCCGCGTATATTTATAAAAAATATTTTTGTTTATTATCACTACCCACTAAGTTGAGTGCCAAGTTATTTATCTACTATATATACTGGTGTGGGAAACCTCTCTTGAGCACCGACACAGTTGTGCCACGATATACTTTACCATCCAGTGATAATGTCTCAATCTTGGCCCCTTCCTGTAATAATGTCCCCCATCCAGTGATAATGTCTCCATCCTGGCCACTTTCTTTAATAATGTTACCTATCCTCACCCCTTTCTTTAATAATGCCACCGTCGTAGACCCTCTTGTTTAATAATATCACACATCCTGGCCACTTTGTTAAATAATGTTCCTCGTTCCGACCCCCATCCTGTAATAATGGCCCCATTGTGGTGCTCTTTTCAAACACATTTAAATAAACCAACAAACAATTCTTCTTACCTCTCTCCTCCATAGGTGGCGCAGGTGTGCAGGTTTGTGCATGACCGTGATGTCATGTGCCACCCATGACAGGCACGTCAATGGCAGCTACCGGCCTCTGATTGGCCAGTGGTGAGTATAGTAATTGCAGTGCAGTGAGCCAGTGCCTCTGTGCTTCCCAGTACGTTTCTGCTGAATTTGTATGGGAGGATGCACATCCAGCTGAAAACAGTGCTGGCATCGGTGGGGCCCCAGCACTTTACAATGTACCTATATATTAGGTATTATAACACCATGAGTCATTTACAAATGACAGTCAGTAATGTTAAATTAATATAAATAATACAAATATAGCATAGAAATCTAAAATAAATGCCCCCAAAATGTAATGAAAACATACAAATCAGCAATGTTAAAAACTTTACAGCTGCAATTTTCTAGTCAGCTCAAGTAAAATTAGACTCATTGGAATAAAAATGCTGGAAAAATGCTATAACATTTTCATGACTGTCATCTAAAACTATAAAAAGAACAAAAGACAAAGGTTAATTCTAACAGTTTTTTTTAAGACGTGCTTTCTATATAAAATATCACAGCAGTGAGTGTAAGTATTTCTACATTTATTTTTACATTTTGGGGTACTATATGTGTATAGGGACATGCCAATTGTTGCATGCTGTCTTAAGATAGTAGTAGCTCTGCATTCAGCAGCTTGTCGTTGGTTACTAGCCATGGCAGAGCTTCAAGGTTCAAATGGAACACTTTAAATAACTTATATAACGGTGGATGTGTCCTTCTGTCCTAAGCCGGGATGGGCGGCGCCTGCGCAGAGTGGCGTTGGAGTCAGAGCGTGCGCATAGCATCAGAGTTAGCACAGGTGCATGCTGCACTTCGGCACCATTTTATTGAATGCATGCGAGTTTGCAGACACAGAACAAAATGGTGGTGAATACGCGGAATGCGTGCACGTTGACTCTGGCACCATTTTATTGAAGAATTGGCACTGGCAGTTGCCATTATGCCTACGGCAGGTGTGTGCGCAGTGCTTTGCTGATGTTGTAGTGTATCCAGCAATCTACAGCACCATTTTATTGAAAACCCTGTATATGAGAATTCGCAGACACACTGTCTTCAATAAAATGGCGCCAGATAGACCTGTATGCGCACGCGCTGGCAACATTTTATTGAAGGATTCTACTGTAACATCAACAAAGCAAATGGCCATTGCCATTATCCCTTTGGCCGGGGCATGCGCACTGCTATGTTGATGTTATTCAGTAGTAGAATCCTTCCATAAAATGGTGCTGAAGTAAGGGTGTGCGCATACCGCAATCTCCAGCGCCATTTCACAGAAGACACTGTATTAGTGTACCGATAATCATACTCGCCAACCTGGCGCAGAACGGGTTCAATAGCTAGTACTTTATGACTGAAGTAAGAACCAAGGGCGGACATACGATTGGTGGAAAATGGGCAGCTGCATAGGGCCCCAAGACATACAGGGCCCACTTCTACCTTCTAAGCAGGTGACATTGTGCATTATGATGCGCTATTGGACTGCAAATGGCCCATATGCTTTTCTTTCACAGGGGCGTCATCTGTCTGTGTCCGCTCTTGGTAGGAACCATACTAAGAACTTTTTACTTTGGTGCCCTGAACCATTTGGTGACAAACCCAGCATTAGGGGCATTGTATGAATGAGCTTCTTAAGGCATTAAGTGTCACTATTCCCTTAAGTTTTAAGTGCCATTATTTAAAAATATTAAGATTTACAGCAACAATGTCACTTTAGATTAATCAATCTAACGAGGAAAGGAAGGACAATGGGAAAACATATTATACTGTATTCGAGGAGTCTGATCGCTCTTCAATTAAGAAAACAGCCTATACATTGTGGGCTTTTCATGATATTGTGAATAAAACATCTTCCACTTCAAAGAAAACTGTCTGTTCTTGTCTCTCTGGAATAAGTGAAATTGGCTCCTTATACAATCCAATCTCACTTTGAAGATAATTCTATCACAAAGGCTCCATCATTTTTTTTAAGCAAGAATTTTATAGGCGTAAAAAGACAGAATGTATCAGCTCCCAGATGCATTATTACTTACAAAACCATTTTCCGGTTGTGTTATCATTTTGTGGAATTTTACGTAATATGTTCTACAAGAAGGTCCAGATATAATGACTGTTGCGGTGACAGGTAATATGAGGAGGCAGTTGATAAGCGTTATCACAAGTGGATCTTGCTGCTTCGGCTATATTTATTTATTCACATGAAGAAAAGGGGAAAGCTTCTAACCCATCATTGTTACTGCATTGACATACGTTTCCTTGTTACACTTTCTGCTATAACATTTTTAAATATTAACGTTAAAGCTAGATACCGGCAATATAATCTTGGGCATCTCACGATTCCCATAAAGGGTTAAACAACTAAAGGGATATTCCCAACTTTATAAATAGGTAATGTAAATACAAGCAATTTTGCAATTTAAAATTGAGCCGTTCTTGAAATATCACTTTTTTATGTGCCTAGGTTGTTGCTTAAGAAACAGACTGCCACTACTAGACAGCACAACGTACGCAGTGTTTTCAACCTTTTTTTTTCCTTTCATCTTGTAATCATTATTTTGAAGCTGCCAGGATCACCGCAACACAAAGCTACCTCTGTATCCTGGCCAGCTTCAGTGCAATGCTTACAAGCTGCGCAGCAGCGGTGGTCAGTTTCCTAGGCAACTAGCTGTAAACAAAATTAGTATCTCAAGAACAGCTGCAAATTTTTAGAAGCAGTAAATTGCCAAAGTAAATTGCTGAATTCTGGATCTCCTGAAAGTAGAGTTTGGGGATAACGGGTACTGCAGGGGGGAGATAGCTAAAAAGAAGCATTATTCTAAGTCAAGCATCTTTGTTGAGAATGATCTTGTATGCCTCAGCCATTCAGCATTGCAGTGTGCTAGGTAGCAGCTCATAATTAGAGATGAGCGGTGTTCGAGTCGAACTATTTGCCAATTTCAAATTCGAGCTGTTTTGGGCGGTGTTCGAGTCGTTCGACGAACAAGAACAATTTACTTAAAATTCGACTGTTCGAGTTTCTGTTCGATAACCGTTCGTTCACCAAAAGCCTAACTTGATTTGCACATTAAAACTGTTTATCATTGTTAATAGACTGTTTCAGTGTACAGTGGGCGGTGGATAGATCTGTGCTGAAATAATGCCAATCTCCATTTTTCTTTCTTTCCTGCATTTACATTGGGGCAGTGCAGTCTCTCAGCCTATCCGCAGTGCACACACACACACACACACACACAGCAATGTGCATGTGATGCACACAAGCAAGGGCATATGTCATAGGCTGTGTATGTCACATGTCCTTGCCCTATAAGAACCAGCCATTTGCCCCGTCGCCATCATTTCCTCACTGCTGCAGCTTAGTGTTAGATGGCACCGCTGCTGCTGTGGGCGCTATACAATCTGAGTGTTTTTTTGGAGCGAATTGTCAGAGAGATAGGTTTAGGGAGTCGGGAGGAGTCGGGACTAGTTGTAATATCAGCCCTTTTCAGGGTAGGTTATAGCACTTCATAGCACTGTTTGCCAGGCAGGTCTGTGCCAGTGCTGTGCAAGTGTTTGTCACAGAATTTGGTGTAATATAGCTCAGCCAATCCTTTTGGGCTAGTAGCATTGTCTGATAGTCATCTGAGTAGCCCGCCTGTGAAGCTAGCTACACCGCCTGTGTATCTAAATTTTTACTGCATCTAATCCAGTTAATAGTTTTGTGCCTAGGAGCAGTGTCTGCACGTCAGCACAGTAGCCCGCCTGTGAAACTAACTACACTGCCTGTGTATCTCTATTTTTCTGCATCTAATCCAGTTAATATTTTTGGGCCTAGGAGCAGTGTCTGAAAGTCAGCAGAGTAGCCCGCCTGTGAAACTAACTACACCACCTGTGTATCTCAATTTTCACTGCATCTAATCCAGTTAATAGTTTTGGGCCTAGTACCACAGTTTGGCCACTCAGTTCTGCTTGGTTTTCATCCATCGGTTGTTGCGCCAACAACTACAGATACAGAGTTGCCAATTAGTTAAGCACTAAAATGAGTGGCAAAAGGCCTGCTGCTGGTGGAAAGGGGAATAAGCATATTGGAAAGGGAAAAAAAGGTTGTGTCCGTGGGGTAGGTGGTAAAGCAACAGTAACATCTGCAGAAGAAAGACCATCTTCCAGCCAAAGTAAGATGTCTACTTCTTTTCGTGGACAATCTGATATGATCCCTTTCTTACGACCATCGCTACAAGCATCGCCAAAAATTCCAGATGAGGCACAAAAACAGCAGGTGCTTGAACGGATATCAAGTGGGCTCTCCTCCATGTCAACTTCAACATCACAACTACTCCAGTACTCAGAGTTGTCACCCCAATCGCACTTGCTTCTTCACAGCTCCAAAGTCTCCAGCCGCCCGTCTGAGCATGGGGTAACACACATGGTTGAGTCTGTAGAGCTGTTTACGCATACTAGAGCCTGGGAATCAGAGGTCTGCTCCAGAGCTTCTGTGAATCCAGACAAGGAAATGATCTGCACTGATGCCCAGAATCTTTCTGGGTCGGATCCAGGCCCAGATGAAGAAGGTGAGCATAATGTAGACCCTCGTTCCCAAACTGTAACTCTTGTTGGTGGAGACAATGAGGAAGATGATGATGAGACTGAGATACCTGATTGGAACGAAAACTTGTCTTTTCGGTCGGCGCAGGAAGAGGTTGGCTCTGAGGATGACGGGTGTGAGAACACACAGGATGATGATGAGGTTGTAGACCCCACTTACTGTCAACCCCCAGTCCGCCAGTCCATGAGGTCAGCATAGGAGGTGGATGCTAGTGACAAGTCAACAAAGTTACGCTGCGCCTTCCTGGACGAAGACGGAGTACTGGAAGCATGTCAACAACTGCATCCTTAACCCCAACTGTGCCTCAGACCAGAAGTCGTGGTGGCTCTTTAGGTCGCACAGGCTCTAAGCCTTGCATAGCCTGGGCATTTTTTGACATTGCAAAGGATGACCCAACTCATGTTGTCTGTAAGATTTGTCAACAAAATCTCAGTAGAGGACAAAAAATGACTAGCTTGAGTACTTCATGCATGGACCGTCACATGGATATGAGGCATAAGTTGCAGTGGGAAGCTCACTGTGCTATAATGCGGCCTAGTGGGCCGGTCAACCACCGTCTGCCCCATCAAGTGCATCCGCGTCCCCTTCATCCTCTGTGACTGTGGGGACAGCAGTCGCAGATGGTTGTGGACGCAGACCTTACACCTTTTTACCCGCAACAGCCAGTGTGATTGGCAGGTCGTCAGCACATTTGCAAGTGGAAACACCTGCTGTTGTTGAGCGCTCTCCGACATCAACACCACATTTTGATCAAGGCAACATAACATCTCCGCCTGCACCTTCCTCACAGACCAGCAGATTGCCGGAGACACCCTACTCAACTCTGTTTAACCCCTTTACCCCCAAGGGTGGTTTGCACGTTATGGACCGGGCAAATTTTTACAATTCTGACCACTGTCCTTTCATGAGGTTATAACTCTGGAACGCTTCAACGGATCCCAGTGATTCTGACACTGTTTTCTCATGACATATTGTACTTCATGATAGTGGTAAAAATTCTTTGATAGTACCTGTGTTTATTTGTGAAAAAAATGGAAATTTGGCAAAACTTTGGAAAATGTCGCAATTTTCCAACTTTGAATTTTTATGCAATTAAATCACAGAAATATGTCACACAAAATACTTAATAAGTAACATTTCCCACATGTCTACTTTACAACAGCACAATTTTGGAACCAAAATTTTTTTTGTTAGGGAGTTATAAGGGTTAAAATTGACCAGCAATTTCTCGTTTTTACAACACCATTTTTTTTTTAGGGACCACGTCTCATTTGAAGTCATTTTGAGGGGTCTATATGATAGAAAATACCCAAGTGTGACACCATTCTAAAAACTGCACCCCTCAAGGTGCTCAAAACTGTATATAAGAAGTTTATTAACCCTTCTGGTGCTTCACAGGAATTTTTGGAATGTTTAAAAATGAACATTTAACTTTTTTTCACAAAAAATTTACTTCAGCTCCAATTTGTTTTATTCTACCAAGGGTAACAGGAGAACATGGACCCCAAGATTTGTTGTACAATTTGTCCTGAGTACATCAATACCCCATATGTGGGGGTAATTCACTGTTTGGGTGCATGGCAGAGCTCGGAAGGGAAGGAGCGCCGTTTGACTTTTCAATGCAAAATTGGCTGAAATTGAGATGGGACCCCATGTTGCATTTGGAGAGCCTTTGATGTACCTAATCATTGAAACCCCCCACAAGTGACACCATTTTGGAAAGTAGACCCCCTAAGGAACTTATCTAGAGGTGTGGTGAGCACTTTGACCCACCAAGTGCTTCACAGAAGTTTATAATGCAGAACCGTAAAAATAAAAAATCATATTTTTTCACAAAAATTATCTTTTCGCCCCCAGTTTTTTATTTTCCCAAGGGTAAGAGAAGAAATTGGACCACAAAAGTTGTTGTACAATTTGTCCTGTTGTCCTGAGTACGCTGATACCCCATATGTGGGGGTAAACCACTGTTTGGGCGCATGACAGAGCTCGGAAGGGAAGGAGCGCCGTTTGACTTTTCATCAGCACAATTTTGGAACCAAATTTTTTTTTCTTAGGGAGTTACAAGGGTTAAAAGTTGACCAGCAATTTCTCGTTTTTACAACACCATTTCTTTTAGGGACCACATCACATTTGAAGTCATTTTGAGGGGTCTATATGATAGAAAAAAACCTTGTGTGACACCATTCTAAAAACTGCACCTTTCAAGGTGCTCAAAACCAGATTCAAGAAGTTTATTAACCCTTCACGTGTTTCACAGGAATTTTTGGAATGTTTAAATAAAAATCAACATTTAACTTTTTTTCACAAAGAATTTACATCAGCTCCAATTTGTTTTATTCTACCAAGGGTAACAGGAGAACATGGACCCCAAGAGTTGTTGTACAATTTGTCCTGAGTACATCAATACCCCATATGTGGGGGTAATTCACTGTTTGGGTGCATGGCAGAGCTCGGAAGGGAAGGAGCGCCGTTTGACTTTTCAATGCAAAATTGGCTGAAATTGAGATGGGACCCCATGTTGCATTTGGAGAGCCTTTGATGTACCTAATCATTGAAACCCCCCACAAGTGACACCATTTTGGGAAGTAGACCCCCTAAGGAACTTATCTAGAGGTGTGGTGAGCACTTTGACCCACCAAGTGCTTCACAGAAGTTTATAATGCAGAACCGTAAAAATAAAAAATCATATTTTTTCACAAAAATTATCTTTTTGCCCCAATTTTTAATTTTCCCAAGGGTAAGAGAAGAAATTGGACCCCAAAAGTTGTTGTACAATTTGTCCTGAGTACGCTAATACCCCATATGTGGGGGTAAACCACTGTTTGGGCGCATGGGAGAGCTCGGAAGGGAAGGAGCGCCGTTTGACTTTTCAATGCAGAATTGACAGGAATTGAGATGGGATGCCATGTTGCATTTGGAAAGCCACTGATGTGCCTAAACATTGAAACCCCCCACAAGTGACACCATTTTGGAAAGTAGACCCCTAAGGAACTTATCTAGATGTGTTTTGAGTGCTTTGACCCACCAAGGGCTTCACAGAAGTTTATAATGCAGAGCCGTAAAAATAAAACAAAAATTTTTTCCCACAAAAATTATTTTTTAGCCCCCAGTTTTGTATTTTCCCGACGGTAACAGGAGAAATTGGACCCCAAAATTTGTTGTCCAATTTGTCCTCAGTGCGCTGATACCCCATATGTGGGGGGGAACCAATGTTTGGGCGCATGGGAGGGCTCGGAAGGGAAGGAGCTCCATTTGGAATGCAGACTCAGATGGAATGGTCTGCAGGTGTCACATTGCGTTTGCAGAGCCCCTAATGTACCTATACAGTAGAAACCCCAACAAGTGACACCATTTTGGAAACTAGACCCCCTAAGGAACTTATCTAGATGTGTTGTGAGAGCTTTGAACCCTCAAGTGTTTCACTACAGTTTGTAACGCAGAGCCGTGAAAAAAAAAAAAAAAAACTTTCCCCCCAAAATTATTTTTTAGCCCCCAGTTTTGTATTTTCCCGGGGTAAGAGGAGAAATTCGACCCCAAAAGGTGTTGTCCTATTTGTCCTGAGTACGCCGATACTGCATACCCCTGTTTGGGCGCACGGGAGAGCTCGGAAGGGAAGAAGCACTGTTTTACTTTTTCAACGCAGAATTGGCTGGAATTGAGATCGGACGCCATGTCGCGTTTGGAGAGCCCCTGATGTGCCTAAACAGTGGAAACCCCCCAATTATAACTGAAACCCTAATCCAAACACACCCCTAACCCTAATCCCAACAGTAACCCTAACCACACCCCTAACCTTAATCCCAACCCTATTCCCAACTGTAAATGGAATCTAAATCCTAACCGTAACTTTAGCTCCAACCCTAACTTTAGCCCCAACCCTAACTGTAGTCCTAACCCTAACCCTAGCCCTAGCCCTAACCCTAGCCCTAACCCTAACCCTAACCCTAACCCTAGCCCTAGCCCTAACCCTAGCCCTAACACTAACCCTAGCCCTAACCCTAGCCCTAATGGGAAAATGGAAATAAATACATTTTTTTAATTTTTCCCTAACTATGTTGGTGATGAAGGGGGGTTTCATTTACTTTTATAGCAGGTTTTTTAGCGGATTTTTATGATTGGCAGCCGTCACACACTGAAAGACGCTTTTTATTGCAAAAAATATTTTTTGCATTACCACATTTTGAGAGCTATAATTTTTTCACATTTTGGTCATTTTGGTCTTGTTTTTTGTGGGACGAGTTGACGTTTTTATTGGTAACATTTTTGGGCGCGTGACATTTTTTGATCGCTTTTTATTCCGATTTTTGTGAGGCAGAATGACCAAAAACCAGCTATTCATGAATTTCTTTTGGGGGAGGCGTTTATACCGTTCCGCGTTTGGTAAAATTGCTAAAGCAGTTTTATTCATCAGGTCAGTACGATTACAGGGATACCTCATTTATATAATTTTTTTATGTTTTGGCGCTTTTATACGATAAAAACTATTTTATAGAAAAAATAATTATTTTTGCATCGCTTTATTCTCAGGACTATAACTTTTTTATTTTTTTGCTGATGATGCTGTATGGTGGCTCGTTTTTTGCAGGACAAGATGACGCTTTCAGCAGTACCATGGTTTTTTATTTCTGTCTTTTTTATCGCGTGTTATTCCACTTTTTGTTCGGCGATATGATAATAAAGCGTTGTTTTTTGCCTCATTTTTTTTTTTTCTTACGGTGTTTACTGAAGGGGTTAACTAGTGGGCCAGTTTTATAGGTTGGGCCGTTACGGACGCGGCGATACTAAATATGTGTACTTTTATTGTTTTGTTTTTTTTATTTAGATAAAGAAATGTATTTATGGGAATAATATTTTTTTTTCATTATTTAGGAATATTTTTTTTAATTTTTTTTTTTACACATTTGGAAATTTTTTTAAAAACTTTTTTACTTTGTCCCAGGGGGGGACATCACAGATCGGTGATCTGACAGTTTGCACAGAACTCTGTCAGATCACCAATCTGACTTAGAGCACTGCAGGCTTCATAGTGCCTGCTCTGAGCAGGCTCTGTGAAGCCACCTTCCTCCCTGCAGGACCCGGATGCCGCGGCCATCTTGGATCTGGGTCTGGAGCAGGGAGGGAGGTAGAGAGACCGTCGCAGCAACGCGATCACATCGCGTTGCTGCGGGGGGCTCAGGGAAGCCCGCAGGGAGCCCCCTCCCTGCGCGATGCTTTCCTGCACCGCCGGCACATCGCGATCATGTTTGATCGCGGTATGTCGGAGGTTAATCTGCCGGGAGTGGTCCGTGACCGCTCCTTGCACATAGTGCCGGATGTCAGCTGTGTTAGGCAGCTGACACCCGGCCGCGATCGGCCGCGCTCCCCTTGGGAGCGCGGCCGATCACGTATGACGTACTATCCCGTCGGTGGTCATAGGGGCCCATCCCACCTCGACGGGATAGTACGTCTGATGTCAGAAAGGGGTTAAGCACGGCAGCCAGCCCTCAGTCCCTCAGATGTGGACAAGTAAAAGACCATTCCCTTTTAGCCATGAGAAAGCTAAGAGGTTGAATTTCTCCATCTGCAAGCTGTTGGCTACAGAAATGCTGCCTTTCCGCCTGGTGGACACAGAGGATTTTCGAGACCTTATGTCCGTCGCAGTGCCCAAGTACCAGATGCCCAGTTGCCACTACTTCTCAAAGAAAGCTGTGCCTGCGCTACACCAGCATGTCGCACACAACATCACTGCTTCCTTGAGAAACTCTGTGTGTGACAGGGTGCATTTCACCACAGACACTTGGACGAGTAGACATGGACAGGGGCGTTACATGTCGGTGACTGGGCACTGGGTAACTACGGCGATATCAGGAGAAGGGGCTGCTGTCCAAGTCTTGCCATCCCCACGAGTTGCTCGTCGGTCCTCTGTATCTAGAAGTTCCTCCACTGCTTCTGCCTCTTCAACCTCCTCTCGGTCCTCGGCACCCAAAGCCTGTCTGGTAATGCCACCCACGTTGTAACTGCGAAGAAGGAATCCTGCACACCTCCTCACTATGCTGTCACCAGGGCTCAAGGGCATCAGGCAGTGTTTACATTGAAATGTCTGGGAGTCACACAGCTGAGGAGTTGTGGTCAGCTCTGGAGACCGAGTTCCATCAATGGTTGTCTCCACTCAACCTGCAGCCAGGGAAGGCCGTGTGCGACAATGCTGCCAACCTGGGTGCGGCCCTTCACCGGGGCAATGTCACACACGTGCCTTGTATGGCTCACGTTTTAATCTGAATGTCCAGCAATTTTTATCCCACTATCCCGGACAAGATGGGCTTCTGCAGAGGGCACGGTCGCTGAGTGCTCACTTCCGCCGTTTGCATCCCGCAGCTCAACATCTTGCATCTCTACAGAAGTTGTTGGGCCTGCCAGTTCACCGGCTGAAATGCGATGTGCCCACACGGTGGAATTCAACTCTGCACATGTTGCAGCGACTGTGGCAGCACCGACGAGCCCTGGTGCAATATGTCATGACGTATAGCCTGGGCCAACGAGATCAAGAGGTGGGGCAAATCACGCTGCAGGAGTGGTCTCAGATCAGGGACCTATGCACCCTTCTGCACAGTTTTGAAATAGCAACGAAGATGTTTAATGCTGACGATGCCATTATCAGCATGACCATTCCGGTGATTTACATGCTGGATCACACCATACATAGTGTTCGGAGTCAGGTGGTGGAACAAGAGGAGGAGGAGGAACAGGAGGAGTCGTATGCGGAAGGGATAATATCTCCAAGGTCAAGAAGGTTGGCTGCACCGAGGCGGCTGGCATTGGAGGCTGGTGGAGAGGGATTACCGAGGGCGCATGGTAGCAGCCAAACTGTTGAGGAAGGTGCAGGAGGCGAGGAAGAAGTGGAGGATGAACTGGCGCTGGGCATGGAAGACTCATCAGATGAGGGAGACCTTGATCAAATTTCTGTTGTGCGAGGTTGGGGGGAGAGGGCTGATGAAAGAAGCATGATTCTCACCTCGCCACCACCAAGACAACAAGGACTTGGTCCTCCTGGATGCGCAAGACACATGAGTGCCTTCTTGCTGCTCTACCTGCAACATGACCCGCGGATTGTCAGAATCCAAAGTAATGCCGACTACTGGGTTGCCACAGTCTTAGATCCCCGGTACAAAAGCAAATTTGGCGAAATAATTCCTGCCATAGAAAGGGATTCACGCATGCAGGAGTATCAGCAGAGACTGTTACAGAATCTAACATCTGCTTTTCCACAAAACACCAGTGGTGCAACGTAGTGAATCTGAGTTCTAACTTGCCAACCGTGGGACTATCGAGTCATCACTCAAACGGTAACCGTAACATCGTATCTGGTGGTAACAGCAATTTTTTCCAATCGTTTCAAGATTTTTTTAGACCATCCTTTGCAAGGCCACAGGAGACAAGAAGTGTGACGCACAGTCAACGCCTAGAGAGGAATGGTACAAGAGTATCTCCAAGTTAACATCGATGCATGACTGTGGAACTGGACCCTTGCTCATTTTGGGCTTCCAATCTTGAAAAAATAGCTTGAGCTCGCCACTCATGACTTGGAGATCTTGTTGTGCCCCGCAGCCAGCGTTTTCTCTGAACATGTGTTCAGCGCTGCTGGTGGTGTGCTGACAGATAAGCGCACGCAGCTGTCCAGTGACAATGTAGACAGACTAACGTTCATCAAGATGAACAAATCCTGGATCCGCAAGGACTTTTCTACCCCTGTGTCATCTTGGGGAGACTAAAAGCTTGATGATTTTTGAAAATCACCTCACCAACCGTTTTAAAAAACTCTGGCGAAATTGATGCCACTTAAGTAGTGTCTGTGGCCGAATTTTTGGAAAAAATGGAGACTCTTTACTTAGTCCCCTTGCTGAGTTTTACATGACGTTGCCATCGTCAATTCCAGGTGGGTGGGGTCATCTGCAGTGTTTTTTACTCATTCTGTGGCCTGGGATTCAGAGGTCTGCTCCAAAGCTTCAGTGTCTGCTAGTCAGCAGAGTAGCCCAGCCACCCACCGCCTGTTTACCTAAGTACTATTTTTAACGGCATCTGGCCCAGGAAATCCTTTTGGGCTTAGTAGATTTTGGTGCTACTCAGCAGCGTACCCCACCCATGAAGCAAGCTACACCGCGTGTTTACCTAAATACTATTTTGTAACGGCATCTAGCCCAGGAAATCCTTTTGGGCCTAGCAGAATTTAGTGCTATTCAGCAGCGTACCCCACCCATGAAGCAAGCTACACCGCCTGTTTACCTAGCTACTATTTTGTAACGGCATCTAGCCCAGGAAATCCTTTTGGGCCTAGTAGAATTTGGTACTACTCTGCAGCGTACTTCACCCATGAAGCAAGCTACACCGCCTGTTTACCTAACTACTATTTTGTAACGGCATCTAGCCCAGGAAATCCTTTTGGGCCTAGTAGAATTTGGTGCTACTCAGCAGCGTACTTCACCCATGAAGCAAGCTTCACCGCCTGTTTACCTAACTACTATTTTGTAACGGCATCTAGCACAGGCAATCCTTTTGGGCCTGATAGAATTTGGTGCTACTCAGCAGCGTACCCCATCCATGAAGCAAGCTACACCGCCTGTTTACCTAAGTACTATTTTGTAACGGCATCTAGCCCATGAAATCCTTTTGGGCCTAGTAGAATTTAGTGCTACTCAGTAGCGTACCCCACCCAAGAAGCAAGCTACACCGCCTGTTTACCTAAGTACTATTTTGTAACGGCATCTAGCCCATGAAATCCTTTTGTGCCTAGTAGAATTTGGTGCTACTCAGCAGCGTACCCCACCCATGAAGCAAGCTACACTGCCTGTTGATCTAATTACTAATTTTTAACTGCATCAAGCACAGGAAATTGTTTTGTACCCAATTGCATTTTGTGCTACTCAGCAGAGTACCCCACCCATGAAGCAACCAACACCGCCTGTTGATCTAATTACTAATTTTTAACGGCATCTAGCCTAGGAAATCCTTTTAGGCCTAGTAGAAATTAGTGCTACTCAGCAGCATACCCCACCCAAGAAGCAAGCTACACCGCGTGTTTACCTAAGTACTATTTTTTAATGGCATCTAGCCCAGGAAATCCTTTTGGGCCTAGTAGAATTTGGTGCAACTCAGCAGCGTACTTCACCCATGAAGCAAGATACACTGCCTGTTTACCTAAGTACTATTTTTTAACCCCTCTCTGACCTTAGACGTACTATCCCGTCGAGGTGCCCTGGGCCTATCTGACCCTCGACGGGATAGTACGTCATAGCGATCGGCAGCGCTCACGGCGGGAGCGCGGCCGATTGCGGCCGGGTGTCAGCTGCCTATCGCAGCTGACATCCGGCACAATGTGCCAGGAGCGGTCACGGACCGCCCCCGGCACATTAACCCCCTTGCACACCGCGATCAAACATGATCGCGGTGTGCCAGCGGTATAGGGAAGCGTCGCGCAGGGAGGGGGCTCCCTGCAGGCTTCCCTGAGACCCCCGCAGCAACGCGATGTGATCGCGTTGCTGCTAGGGTCTCCTTACCTCCCTCCCTGCTCCAGGCCCAGATCCAAGATGGCCGCGGCATCCGGGTCCTGCAGGGAGGGTGGTGGCTTACCAAGTACCTGCTCAGAGCAGGCGCTTGGTAAGCCTGCAGTGCTCTAAGTCAGATTGCTGTGCAAACTGTCAGATCAGTGATCTGTGATGTCCCCCTCGGGACAAAGTAAAAAAGTTAAAACATTTTTTTCCAAATGTGTAAAAAAAAAAAAAAATTCCTAAATAATGAAAAAAAAATTATTCCCATATATACATTTCTTTATCTAAATAAAAAAACAAAACAATAAAAGTACACATATTTAGTATTGCCGCGTCCGTAACGACCCCACCTATAAAACTATATCACTAGTTAAGCCCTTCAGTGAACACCATAAAAAAAAAAAAAACGAGGCAAAAAACAATGCTTTATTCTCATACCGCCAAACAAATAGTGGAATAACACGTGATCAAAAAGATGGATATAAATAACCATGGAACCGCTGAAAATGTCATCGTGTCCTGCAAAAAACGAGCCACCACACAGCATCA
The DNA here is from genome assembly GCF_032444005.1 of Ranitomeya imitator. Lineage (NCBI taxonomy): Eukaryota > Metazoa > Chordata > Amphibia > Anura > Dendrobatidae > Ranitomeya > Ranitomeya imitator. The sequence goes on along the minus strand of NC_091285.1, from coordinate 133,127,833 downwards.
TCAGCGAAAAAAAAAAGTTATAGTCCTCAGAATAAAGTGATGCAAAAATAATAATTTTTTCTGTAAAATAGTTTTTATCGTATAAAAGCGCCAAAACATAAAAAAATGATATAAATGAGATATCGCTGTAATTGTACTGACCCGAAGAATAAAACTGCTTTATCCATTTTACCAAACACAGAACGGTATAAACGCTTACCCCAAAAGAAGTTCATGAATAGCTGGTTTTCGGTCATTCTGCCTCAAAAAAATCGGAATAAAAAGCGATCAAAAAATGTCACATGCCCGAAAATGTTACCAATAAAAACATCAACTCGTCCCACAAAAAACAAGACCTCACATGACTCTGTGGACTCAAATATAGAAAACTTATAGCTCTCAAAATGTGGTAATGCAAAAAATATGTTTTGCAATAAAAAGCGTCTTTCAGTGTGTGACGGCTGCCAATCATAAATATCCGCTAAAAAACCTGCTATAAAAGTAAATCAAACCCCCTTTCATCACCCCCTTAGTTAGGGAAAAAAAAATATTAAAAAATGTATTTATTTCCATTTTCCCACTAGGGTTAGGGCTAGGGTTAGGGTTAGGGCTAGGGTTAGGGCTAGGGTTAGGGCTATGGTTAGGGTTAGAGTTAGGGCTAGGGTTAGGGTTAGGATTAGGGCTAGGGTTAGGGCTAGGGTTAGGGCTAGGGTTAGGGCTAGGGTTAGGGTTAGGTCTAGGGTTAGGGTTATGGCTAGGGTTAGGGTTAGGGCTAGGGTTAGGGCTAGGGCTAGGGCTAAGGTTAGGGTTGGGGCTAAAGTTAAGGTTAGGGTTGGGGCTAAAGTTAGGGTTAGGGTTTGGATTACATTTACGGTTGGGAATATGGTTGGGATTAGGGGTGTGTCTGGGTTAGGGGTGTGGTTAGGGTTACCGTTGGGATTAGGGTTAGGGGTGTGTTTGGATTAGGGTTTCAGTTATAATTGGGGGGTTTCCACTGTTTAGGCACATCAGGGGCTCTCCAAACGCGACATGGCATCCGATCTCAATTCCAGCCAATTCTGCGTTGAAAAAGTAAAACTGTGCTCCTTCCCTTCCGAGCTCTCCCGTGTGCCCAAACAGGGGTTTACCCCAACATATGGGGTATCAGAGTACTCAGGACGAATTGGACAACAACTTTTGGGGTCCAATTTCTCCTGTTACCCTTGGGAAAATACAAAACTGGGGGCTAAAAAATAATTTTTGTAGGAAAAAAAAGGATTTTTTATTTTCTCGGCTCTGTGTTATAAACTGTAGTGAAACACTTGGGGGTTCAAAGTTCTCACAACACATCTAGATAAGTTCCTTGAGTAGTCTAGTTTCCATTGTGGGGTCACTTGTGGGGGGTTTCTACTGTTTAGGTACATTAGGGCTCTGCAAACGCAATGTGATGCCTGCAGACCAATCCATCTAAGTCTGCATTCCAAATGATGCTCCTTCCCTTCCGAGCTCTACCATGCGCTCAAACGGTGGTTCCCCCCACATATGGGGTATCAGCGTACTCAGAATAAATTGGACAACAACTTTTGGGGTCCAATTTCTCCTGTTACCCTTGGGAAAATACAAAACTGGGGGCTAAAAAATAATTTTTGTAGGAAAAAAAAGGATTTTTTATTTTCTCGGCTCGTGTTATAAACTGTAGTGAAACACTTGGGGGTTCAAAGTTCTCACAACACATCTAGATAAGTTCCTTGAGGAGTCTAGTTTCCAATATGGGGTCACTTGTGGGGGGTTTCTACTGTTTAGGTACATTAGGGGCTCTGCAAACGCAATGTGATGCCTGCAGACCAATCCATCTAAGTCTGCATTCCAAATGATGCTCCTTCCCTTCCGAGCTCTACCATGCGCTCAAACGGTGGTTCCCTCCACATATGGGTATCAGCGTACTCAGAACAAATTGGACAACTTTTGTGGTCCAATTTCACCTGTTACCTTCGGGAAAATACAAAACTGGGGGCTAAAAAATAATTTTTGTGGGAAAAAATTTTTGTTTTATTTTTATGGCTCTGCATTATAAACTTCTGTGAAGCCCTTCGTGGGTCAAAGTGGTCACCACACATCCAGATAAGTTCCTTAGGGGGTCTACTTTCCAAAATGGTGTCACTTGTGGGGGGTTTCTACTGTTTCGATACATAATGGGCTCTGCAAACACAATGTGACGCCTGCAGACCATTCCATCTAAGTCTGCATTCCAAATGGCGCTCCTTCCATTCTGAGCCCTCCGATGCGCCCAAATGGTGGTTCCCCCCCACATATGGGGTATCAGCGTACTCAGGACAAATTGGACAACATTTTTTGGGTGTCCAAATTCTCCTGTTACCCTGGGGAAAATACAACACTGGGGGCTAAAAAATAATTTTTGATAAGATCCTTAGGGGGTCTACTTTCCAAAATGGTGTCACTTGTGGGGGGTTTCAATGTTTAGGCACATCAGTGGCTCTCCAAATGCAACATGGCATCCCATCTCAATTCCTGTCAATTTTGCATTGAAAAGTCAAACGGTGCTCCTTCCCTTCCGAGCTCTCCCATGCGCCCAAACAGTGGTTTACCCCCACATATGGGGTATCAGCGTACTCAGGACCAATTGTACAACGTTTGGGGTCCAATTTCTTCACTTACCCTTGGGAAAATAAAATATTGGGGGCAAAAAGATCACTTTTGTGAAAAAATATGATTTTTTTTTACGGTTCTGCATTATAAACTTCTGTGAAGCACTTGGTAGGTCAAAGTGCTCACCACACCTCTAGATAAGTTCCTTAGGGGGTATACTTTCCAAAATGGTGTCACTTGTGGGGGGTTTCAATGTTTAGGCACATCAGTGGCTCTCCAAACGCAACATGGCGTCCCGTCTCAATTCCTGTCAATTTTGCATTGAAAAGTCAAACGGCGCTCCTTCCCTTCCGAGCTCTCCCATGCGCCCAAACAGTGGTTTACTGCCACATATGGGGGTATCAGCGTACTCAAGACAAATTGTACAACAACTTTTGGGGTCCAATTTCTTCTCTTACCCTTGGGAAAATAAAAAATTGGGGGCAAAAATATGATTTTTGTGAAAAAATATGATTTTTTATTTTTACGGCTCTGCAGTCTAAACTTCTGTGAAGCACTTGGTGGGTCCAAGTCCTCACCGCACCTCTAGATAAGTTCCGTAGTGGGTCTACTTTCCAAAATGGTGTCACTTGTGGGGGTTTCCACTTTTTAGGCACATCAGGGGCTCTCCAAACGCAACATGGTGTCCCATCTCAATTCCTGTCAATTTTACATTGAAAAGTCAAATTGCCCTCCTTCGCTTCCGAGCTCTGTCATGCGCCCAAACAGTGGTTTACCCCCACACCTCCACATATGGGGTATCGGCGTACTCAGGAGAAATTGTTCAACAACTTTTGGGGTCCTTTTTTTTTCTGTTAGCCTTGGTAAAATAAAACAAATTGGAGCTGAAGTAAATTTTTTGTGAAAAAAAGTTAAATGTTCATTTTTATTTATATATGCTAGCCACCTTAGGGAGAGACCCAAGTTTTATTTAAACATTCCAAAAATTCCTGTGAAACACTTGAAGGGTTAATAAACTTCTTGAATGTGGTTTTGAGCACCTTGAGGGGTGCAGTTTTTAGAATAGTGTCACACTTGGGTATTTTCTATCATATAGACCCCTCAAAATGACTTCAAATGAGATGTGGTCCCTTAAAAAAAATGGTGTTGTAAAACTGAGAAATTGCTGGTCAAATTTTAACCCTTATAACTCCCTAACAAAAAAAATTTTGGTTCCAAAATTGTGCTGATGTAAAGTAGACATGTGGTATGTTACTTATTAAGTATTTTGTGTGACATATCTCTGTGATTTAATTGCATAAAAATTCAAAGTTGGAAAATTGCGACATTTTCCAAATTTTTGCCAAATTTCCATTTTTTTCACAAATAAACGCAGGTAATATCAAAGAAATTTTACCACTATCATGAAGTACAATATGTCACGAGAAAACAGTGTCAGAATCACCAGGATCCGTTGAAGCGTTCCAGAGTTATAACCTCCATAAAGGGACAGTGGTCAGAATTGTAAAAATTGTCCTGGTCATTGACGTGCAAACCACCCTTGGGGGTAAAGGGGTTAATGGCATCTGGCACAGGAAATCCTTTTGGGCCTAGTAGCAATTTCTGCCACTAAGCAGAGTACCCCACCAATGAAGCAAGCTACACCGCCTTCTTCCTTTCTCAATCTAACCCCTTGGCTCTGGGGTGTCCACTCTCCCTCCAGCTCTCTCCTTCTCACAGGTGGACTACCGTGTGTTTTCACACTGTGGCGAATCTTTTGGGCCCAGGTATAAGAAGTCGATTTTTAATCCAGCCTTTCTTGATTTTAGAAGGGCATGACATGCCTATATCTGTGTCTCCTCCTCCTTTTACTCCTCCACCTCTTTTCTTTTCGCATGACTATATGTAGTTGTGACTTTTCCATGGGTTTGTTGTGTCTTCTGAGCAGTTTGTCAGCTTTTGGACACCTTTTAAGGTGTTTTCTATGTGTTTTCTATGTGTTTGTATGTGTTTGTGTTTGCCTGCCATTGGTTTCAATGGGGTTCGACGGTGTTCGTTGAACACGTCCATGTTCGACAAACCGAACCGAACCCGAACACTAGGGAGGTGGCTCAACACTACTCATAATGCCTTTTTATACTTGGATAGTTGGATACAGTATTTTCTCAAAAAGTATGGCGTTAGGATCAATTAGTTAACCCCATTAGTTAGTAGTTAGTAGTTTGTAGATGCACTTTTACTTTGACAGAAGTGAGTCATATCACAAATGACGAAAAACTCTTTTTTTTTTACTGCGTGGGAGGAGAAGGAGGTTCGTCTGTCAGATCACATTCCAAGAGATGTATCTTTTCTTAGTAATCTATCAATAGAATGTACAGCAGCCGTTTTTTAGCAAGATACTTTCATTAGACATGTACTCAAGAACCTCTGACCTCTTCTGGTCTTCTGATTCCCATTACCAGATGACACTTTGTCTATATATAGATCTGTGTTTCCCAAACCCCATCGTCACATCCCCCCAACGTATCATGTTTTCAGCAGTTCTTTAGTATTGAACAGGTGAGAGAACCTGTGGCAATCTCTGCTGTCCTGATACTGGCTAACACAGTACAAAATATATATCTTTCCTGCTGCCCTGATAGTAATTCCATCACCTGTGTAATACCACAAACATGACAGGTTGAGGGCCTTGAGGACAGGAGATTGGGAAACACCATATTAGATGCAAAGTGGAATCTTATATAGGTGTTTACTATCTAGAATAATATTTTTTAAACTTTTTTTTATTTTGATTTGATCATAGCTGTACGATGTCCTGTTATTGTTAACTCTATGTTAGGATACTGTGAGGCAGGGAGAGGGATCATATGTGAGGGTCGATATGTATCCCCCAAGATGGGGACGGAGTCCTATTAGACCTGCTGGAGTGCCTTGTGTCACAGCAGGACACCTGTGAGTCACAGGGCAAAATAAAAGTAATTGTGGACCTGGTCAAGCCTTGGTATTATTCAGGAAAAGCTGTTATGGGCTTTTATTTTTTAAATGGACTGCATGAAGGAAGTAGGGCTGGTCTGTTTCCTCCAGGCCGGGTCCTGCAAGTGGCCTATGGCCACAGATTCCAGTTTGAGAGAAAAACCCATGCAGGAAGGGTTTGGGTGTGTCAGTTTTGGTCTTGCATGCATGCCAAGCAGTAGGTGTGACGCTCCAGGGTCCTGGTCATCACAGTAATATTGCTTTCCTCACAGAGGAGAATGATGGAGGCAAGGAAGGATAACTTTCACCAGGTAAACACAAACATGCAACATGTTCACACTCCAGGCCACAAGGGGGAGCTTTTGATCCTATTCCGAGGTGACTCCCCTATATATATTGTGGTTTGGAGGGAAAGGGAGTCAGATAATGCCAGAGAGCAGACAGAAGCAGTCTGAGACAGGAAGAATGCATAAGGAGCCGTGCAGCCACGAGAAAGTGCTGCAGCTCCTGGACAGAGATAATACCGAAAGCAGAACAAATTGCAGCGAGCGTGTAGGAGAGCGAAGCACAGGAGAGTGATATCAGGGGAGACCAACTGCCTTACTATGAGGCGCAGATAACCAGTAGCCGGAACACTGAGGTTGTAAGGTAGTCTACGACTTACAGCAGACACCGGCAGGACAGCTGAACTGCAAAATACCTGTTTGCCTCAATACCCAGGAGGCACAGTGACACATAGAGTCCGGGTCATGATAGAAACCCTGTAAAAAGGCTCGAGTCACCTGTCATTCGGCTTTGTGTCCTATGCTATATGGGGGACAGAGAGAAGAACTGAGAGGACCTTATCAGAAGCCATAGGCAGTAAGGGACTACAACACCACCGCGCTAGAGGAAGGCTTTTAACTCCACCTGGAAAAGGGGACTCCCAACTTACCTCCAAGCCTGCCGGACTCTGCCTATCCTGCGATCTGGTACCCTGGACTGTCGCTGCCTGAAGTCTTTAGTAAACCAGGTAAAGAGATTGCAAACCTGTGTCGTCGTTCTTTACTGCGCCATTCACCATCTTCCATCTACACAACGGGAGCCCTGGGGATATACTTCACCTGTGGGAAGTTATACAATCTAGCTGCCATAACATCACTCCAGAGGACCCCTTAAAGCAGCGTCGGTCCCCACTGACCGAATACCACAGGTGGCATCACGAACATAAACTTTATTCAATTTCCCTTTTACATGGGCGCCCAGGGCCATGGACCAGGTCGCCAACGTGACATACCCCTGTAAACACCGGACCCGGTACCCCACAGCCCTGGTGGGTGACTCATAGGCACTGCGAAGCTCAACGGTGTGATGCAACACAGAGCCAAGCGGAGCCAAAAGGCCTGACACCCCTAGCATACACAGTGGTGCAGTCGCCCATGATAACAAGTCACGGAATGTCTTTTGTTTCCCGGCTGCAATCCGGAGGATCTAATTTACTTCTTTTGTTTATTAGTACGCTGTTTTATTAAAAGAGACTTTACTTTGAACTTTTCCTGGGTCACTGCCTCATCCCTGCACAGTGTGGACACCGTTGCACTACAATAATTTTAAGTTAGTATTTAAAGTTAGTGTTTCATTTATCGTAGCTTTTAGTGTGAGTGAAAGACAGGAAACAAAGTGATAAATGCTTCTTTTTGTCCACAAATTTCTCTATGTAAATACACATATAAATTGCTGTTTTTCTTTCAGTTCCATTTACATTTTAGATATAAATGCAAATAAAGCAGTACAAAAAACTTTTTTCAAGTCATCGTACATGTTGCACTTAGTTTGTGATCTCCAGCCTTTCTTACCTTGAGAGCCACATTCAGCTCTGTGAGATGGTTGAAAGTCACATCCAAAACTGTATTCCCACACAGTAGGAAGACTGAGCCACCCACTACCAGTAAAATGACTGCCAAGATTCTCCATACAAAGTACACTGAGGACATGTGCTCCCTGTTATTCTAGGCAGTATGCTTACATCCAGGGGTTCCCACCTTACCCACATTTGGTGATGTCAGACACTCCCACCACGCCACTGTATCCAGCTTCAAGCACTTCTCCAACTGGCAGCTTAGTATAATTTTGTCCTATCTACCCTACAAGTACATGAGCAACAAGATCTGCTCTTCTGTGTGGGCCTACTCACAAAAGTCACCAACTGGAGAGCTTGTCTTCATAGCTGTTTGTTAGATCTAGCAAGCTTGTAGACAGCCATGAGCCACAATGTCACTGGTATACCGCAACAAAGAGGAGCCAGAAGACCACAGCGTCTTATCTCTCCTACTCTTGCACAGATTAGAAGCACTTCACCTTCTTATTAAACAATGTTTCTTTTAGCAGTGGAGGGGTTAATCTCCTCTGTTGAGAGCTCCTGGAGCATTAAGGCTCTTAGCTGTTCACTGGTAGCCACACCCATCTCCTATATAATCTGGGTCCCGGCTAGCACTCATTGGCAGAGCAGCTTTTGCTGCATGGCTGGAGGTTGTTCCTGGTGGTTATTGGAGCAGGTGGTTGATGGCTTTATATGTGACTGTTGCTAGGTTTTGAGTGTTTAAGTTTTTCTCCTACCTTGGTTTAACCCCATCCTCTACCCCCCTGATGCATCCCTCTGCTATATTGTTATATGTGTGAGGAAATTTGTATGTTTGGTATTTTTTGTTACCCCTGTTCATAATACCTTGTTAGTCTGGTTGGTATTCCCCTCTTCCCTGTGTGGGGGAAAGGTATAGACTGAAGGCAGATTCAGGAGCTAAGGCAAGGTATGTGGCACTGACATTTTCAGCATCAGCAGTAACCTGGGGAACAGGGGGAGATAGGGCACCCCTAGCATTAGGGACAGGGAAGTAGCCCCTGGTCCCGGGACACCAGACAACAGAGTTGTGACACACACATTATGTACCTGAGAGCCACATATAGCTCCAGAGTCAAAAGTTTGAATCCCCTACTCTAAATTATGTAGATTTTAGACATAAAATACAGTATATTGTCACATAGTTGCTAGAAATCATTACAAGGGCTGTATCTGGTACAAAGCACAGAAGAGCCTTTACTTCTTACTGTGAAGAGCAAGACTTGAATAGTAATAAGGGGACCAGTAAGATTTGTCCTACCGAGTGTACCACTTTTTAAATCGGAGTAAAAATTTTGACAGCTTTTTTTGTTTCATAAAATGAGCTTGTTTCATACCCAATATGTTAGATGGCTGAAATCTCTCTCATAAATTAAAATTACTCTTTTGGGACTTCAATTTACTATATTGTACATGCTATGCTATGCATGAACTCATTAAATGTAATTTATGTCATGTATTTTATCTGTAACGATTTCCAAGGCAAGCTGTAAGAGTCCTAGCTTGGGAAGTTGAATAAAAATCATACTTATACAATAATCATGATGTCTGACAGCACTGTTGTCACTTCTAAGTCTCTGAAATGATATGTATGGTATAATGTGCCTGGGTCTTTGTTGTTTAATATCCATTAAAGGGACTCTGTCACCTGAATTTGGCGGGACTGGTTTTGGGTCATATGGGCGGAGTTTTCTGGTGTTTGATTCACCCTTTCCTTACCCGCTGGCTGCATGCTGGGTGCAATATTGGATTGAAGTTCATTTTCTGTCCTCCATAGTACACGCCTGCGCAAAACAATCTTGCCTTGTGCAGGCGTGTACTACGGAGGACAGAGAATGAACTTCAATCCAATATTGCAGCCAGCATGCAGCCAGTGGGTAAGGAAAGGGTGAATCAAGCACCAGAAAACTCCGCCCATATGACCCAAAACCAGTCCCGCCAAATTCAGGTGACAGGTTCCCTTTAACCTGCTTCCTGTTGATGATGAGAAGCTACAGTGTCATGTAAAACTTTAGGCACCCCTGGTCAAAATTATTGTTATTGTGAACAGTTAAGCAAGTTGAAGATTAAATGATTCATAAAAGGCCTAAAGGTAAAGATGATACATTTCCTTTATATTTTAGGAAGAAATATAAATACCATATATTTTCATCTTTTACATTTTAAAAATTTCAAAAAGGAAAATAGTTCTGTGCAAAAGTTTGGGCACCCTGCATGGTTAGTGCGTAGTAGCACCCCATTTTGAAAGTATCACAGCTTGTAAACACGTTTAGTAGCCAGACAAGAATCTTTCAATTTTTGTTTGAGGGATTTTCATCTTTGAAAATTCTTCCAGTTCTTTGAGGTTCCTAGATCGTTTTGCTTGCACTGCAATTTTAAGGTTTAGCCACAGATTTTCAATGATGTTCTGATCAGGAAACTGTGAGGGCCATTGTAAAACCTTCAGCTTGTGCCTTTTGAAGTAGTCTATTGTTGATTTTTTACATATGTTTAAGATCATCTTAAAGCCATCTTCTTTCAACTTCAGATTTTTTACAGATGATGCTATGTTTGCATCAAGAATTTGGTGAAATATCATTGAATCCATTCTTCCCCCTACCCATAAAATGATCCCCGTGCCATTGGGTGCAACACAACCTCCAAGCATGATTGATCCGCCCTATGCTTAATTGTGCGATGTTCTTTTCCTGAAATGCTGTGTCCTTTTTCTCCACACATACTTTTGATCATTGTGGACAAACAGTTCTATTTCAACATTCTTGGTCCAAATGATTTGTTTCCACAATGCATCTGGTTTGTTTAGATGTTCTTTTGTATAATTATGAAGCTGCATTTTATGGTGAGGACCCAGGAGAGGTTTTCTTTTGATGACTCTTCCAAGAAGGCTATATTTGTGCAGGTGTCTCTGAACAGAAGAACAATGTACCACAACTACAGAATCTGCTAAACCTTTCTGAAGGTCTTTTGCAGTCAAGTGGGTGTTCTGATTTGCCTCTCTAGCAATCCTAAGAGCAGCTTTCACTGAAATTTTAGTTGTTCTTCCAGACCTTATCAAGACCTCCACTGTTGTTGTTAACCGCCATTTCTTAATTACATTTCAAACTAAGGAAAGTGCAACTTGAAAACGCTTTGCCATCTTCTAATAGCCTTCTCCTGCTTTGTGGGCATTCACAATTTTTATTTTTAGAGTGCTAGGCAGCTGCTTAGAAGAAATCATCGCTGCTGTTTTTTGGCACAAGGTTATAGGTGTAACATCCCTGCCGGCATCACTGAATGGCTTCCCATCTTCCCTCTTACTCACCACTCCAAGCCATACTGTGAATTCAATATACAAAAAAAGGTTGCACTCTATCGTGCCAAAGCATGTCTAATATGGAATATATGACAGAAAAACGGCTGGCACATCCAAACTAGTGTGAATAGGTGCATACCAGGAGCAGCTACCTCCATACACAATATACAAAAAAAGGTTGCACTCTATCGTGCCAAAGCATGTCTAATATGGAATACATGAAATATGAATAGCAAAATGGCTTTGGAACATTAGGAAAATATTTGAGAGACGCTTTGCACAGAATTTGATCAAATAGTGTGAGCCCATCAACCATCGTCAAGGTGGTCTCATTAAAACTGATGGGTCCCTAATGTCCACATTCACCCAGGCATACAGACATTGGCCTTCGGTAAGTGTTCACATTTGGACAGGGATGTTAGGGACCCATCAGTTTAAATGAGATCACCTTGACGATGGTTGATGGGCTCACACTAGGGTTGCGCGAAACGGGTCGGCCATTTTCAGAAGTCGCCGACTTTTGGCAAAGTCGAGTTTCATGAAACCCGACCCCTGTATGGGGTCGGCCATGAAGTCGGCGATCTTCTGAATCTGGTATCGGAATTCCGATCCCGAGTTCCGATATGTTTGCAATATCGGAAATCGGTATCGGAATCCATATTTAAGTGTAAAATAAAGAATTAAAATAAAAAATATTGCTATACTCACCCTCTGACGCGCCCTGGTACTAACCGGCAGCCTTTCTTCCTTCGAATCAGCGCGTGCCTTAGATGACGTCGCGGCTTGTGATTGGTCGCGCGACCGCCCATGTGACCGCTCGCGCGACCAATCACAAACCGCGACGTCACCGCAAGGTCCTTCAAGCCCTGATTCTTAGGAAGGAAGGCTGCCGGAAAGAAGCAGGGCGCGTCCGAGGGTGAGTATATACCTAATAGGAATATACTCACCCTCGGACGCGCCCTGCTTCTTTCCTGCTTCAAGCGCTGATTCTTAGGAAGGAAGGCTGCCGGAAAGAAGCAGGGCGCGTCCGAGGGTGAGTATATACCTAATAGGAATATACTCACCCTCGGACACGCCCTGCTTCTTTCCGGCAGCCTTCCTTCCTAAGAATCAGCACTTGCAGGACCTTGCGGTGACGTCGCGGCTTGTGATTGGTCGCGCGAGCGGTCACATGGGCGGTCGCGTGACCAATCACAAGCCGCGACATCATCTAAGGCCCTTCACGCGCTGATTCGAAGGAAGGAAGGTTCCCGGTTAGTACCAGGGCGCGTCAGAGGGTGAGTATAGCAATATTTTTTATTTTAATTCTTTATTTTACACTTAAATATGGATCGCAGGGCCTGAAGGAGAGTTTCCTCTCCTTCAGACCCTGGGAACCATTGGAAACCCAATGCACTGCATTGGGTTTCGAGTTTCGGCTGACCCCGACCCCGACTTTTTTATAGGATCGGCCGATTTCACTCGACCCGACTTTTGAAAAAGTCGGGTTTCGGGAAACCCGACCCGATCCTATAAAAGTCGCTCAACCTTAGCTCACACTATTTGATCAAATTCTGTGCAAAGCGTCTCTCAAATATTTTCCTAATGTTCCAAAGCCATTTTGCTATTCATATTTCATGTATTCCATATTAGACATGCTTTGGCACAGTAGAGTCACTTTAATGTTAGCTTACTGACTGCGCACTCCTCCCATCACCATGTGGTTTTTAATTAAATCTATTCACACTTGGTTCCGGCCAACCCATATGTAGGCCTTGCTGACAGAGGTGTCCACATTCACCCAGGCATACAGACATTGGCCTTCGGTAAGTGTTCACATTTGGACAGGGATGTTAGGGACCCATCAGTTTTAATGAGACCACCTTGACGATGGTTGATGGGCTCACACTATTTGATCAAATTCTGTGCAAAGCATCTCTCAAATATTTTCCTAATGTTCCAAAGCCATTTTGCTATTCATATTTCATGTATTCCATAGTAGACATGCTTTGGCACGATAGAGTGCAACCTTTTTTGTATATTGTGTATGGAGGTAGCTGCTCCTGGTATGCACCTATTCACAATAGTTTGGATGTGCCAGACGTTTTTCTGTCATTTCATACTGTGAGTTCAGTCCTCTGGCAGCTCCATGCTTTGGACCTCATGTCCTTGCTTGTTGCATACCTACAGGCTGTATGCTTAGGGCAGTGGCCCAGGCACTTCCTGTTTCTTATAGTGACTGTTTACACCTTCCGAAGGTTTCCCCTGCCAATTGCCAAGAGGCATAAGGTACTTAAGACATTCCCACCCATATGCGGAGGCCTGAGCAATGTAATTACTCAGTTAGTATCTTGCTGCTGAGTTGCCAGGTCCTGTGTTGCATTATCTCTCATGTCAGCCACCCAGAAGGGCTTCGTACCCTGGCCTGTACCTGTGTCCTGTGTCTCTTGTTTCAGCCACCAATGGGGGCTTCGTACCCTGGTCTGAGTCTTTGTTTCTGTGCCTTGTGCCGTTGATGACCCTGTCTGAACTTAGCCCTATACATGTGTCTTTTTGTATCCCTGTCTGTAGCCTTTCCTATTCCGCTGTGTGTTTCCTTGTGTTCACTCCATCTCCTCTTTGCTCCGCCTCCTGTGGTTCTGCTCTTTGCTCTGCCTCCTGCGGTTCTGCTCTTTGCTCCTCCTCTTGTGGTTCTGCTCTTTGCTCTGCCTCCTGTGGTTCTGCTCTGCTCCACCTTCTGAGGTTCTGCTCTGCTCCGCCTCATGCGGTTCTGCTCTCCTCCGCTTCCTGCAGTTCTGCTCTACTCCTGTCTCACCTCTTGTGGCTCTGTCTTGCTCTCCGCATCATGCGGCTTTGCTCTGTTCCTGCTCCACACCCTGTGTGTCCTTGTCCCTCCTGTCTAGTTCTTCCCTGTTCCTTTATGCCTCTAGTCTGAACTGGTCCCTACCTGTTCCCTTATCCTACACGTACCTGCCTATGTTCCTGTCCTACCTGAACCAGTTCCAGTCCCGCTAGCCGTGACCGCCTGCCTGCCTACAGTGCCAGCTGTGATTGCCTGCCTAGAGTGCAAGCCATGCCCGCCTGACTGCCTAGAGTGCCAGCTGTGCCAACCTGCCTGCCAGAGTGCCAGCCGTGCCCGCCTGCCTGCCAGAGTTCCAGCCGTGCCTGCCTGTCATGCTCACCTGCCTGCCAGAGTGCCAGCCGTGCCTGCCTGCCAGAGTGCCAGCCGTGCCCGCCAGAGTACAAGTCGTGCCTATCCATACTTGGTCGCACCTATCACTTGTGTTTTGTCCCTCAGTGGGATCAGCTGCCACAGCCAGACACCACCCTGGAGTGGTAGCTGGCAGTTACCTGCTGCACAAGCCTGTCCTCGCCATCAGAACCTCCAGTGAACACCAAGGTAGCTACTTAGTCACGCCCCTTCCAGGGTAGTCTGGTTTGTGGCACAGTGAGGCCACAATCCCCTCGCTCATGTCACCCAGTCTTGATGCAAGCGTGACAGTTTGCTCAGACCATGGTCCCGCTGAGTCCCATGGTCCATCGCTCTAAGAGCAAGATGAACTTTTTCACTGCCAGCATGAGAAACTGGATAGTTTCTTTACTCGATCAGAAATTTGGACCTTCACTGCACCACCCACCGTCATAGTCCCTACACATGTGATTCGAGCTCCAAGAGTTGAGTCCGTCCCAGCGGATCCGCCTAGGTACGATGGGGATCCAAAGCAGTGCCATAAGTTCCTGGAGCAGTGCTTACAATACTTCAAATGGCATGCTCCCTATTTTTTTCTTTGATCAGGTTAAGGTAGGATTTTTAATGTCCTACTTAACAGGAGATGCCTTAGAGTGGCTCACCACCCTCTGGCCTTTCTGGTGACCATCTACAACATCTTCGATGAGCATAGTTCAGCATCTTTTACAAAGTCTTCCCCCCTTGCTTCCAGAAATGGACCAGACACAAAGAAACCTCTGAGGAAACCATTACATCCGTCCACGACCATCCAAAACCCACCTGTTCCTCAACCTGAAAAAGCAGCTACCCAATTAAAACCCAAGAAGACTGATAAAAGTGGGTTGGCAGAGCAGCAGCCTGAAACCAGTCTTGAGAAGGGAATGCGGTATCGCTGCAGTTGTGTAGAACATCCTGACGGTCTCTGCCCTGAGAAGCCTATACTCCAGAACCTTGGACCAGTAGGAGAGGCTGCCCTAGGTGAGAGTACTTCCTATCCACTAAAGTCAATGACTGTCTCTTTGCCTTCTAGGAGCTTTGGTGTGTTAAAGCCACCAGCCATATGGAGTCGGTGTATGATCTCTGTTCAACAGCTCCAGAATCTGGTGAGGTAGTTGTCTGATAATGGCTGAGCCCTACTTAAGAGCAGTCTAGTCCTGCCGGGACAACTACAGCTCCAAGTTGTAGCATTCTACAAGGAACTTCTCTGCCACTAGGAAATTTTTCTCTGGATATCGGGCAGAAGCTGAATCCTGTGAGAGTACCTTCAGCTTCCATATAGCCGATTGGTGAAGATACCAAAATGGAAGCTCTCAAGTCTCTGCTTTCTTCCAACAAGGAAAAAGAGGTTCTGATTGTTGCATCTTCTATGGTGGGAGCTGACTTCGTTGGGCAGAGAGAGACTTGGCACTCTGGGACTCCTGATATCATGCCTGCCTCATTCTACCCTAAAGATATCGTGGTGGGCTGGACTGTGTGTGGTCTTATACTCCTGCAGATCATCCTGCCAGGCATGAGGAAGCCCCCTTGTAAAGGGGGTTACTGTAACATCCCTGCTGGCATCACTGCATGGCTTCCCATCTCCCCTCTTACTCACCACTCCAAGCCATGCTGTGAGTTCTGTCCTCTGCCGGCTCCATGCTTCGGGCCTCATGTCCTTTCTTGTTGTATACCTCCTGGCTGTATGCTTAGGGTGGCAGCCCTGGCACTTCGTGTTTCTTACAGTGACAGTGACTGTGTGCACCTTCCTAAAGTGTGCCCTGCCAATTGCCAAGATGCATCAGGTGCTTAAGGCATTCCCACCCCTAGGGGGAGGCCTGAGCAACGTAATTACTCAGTTAGTGTCTTACTGCTGAGTTGCCAGGTCCTGTCTTGCTTTATCTCTTGTGTCAGCCACCCAGAGGGGCTTCGTACCCTGGCCTGTACCTGTGTCCTGTATTTCTCGTGTCAGCCACCCAGAGGGGCTTCATACCCAGGCCTGTATCTGTGTTCTGTGTCTCTTGTGTCAGCCACGCAGAGGGGCTTTGTACCATGGACTGTACCTGTGTCCTGTGTCTCTTGTTTCAGCCAAACAGGGGGGCTTCATACCCTGGTCTGAGTCCTTGTTTCTACGCCTTGTTCCATTCCTGACCCTGTCTGAACTTAGTTCTATACCTTTGTCCACTTGTATCCCTGTCTGTAGCCTTTCCTATTTCGCTGTGTGTTTCCCTTTGTTCACTCCTTCTTCACTTTGCGCCGCCTCCTGCGGTTCTGCTCTTTGCTCTACCTCCTGCAGTTTTGCTCTTTGCTCCGCCTCCCGCAGTTCTTCTCTGCTCCTCCTCCTGTGGTTCCGCACTTTGCTCCGCCTCCTGCGGTTCTGCACAGCTCCGCCTCCTGCGGTTTTGCTCTGCTCTGCCTCCTGTGGATCTGCTCTGCTTCGCCTCGTGTGATTCTGCTCTGCTCCACCTCTTGCAGTTCTACTCTACTCTCATCTTGCCTCCTGCGGCTCTGCCCTGCTTTCCGCATCGTGTGGCTTTGCTCTGCTCCCGCTCCACGCCTTGTGTGTCTTTGTCACTCCTGTCTAGTTCTTCCCTGTTCCTTGATGACTCTAGTCTGAACTGGCCCCTACCTGTTCCTTTATCTCACACGTACCTGCCTATGTTCCCATCCAACCTGAACCAGTTCCAGTCCCATTAGCCATGCCCGCCTGCCTGCCTAGAGTACCAGCCACGCACACCTGCCTGCCTAGAGTGCCAGCCATGCCCGCCTGCCTGCCAGAGTGCCAGCTGTGCCCGCCTGCCTGCCAGTGCCAGTCGTTCCCGCCAGAATACAAGTTGTGCCTATGCATACTTGCTCGCACCTGTAATAATAATAATAATCTCTATTTATATAGCGTCAACGTATTTCGCAGCGCTTTACAGTTTAACGCAAGTCATAAGTAACAATGTTAACAATACAATCATTATAGCACAATAAGACGACCCTGCTCGTGAGAGCTAACAATCTGCAATGAGGTGGGGGAGATACAAGTACAGGTGTGTATTTACCATGATGTATTTACAATGATGGTCCAGCCATCTTCAGGGGGTGGGGGATAGATGGAGATAGCGAATGGGCTACACACGCGCCCTTACACATAAAATGACTTTTATTAGGAAACGTGATAGGCCGCTCTGAACAAATATGTTTTGAGGGCGCGCCTACTTGTGCTCAATGGGATCAGCTGCCACAGCCAGACACCACCCTGGAGTGGTACCTGGCAGCTACCTGCCACACAAGCCTGACCTCACCATCAGAGGCACCAGTGAACACCAAGGTAGCTGTTTAGTCACGCCCCTTCCAGGGTAATCTGGTTTGTGGCACAGTGGGGCCACAATCCCCTTGCTCATTTCACTCAGTCTGGGCACGAGCGTGACAATTGGAGTCTGGGTTTTTATAAAAATTTGCATCACCTGGCCTTTCCTAGGGATGATAAAGAATAAGCCACAGCCCTAACAGGCTTATTAAGGTCTGAAACCTTGGTCAAAGTTACCTAAGCACACAAATTTCCAAGGGTGCCCAATATTTTGCATAGGCCATTTTCCTTTCTGTAATTTTTAACCCCTTTCTGACATATGACGTACTATCCCGTCAAGGTGGGGTAGGCGCGTATGACCACCGAGGGGATAGTACGTCATATGCGATCGGCGGCGCTCACGGGGGGATCGCTGCCGGGTGTCAGCTGACTATCGCAGCTGACATCTGGCACTATGTGCCAGGAGCGGTCACGGACCACTCCTGGCACATTAACCTCTGGAACACCGCGATTAAACATGATTGCAGAGTTCCTGCGGTATAGGGAAGCATCCTCCCTGCGTGCTTCCCTGAGACCCTTGGAGCTACGCGATGTGCTCGCGTTGCTCCGAGGGTCTCCTACCTCCTTCTCCCTGCAGGCCCCAGATCCAAAATGGCCACTGGGCTACTTCCGGGTCCTGCAGGGAGGTGGCTTACCAGCGCCTGCTCAGAGCAGGCGCCGGTAAGCCTGCAGCCCTGCCTGTCAGATCGCCATCTGACGATCAGGTCAGCCATCTGACCCTATAACATGATGTCCCCCCTGGGGCAATGTTATAGTGTAAAAAAAAATATTTAGATGTGTAAAAAAAAATACAAAATTCCTAAATAAAGAAAAAAAAATATTGTTCCCATAAATACATTTCTTTATCTAAAAAAAAACCAAACAATAAAAGTACACATATTTAGTATCGTCACGTCCGTAACGACCCGCACTATAAAACAGTCCCACTAGTTAACCCCTTCAGTGAACACTGTAAAAAAATATGAGGCAAAAAACAACGCTTTATTATCATACCACCAAACAAAAAGTGGAATAAGACGCGATAAAAAAAAACGGATATAATAAACCATGGTACCGCTGAAAACGCCATCTTGTCCCACAAAAACGAGCTGCCATACAGCATCATCAGCAAAAAAATAAAAAAGTTATAGTCCTCAGAATAAAGCGATGCAAAAATAATTATTTTTTATATAAAATAGTTTTTATCGTATAAAAGTGCAAAAACATAAAAAAATGATATAAATGAGATATCGCTGTAATCATACTGACCCGAAAAATAAAACTGCTTTATCAATTTTACGAAACGCGGAACGGCATAAACTCCCCCCCCTCTTGAAAGCTGGATTTTCGTCATTCTGCCTCACAAAAATCGGAATAAAAAGTGATCAAAAAATGTCACATGCCCAAAAATGATACCAATAAAAACATCAACTCGTCCCGCAAAAAACTAGACCTCATATGACTCTGTGGCCCAAAGTATGGAAAAATTATAGCTCTCATTATGTTGAGACGCAAAAATTATTTTTTGCAATAAAAAGGGTCTTTTGGTGTGTGACAGCTGCCAGTCATAAAAATCCGCTAAAAAACCCGTTATAAAAGTAAATGAAACCCCCCTTCATCACCCCCTTAGTAAGGGAAAAAAAATAAAATTAAAAAATTGTATATATTTCTATTTTCCCATTAGGGTTAGGGTTAGGGCTAGGGTTAGGGCTAGGATTAGGGTTTGGGTTAGGGTTGGTGCTAGGGTTGGGGCTAGGTTTTGGGTTGGGGCAAGGGTTAGGGCTAGGGTTAGGGTTGGGGCTAGGGTTAGGACTAGGGTTAGGGCTAGGGTTAGGGTTGGGACTACGATTAGGGTTGGGGCAATGGTTAGGGCTAGGGTTAGGGTTGGGGTTAGTGTTGGAACTAGGGTTAGGGTTGGGGTTAGGGCTACAGTTGGGGCTAAAGTTAGGGTTAGGGTTGGGGCTAAATTTCGGGTTAGAGTTGGGGCTAAAGTTAGGGTTAGGATTTGGATTACATTTACAGTTGTGATTAGGGTTAGGGGTGTGTTGGATTTAGGGGTGTGGTTAGGATTGGGATTAAGGTTAGGGTTAGGGGCATGTTGGGGTTAGGGGTGTAGTTAGGGTTATGGTTAGAGTTGGGATTAGGGTTAGTGGTGTGTTTGGGTTAGGGTTTCAGTTAGAATTGGGGGTTTCCACTGTTTAGGCACATCAAGGGCTCTCCAAACGCAACATGGCATCCGATCTCAATTAAAGCCAATTCTGCGTTGAAAAAGTAAAACAGTGCTTCTTCCCTTCTGAGCTCTCCCGTGCGCCCAAACAGGGGTTTACCCCAACATATGTGGTATCAGCGTACTCAGGACAAATTGGTCAACAACTTTTGTCATGCAATTTCTCTTGTTACCCTTGGGAAAATAAAAATTTTGGGGGCTAAAAACCCTTTTTGTGGGAAAAAATGATTTTTTATTTTCACGGCTCTGCGTTAGAAACTGTAGTGAAACACTAGTGGGTTCAAAGCTCTCACAACACATCTAGATAAGTTCCTTGGGGGGTCTAGTTTCCAATATGGTGTCACTTGTGGGGGTTTCTACTGTTTAGGTACATTAGGGGCTCTGCAAACGCAATATGACGCCTGCAGACCATTCCATCTAAGTCTGCTTTCCAAACAGCGCTACTTCCCTTCTGAGCTCTGCCATGCGCCCAAATGGTGGTCCCTCCCACATATTGGGTATCAGCATACTCAGGACAAATTGGACAACAATTTTTGGGGTCCAATTTCTCCTGTTACCCTTGAGAAAATACAAAACTGGGGGCTTAAAATTCTTTTTTTTCATAAAAATTAATTTTTATTTTCACAGCTCTGCGCTATAAACTGTAGTGAAACACTTGGGGGTTCAAAGCTCTCAGAACACATCTAGATAATTTCCTTAGGGATTCTACTTTCCAAAATGGTGTCACTTGTGAGGGGTTGCAATGATTAGGCACATCAAAGGCTCTCCAAATGCAACATGGCGTCCCATCTCAATTTCAGTCAATTTTGCATTGAAAAGTCAAACGGCGCTCCTTCCCTTCCGAGCTCTTCCATGCACCCAAACAGTGAATTACCCCCATATATGGGGTATTGATGTACTCAGGACAAATTGTACAACAAATCTTGGGGTCCATGTTCTCCTGTTACCCTTGGTAGAATAAAACAAATTGGAGCTGATGTAAATTCTTTGTGAAAAAAAGTTAAATGTTGATTTTTATTTAAACATTCCAAAAATTCTTGTGAAACACGTGAAGGGTTAATAAACTTCTTGAATGTGGTTTTGAGCACCTTGAAAGGTGCAGTTTTTAGAATGGTGTCACACAAGGTTTTTTTCTATCATATAGACCCCTCAAAATGACTTCAAATGTGATGTGGTCCCTAAAAGAAATGGTGTTGTAAAAACGAGAAATTGCTGGTCAACTTTTAACCCTTGTAACTCCCTAAGAAAAAAAAATTTTGGTTCCAAAATTGTGCTGATGTAAAGTAGACATGTGGGAAATGTTACTTATTAAGTATTTTGTGTGACATATCTCTGTGATTTAAGGGCATAAAAATTCAAAGTTGGAAAATTGCAAAATTTTCAAAATTTTAACAAAATTTCATTTTTTTTCACAAATAAACGCAGGTAATATCATAGAAATTGTACCACTATCATGATGTATAATATGTCATGAGAAAACATTGTCAGAATCATCAGGATCTGTTGAAGCATTCCAGAGTTATAAAGGGACAGTGGTCAGAATTGTAAAAATTGGCCCGGTCATTAACGTGCAAACCACCCTTGGGGGTAAAGGGGTTAAAATGTAAAAAATGACTAATTATATATATATATATACACGCACACACTGCTCAAAAAAATAAAGGGAATACTAAAATACCACATCCTAGATATCACTGAATGGAATATTTCAGTTGCAAGTCTTTATTCAGTACATAGTGGGCTTCAACCCTGACGAAGAAGGGCGCATCCCTTCGAAACGCGTTGGTAGCCTTTTTGTCCTTCACATTGCTCCTTAGCTCTGTGGCGTCACATCTGAGCACTCGCCAGCAGATGCTGGCGACCATTTTTTTCTAGCCATAACCAGGGACGCCACCGGACGGGGCTCCTCTGGTAAGGCTCAGCGCGCCTGCACCCCTCGCCACTCTGCCTCTGCTCTCCCGGCTTCCAGCTGCACAGCCGCACACAGCAGTCATATCATCCGGACACAGACACAGCCTGGGTGGGGTAAGTGTTCTATCATTTAGGTGCACACGGCTACACCATTTTCGCACTCAGTGGGCTCAAGTAGCCTTGTAAGGACGTTTTATACTACATTGCTTTCTCACCACTATTTAGCGTGTTACTGTAGGTATCTTGCTAGTGAAAACACATGTTGGTTGCGCTCATGTGTTTAGTGGCATCCTTATCTATATCCCCTAAGCGTGGTATCTGATATTTGAGTATTGTTGGTTTGTACAGAAGTGGCACATATTCTGGTGATTCCAGCAGCTGGGGGATTCTACATTTTACTCCCACTTATCCAGTGGGTATCTAGTGGTGAGCGCCAGTGATATTTTTACAACATAGTGGAATGTGTTGAGAATAATAAAACATAATCATCAATGTAAATCAATTTGAATATCCCATGGAGGTCTGGATTTGGAATGATACTCAAAATCAAAGTGGTAAATCAAATTACAGGCTGATCCAACTTCAATGGAAATGCCTCAAGACAAGGAAATGATGTTCAGTTGTGTGTGTTGCCTCCATGTGACATGATGTCCCAGATGTGTTCAATCGGATTCAGGTCTGGGCTTCAATGCCTTCATCTTGCAGGAACTGCTGACACACTCCAGTCACATGAAGTCTGGCATTGTCCCGCATTAGGAGGAACTGCACCAGCATATGGTCTCACAAAGGGTCTGAGGATCTCATTTCGATACCTATTGGCAGTCAGGCTACCTCTGGTGAGCACATGGAGGGCTGTGCAGCCCTCCAAAGAAATGCCACCTCACACCATTTCTGACCCACTGCCAAACCGGTCATGCTGAAGGATGTTGCAGGCAGCAGATCGCTCTCCACAACATCTCCAGACTCTGTCACGTCTGTCACATGTGCTCAGTGTGAACCTGCTTTCATCTGTGAAGAGCATAAGGGGCCAGTGGCAAATTTGCCAATCCTGGTGTTCTAAGGCAAATGCCAAGTGTCCTGCACAGTATTGGCTGTGAGCACAGCCCCCATCTGTGGACGTCGGGCAGTCATGGAGTTGGAGTTGGTTTTCTAATCGTTTGTGCAGACACATGCCCATTTGTGGCCTGCTGGAGGTCATTTTGCTGGGCTATGTCAATGCTCCTCCTGTTCCTCCTTGCACAAAGGCTGAGGTAGCTGTCCTGCTGCCGGGTTGTTGCCCTCCTATGGCCCCCTCCACATCTGGTGTACTGGCCTGTCTCCTGGTAGCGCCTCCAGCCTCTGGACACTATGCTGACAGACACAGCAAACCTTCTTGCCACAGCTCGCATTGATGTGCCATCCTGGATGAGCTGCACTACCTGAGCCACTTTTGTGGGTTGTAGAGTCCGTCTCATGCTACCACGAGTGTGAAAGCACAACCAACATTCAAAAGTGACCAAAACATCAGCCAGAAAGCATTGGTACTGAGATTTGTTCTGTGGGCCCCATCAGACCAAACAAGTTAAACAATCCTTTGTAGAACCACTTTTGCTGCAAATACTGCTGCAAGTTTTTTGGGGTATGTATCTATCAGGTTTGAACATCTTCATGCTGAAATTTTTGCCCATTGTTTCCAGATTAGCTGTAGCTCAATTAGATTGGATGGATAGAATCTGTGAACAGCAATTTTCCAGAATTGTAAAAAATAAATAAGCAACTAAGGGGCGCAGCACACAGTCTCGAGTCTCTGCAGCAAATAAAGGGACAATACCACTCTATTTGCCCAGTATAAAGCGATTTGTAAAAGAGAAATTGATATTTGCGCTAAGAAACTGAGAACACTTAAAAAAAAGAATCCAACCTAATATTGGAATAAAACTATGCGATATAAAAGGAAGAGAAAACCTTGATACTCAGATAAAACCGAAAAAGAAAATATCAAATTACCTCTCTGAAAAAGGATATTGGCATACGAATGACGGTACCAACTGAGAGCAGTTCTTATGGTGTGTAGGTCCTCTTGTTTGAACGTGGTTCAATGTCCACCACGGTATGGCATCATAGCCAGAGTCCAGAGCAAGGGAAAAAAAGAAAAATAGAAAAATGATACCCAAGACGTTGGGGCGCTGTTACGGCCAGTAACAGACGCCCCTCTGGGAAATATCAAGCTGCCACGTGGCAGTATCAAGGATTTCTCTTCCTTTTATATTGCATAGTTATATTCCAATATTAGGTTGGATTTTTTTTTTAAGTGTTCTCAGTTTCTTAGCGCAAATATGAATTTCTCTTTTACAAATTTTCAAGAATTGCCACAGATTCTCGATAGGAATTAGGTATGGACTTTGACTGGGCTATTCAAACACAGTTATATCATTTGATCTAAACCATTCCATTGTAGCTCTTGCAGTAAAAATTTGGTGAATCGACACTCCAGTCTCAAGTCTTTTGCAGCCTCTAACAGTATTGCACTGTATTTAGCACCATCCATCTTTCCATCAACTCTAACCAGCTTCTCTGCCCCTGCTGAAGAAAAGCATTTCCACAGCATGATGCTCCCACCACTATGTTTGATGGACGAAATGGAATTTTCCGGATGAAGTGCAGTGTTAGTTTTCTACCATATGTAGCACTCTGCATTTAGCCTAAAAAGTTCTACTGTAGACTCATCTGACTATAGCACCTTTCTTCCACATGCTAATTGTGCCTACTATTTGGCGTTTTACAATCTGCAAATTGGACTTTTTATTACTTGCTTTCAAAAATGGTTTTCTTCTTGCCACTCTTCCATAAAGCCAGATTTGTGGAGTACACAACTAATGTTGTCCTGTGGACAGATTCCTGTAGCTGTTTTTGCTCTGACCCAGTCAGATAGCTAGATCACCAGGGAGGCCAAATCGTTAAATTATGCCCTTAATTGACAAGCGCTTGGAGACAAAAGAATCGCACACCTTGTACAGAAGGGCTGCAGACAATAAGCCCCGCTCAAATGGTAGACCGCATTTAGTAGAAATGGGAATAACAAATAAAATATTCAGTAGTATACTAATATACCCCTTCATAACACAAATGTGGGATAAATTAGTGGAGGCTACTGACTACCTGGATGATCAGATTTTCCAGATTCTTGAGGTTCTTAATGAAACTAATACAATACAGAGACAATTAATCATAGTTACTAACCAACATACTATAGTGCTAGATTACCTGACAGCAAAGGAAGGAGGAATGTGTCAAATAATTGGTCCCACCTGTTGCAATTATATTGACCCTGCTGGCAGTCTCCAGATCAGGGCCAGTATAGATAAAATAGGTGAACTTAGAGACCGATGGTTACACCAACACAGTGCAAACAGAGACTCCTGGTGGGGGAACACATTCTCCTTTTTAAATCCTGCAAATTGGTTTAATGGCCTAGCAGGATGGATTTCTGGCATTATACAGACTTGTATGCAAATTTTGTTGCTTTGCTTATTGTTTTATGTAGCCGTAAAAGCGCTAATATATGTGCGATTCTTTTGTCTCCAAGCGCTTGTCAATTATGGGCATAATTTAACGATTTGGCCTCCCTGGTGATCTAGCTATCTGACTGGGTCAGAGCAAAAACAGCTCCGATCCTACCTGAGCTGTGGATCTCTGCAGCTTCTCTAGAGTGCCTGTGGAGTTCTTTGCTGCTTCTAATTAGAGAATAATTATTATAATTAGTGTGATCCTTGCTTGGGATGTCAGTTTAGGTGGACGGCCATGTCTTTGTAGGTTTGCAGTTGTGCCATACTCCTTCCATTTTTTGATGATGGATTGAACAGTGCTCTGCGAGCTTTTCAGAGCTTGGGCTATATTTTTTATAACCTAACCCTACTTTTCTCTTCTCCACAACTTTATCTCTGACCTGTTTAGTGTGTTCCTTAGTTTTCATGGTCATGTTTGTTCCCTAATGTTGTCGAACAAACCTCTGAGGACTTCACAGAACATCTGTAGTTATACTGAGAATAAACTACGGTACATACACATGGACTTAATTTGTTAATTATATTGCTTTTTGTGGCAATTTGTCACTCAGGATTTTATTTTGGGGTATCAGACAAGAGGGTGCTGGATAGAAATGCACATCACAATTTTCAGATTTATATTTTTAAAATAATAGAAAACTATTTGCCATTTCCTTTACACTTCACAAATACTTGCTACTTTGTGTAGGTGTATCACATAAAATCAAAATAAAATACATTTAAGTTTGTGGGTGTAAAGTGAAAAAATGTGGAGACATTCAACGAGGTGTGAATGCTTTTTCAAGTCTCAGTACATGCATCAATTGTCTAGAATCCTACAAAATTCATGAATTATGTATAAAACTCTATTTTCAGCTAGATTTGATCCAGCTACCTTTCTGATGCTTGGGAGATGCCTTGCGGGAAATGTAGTCAACAGAGCTACTAGTCTGTTTAAAAACTACCTGTCAGCTTTAGGCGCTAGTTTGTTTAGGAAAATATGTTTTTCCCTAGAATATAGCAATTCTGGAGTATCCTTTCTTACAAGTCTCTGTGCGGATTCCAGCTAAATATAATAACAGCGGTGCTTTAAAGTTTGAGTACTCTTCACGATTTTCCATAAATTTGACTAAATCAGTTTTTCACAAGTCCTAAAAGTAGATAATAAGAGATTCAAATCAAGCAAATGGGCAAAAATTATTAGACTCTGTCATTTTTTAAATGAGGAAAATTATGAAATGTCAAATGTCTGTGAGTGGCAAAAGTATGTGAACCTTTAGTCCAATATTCAATATTTAATATTTTTGCATCAGTGTCTGCGTGCCAAAACCAGGAGTAGAATGTAAGTCTACAAGGACAGGGTCCTCGCCCCTCTGTACCAGTTTGTCATTGTAAATATGTTTACTGTAAATGATATCTATAACTCTGTATATAACCCCTTTTCATGTACAGAACCATGGAATTAATTGTGCTATATAAATAATAATAATAATAATAATAATAATAGAACTTACAGGGAAAATACAATTGAAAGATTGAAACCTGTTCTATGTTTTGGAGCTACTTCTAGTTTTGGCATACAAATACTCATGAAATACTTATGATATACTTGAGTATAAGCCGACCCGAGTATAAGCACCTACTTTTGCCACAGAAAACTGGGTAAGCTTATTGACTCGAGTATAAGCTGGGTATGCATTGTCCCCTCATCCCTGTCCTGCTATGCATGGCTCCCCCGTCCCTATCCTAATATGCAGGCCTCTTTGTCCCTGTATGCATGATTCCCCATCCCTGTATGCATGCCACCCCTTCCCTGCCATTGTATGCATGCCTCCCCATCACTGTATGCAGGCCTCCCCATCTCTGTCCTCATGCCTCCTCTGTCCCTGTCATTGTATGCATGCCTCACGTCACTGTATGTGTGATGCATACCAGGGTCCTGGTCGTCACAGTGGCGTTGCTTTACTCACTGGGAGAGTGGAAGCTTGGAATCGATGAAGTGATGGTAACTCTCACCAGGTAACACAAACATGCAACATTATTATTATTATTATTTATTTATATAGTACCATTAATTCCATGGTGCTGTACATGAGAGGGGGTTGCATCAAAATACAAATATCACTTACAGTAAACTAATTTAACAGTGACAGACTGGTACAAAGGGAAGAGGACCCTGCCCTTGCGGGCTTACATTTTACATGCTCACACTCCGGAGCACAAGGGGGAGCTTTTGATCCTATTTCTAGGTGACTTCCCTGCATATAGAGATATATTGCTGTTTGGAGGGAAAGTTGATCACATAGTGCCAGAGGGCAGACTGGAGCTGTTTGACGCATGCAGTCACGAGAAAGTGCTGCAGCTCCTGGACAGAGATAATACCGAAAGCCGAACAGATTGTAGTGAGCATGTGGGAGAGTGAAGCACAGGAGAAGGGACACCAGTGGAGCAGAGCAGTGAATTAGCTACCTCCCTGGCTGGCGCAGATTACTGGTAGCCAGAACACTGAGGTTGTGAGGGACTCTAAGACTGACAGCAGAAACCGGCAGGACAGCTGGTTTACATATCACCTGTCCGCCCTAATACCTAGGAGGCACAGTGACACAGAGCCCGGGTCATGATAGAGATCCTGTAAAAAAGCTTGAGTCACCTGCTATACGGGTTTATGTCCCACCTTTATGGAGGACAGAGAGAACTGTGAGGACCTTATCAGAAGCCATAGGCAGCAAGGGACTACAACACCACCGTGCTATGAGGAAGGCTTTTAATTCCACCTGGTAAAGGGGACTCTGAATTTGCTTCCAAGCCAGCTGGACCCTGCCTGTCCTGTAATCTGATGCCCTGGACTGTGGCTGCCTGAAGTCTTCAGTAAACCAGGTAAAGAGACTGCAACCCTGTGTCCTCATTCTTTACTGCACTATTCACCATCTTCCATTTACACACCGTGAGCCCCGGGGATATACCATCTAGCTGCCATAACATCACCCCAGAGGACCCCTTAAAGCAGCGTCGGTCCCCACTGATCGAATACCACAGGTGGCGTCACAAACATAAACTTTATTCAATTTCCCTTTTACATGGGCGCCCATGGCCATGGACCGGGTCACCACCATGACATCCCCCTGTGAATACCGGACCCGATACCGGGTACCCCACGTCCCTGGCAGGCGACTCATATGCATGCCTCCCCCTTCCCTGTTCTGGTATGAAGGCCTCCCCCGTTTCATCTCTATGCATGCCTCCTTATTCCCTATCCCTGTGTGCATGTTTCCTATTGAAAAAAAACAAACATCATACTCACCTACCTGTGTGCCCTGGGTGCTGGCACTGCATCTCATTCTGGCCGCCGGCTCCTGCCTGCAGCTCTTACTGTGCTCAGCGGTCACATGGCCCTGCTCATTAAGGTAATGAATATGCACTCCACACCTATGGGAGTGGAGACAGGTGCATATTCATTACCTTAGTGAGCTGTACCACATGTTCGCTCAGCAGGAAGAGCTGCAGGCAGGCATTGGCGGCCAGAATGAGATGCAGTGCCAGCACCTAGGGCGCGCAGGTAGGTGAGTATGATGTGTGCTGGAAGCTGTTGGCTCCTGCCTCTGTGACCCGCCACTCCCCTTTCCCAGCCGGCTTTCTGGACCGTGACTCGTGTATAAGCCAAGGGGGGTGTTTTCAGCATAAACAAATATGCTGAAAAACTCGGCTTATACACAAGTCTATATGGTGTATAAAATATTGACGTGTGAAAGAGGCCTAAGGAATAGTAGATACATGTTGGTAAAATTAAACTTTAGTGTTGTCAATCAATGGGATGACAATCAGGTTTTAGTGGGCAAACTGTTTTATTTAAAGTTTAGGTATCTCTCAAAGTGCAATAAAAATGTCATTATTGTAATTATGATTCATTATTTTTTAGCAATTTTATAGGAAGAAAAAAAAGACTTTTACTTTCCCTGTAGACTACAGGTACATAGAGATGCACTGGTATATACAATGTATTGCTAGGTGCCAGTACAATCCGCTTTAAAATTTGGGCCTCCACTACACATTCAAATATTGAAGATTCCTTCATATTTGGCAGTGCAAGCTGTGGCGGAAAGGCTTTGTTACTGCCTAAAATGATGCAGTTGGTTTGAATCCCACTGAAATCAGATCTCAGGAAAAGAAAAAAACGTTATTTTAATTAAAAGTAATGCAAAGCAGAGATATGCCCGCCCTGCCCCCATAGAGGATCTACAAAGCAATGAAGACATCAACAGAGAAGACATCCCATGGAGTGAGAGGAGGCCCAAGGATATCCAAGACACTTGGGAGCTTTAGTGTTACGTGGTCATTTTCATTAGTTTAAAAAATGACAAAGAGTAATATTTTTTTACTTATTTTTTTAATTTGGTTCTCATCTACTTCTAGGACTAAATGATGGGTACAGTGGGACCCCCTAAGAAGCTTGCAGCAATCTTGGAGATATATGTGCATTTACTTGTTTACTTTGATTTTGTATTTATTTTTGCACTTTCTTTATATAGAAGGCTTACTTAAACATAATAGTATTAATTGCCTTACATTCTATACCTACTACAGTAGTAACATTTTGTGTCTTACTCACGTTTAAATCTATATCCATTTATTACTTCCATACATATGACAGCAAGATTCCTGTTAGGGAATAATGCCTGCTTTGAAGGTGTCTCCTGTATCTTGCTTTCCTGTAGAGTTCCAATCCTTTCTTATACTTTTTAATATTGTCTGTATTTATATATTTAATATAAATCCAGTATGATTTTAATGGCTTGCTTTGTTTTTTGTTTATTGGTGTTATTACTTCTAGGATTAGTGTAAGTAGAGTGAAAATCTGATGTACTTTTAGGTTACATTTTTACAGAAATATGGAAAATATTTCATAGCAAGAGGAATAATAGAGGAGGGCACAATTGATAGAAAAGATGTTCCCAAAGTATTTACTTAGGAATATAAGTTTTTGGTGAATCAAACATTTTAAGAAAGCTGACATTTTTATTGGTCAAAATTGAAGAACACAGCTATTTTATGTATCTGCCAAATTGTCCCTTTAAAAAACATTAAATAATAAAACACATTAGAAAAGTGTGCTGTTCTGACAGCAATAAATATAGATAGATAAAAGGAAAGTGAAAAGAAAGAAAATAAGATCATTATTTTATTGGATGCTGGAGATAACATGTGAATGCCTGCTAGAGAATCAGATAGGAAGAACAGGGAGGATAATACTAAGATATCCATTTATATTATACTGAGATATTTAACCCTAGCAAAAAAAAAATTCCCTGAAGTTTAATTTACAGTATACATTTTAACTTGATTCATTTCTGCAATTGGTTTATGGGTCACCGAGGCCACACACAACACTGTACCAGAAGCGGACACTGACAGCGAAGAATCCCTGAGCAGGATGAGTGTCTGTGTAATGTTTCACGGGGTGGTAGCTGTGGGTGGCAACCTACATGAAGATGAGTGCCCTGGCTGGTTGTGCGGACTTTAGCTTTGGGGGCGTCACAACCTTGCAGGCCACATGATGTCTGTGACTTCGGCTGGCCAGGACCAGGTCTTATAAAGTTGAATGAGGAGGTCCAGCACTTATAAAAGAACTGTCTTTTACTGAACAATAACTTGGTGGGTGCATGTCTTCATGAAAGTTTCTCTTAATACATGGAGCATCTTCATATACAACTTATCTGTTCTTCCTTAGTCTTCTGTCTTCACCACCACCCAACATGGTACCTCAGGAACTTCCCTTGTCCCCAATAATAGTACTACAGTCAGTAAGTGACAGTCCTGTACTTTAACCCGAATGCTTTTCCCCTTACGGGAGCTACTTGGCCACTATGGGCATTACTCAGCTTCTCTGCTGACTGACATCTTGGAACTACTGCCCGAGGCAGTCTTGTCATCTCATGTTCCCTGCTGTGAACCATTCTGTTACCTCTTGGATTTACAACCTTGGTATTTGGTAGCTAGGCTTCCTGCCCCAGATACTGTCTCCGGTATTCCTTCAAGAAGACAGCCTTTTGCACTAGTGCTTCAATGGGTCCCGGTACGTACTGGTATCAGAGTTTGACCCTTTCCTCTTCCCGAAGCTTGCACCAAGGACTTGTTTTCTTTGGGTGGAGAACCTGTATACCACAATACTAGCAAGCTGCTATCAAGTCTCCACTGAATACTACTCAAGGTATGCGGTCAGAAAAGTGCAATTTTTTTAGCTTTTCTTGGGGATCAAAGGACGGATCAAGTGCAGCAGCTCAATAAGTGGCATTTTTGGATTAATATGAATAATTATTTGTTGACATGAACAAAACCATTCCTGTTAGGCACAGGGATACACAGATATAAAATATGTACGCTAACACGTTATACATACCGTACTTTCTAACATTACCTGCAGGCCAAGATACACCATGCCATAGAATGTAAGTCCACTGTACCAGTCTGTCATTATAAATTTGTTTACTGTATATCTATAACTCTGTACGTAACCCCTTTCTCATGTAGAGCACCATGGAATTAATGGTGCTATATAAATAAATAATAATAGTAATAGTAATAATACACAAATCACAGCACTAGCGCCACTTTTTTCTTGCTCAATTGCTATGGAAGATTGGGGCTTTTACCTAAAGTGATACTTTATGGGCTGCAGCAAACAACAAATTCTTTCATTGAGAAATAAAGCATGTCACTCACCAATTTTGTGTTACTTTGTTCTTGAAGCTGAATTAAAAAGCTATTCGCTTCATCTGTCCTGTGACCACAAGGGAGCATCAACATACTGACTTATATTCAACCATCATGCACCCTCTGGTGGATTTTAAACATAACTACAAGATGTACATCAATTTCAAATATTGACACATAAAAACATTGAACGACATTGTCTAAAATATATAGAAGTGAATAAAAAAAAACCCTAAAAAATAATAGCAAAGGATTGCGATTGGACTAGAGAAAAACACTATATCACTGAGATCATTTCAATCTAAATTGCCAAGGATCCATCTGTCTACTGTTCGTAATAATATTTTGTGGTAATCTCCGACAGTTTTTAGAACCATTAAAGGAAACCTGTCATGTCCTCAAACACTATTTACCCGCAGGTTGATAGCCTTACAGTGCTGTAAAGTAACATTACTGGACTTCCCTCTGGCCGAAATCTGACAGCTCCCGGATATTAAAAAGCTTATTTTCTCTCCATAGTTGCATTTTCCTTAAAGGGAACCTGTTACCTGAATTTGGCGGGACCGTTTTTTTCGGTCATATGGGTGGAGTTTTCGGGTGTTTGATTCACCCTTTCCTTACCCGCTGGCTGCATGCTGGCCGCAATATTGGATTGAAGTTCATTTTATGTCCTCCGTAGTAAACGCCTGCGCAAGGCAATCTTGCCTTGTGCAGGCGTGTACTACGGAGGACATAGAATGAACTTCAATCCAATATTGCGGCCAGCATGCCCATATGACTGAAAACCGGTCTCGCCAAATTCAGGTGACAGGTTCCCTTTAAGGATGTCTTAAACTTGCAGTTTAGAAATATATCTGCAGGCAAATAACATTTGGGAACACAAAAAATTCAATTTAAAAGCCTGTGTAAAAGCTGAAGCAGGAAATGCAGTGCTGCAAATATTTTAGGGTGAATCCGTTTATTGCCATAGAATCTTTGCCATGGAAATAGGAAGGAAAAAAACACTTTTAAATATACATTATATGTAGTGTGTGTAAGGTTCAGACAGGGTGGTAGCCAATGGATGAGGTAAAAGTCTCTTGCACACCCTGACCTCCCCTCACATACACTTCAGGACTCCCAGTCAGCATACCGTCAATGGCAACTTTAAAAACATAAGTTCGGCACGCAAAAAATAATAATCCCTCAACCAACCCAAGATCATGAAAAATGGACACGCTACAGGTATCAGAAAATGGCGCAATTTATTTTTTAACAAATTTAGAAATTTTTTTTCACCTCTTAGATAAAAAAGAACCTATACATGTTTGGTGTGTATGAACTCGTAATGACCTCAAGAATCATAATGTCAGGTCAGTTTTAGCATTTAGTGAACATAGTAAAAAAGCAAAGCAAAAAACTATTGTAGAATTTAACTTTTCAGCAATTTCACCGCACCTTTTTCCAGTACGTGATATGTTAAAAACCAATGGTGTCGTTCAAAAGTACAACACGTCCCACAAAAAACAAGCCTTCACATGCCCATATTGACCAAAAAATAAAAAAGTTATGGCTCTGGGAAGAAGGGGAGCAAAAAACGAAACCGCAAAAACGAAAATAACTCCGGTCATAAAGGGGTTAAACAGACCATCAGCACTGTCCCCATTGGGGCTCATAATCTAAATTACCAGCATGACTTGTTTTGGAGTGTGGGAGAAAATCAAAGTACTCTAAAGAAACTCACACAAACACTGGTAGAACATGAAAATTCCTTGAGAGGTTAGCCTTGATTGGATTAGATTAGAACCCAAAACCCTTGTCCAGCATAGTTGCCACTATGCTGCGAAATAAGGTAATGGAAGACTTTAACAGAGTCTGGAGACACCGTGGAGAGCGATCTGCTGCCTGCAACATCCTTCAGCATGACAGGTTGGCAGTGGGTCAGTAATGGTGTGGGGTGACATTTCTTTGGAGGCCCTCCATGTGCTCGCCAGAGGTAGCTTGACTGCCATTAGGTATCGTGATGAGATCCTCAGACCCCTTGTGAGACCATATGCAGGTGCAGTGGGTCCTGGGTTCCTCCTAATGCAGGACAATGCAAGACCTCATGTGGCTGGAGTGTGTCAGCAGTTCCTGCACGATGAAGACGTTGAAGCTATGGACTGGCCCGCCCGTTCCCCAGACCTGAATCCGATTGAACACATCTGGGACATCATGTCGTGCACTATCCACCAACGCCACGTAGTACCACAGACTGTCCAGGAGTTGGCGGATGCTTTAGTCCAGGTCTGGGAGGAGATCAGGAGCATGCTTAGGCATTGTAGGGAGGTCATACAGGCATGTGGAGGCCGCACACAATACTGAGCATAATTTTGACTTGTTTTAAGGACATTACATTCCATTTTAATTTTTTGTGTGACTCCAAATCCAGGCCTCCATTTTTTAATAAATTTGATTTCGATTGATGATTTTTGTGTGTGTTTTTTGTCCGCACATTCAAGTTAGTACAGAACAAAGTATTCAATGAGAATATTTCATTCATTCAGATCTAGTATGTGTTATTTGAGTGTTCCCTTTATTTTTTGAGCAGTGTATATATACAGCTCTGGCAAAAATTAAGAGACCACTGCATATTTTTGAGTGAAATGTAAATTGTTCTTTTAATCTATAAACTACTGTCAACATGTTTCTGAAGTTCCAAGCAATACATTATGTACATATTTTCTGAAAATGAGAAATGGTCAAAATACCAAAAAAATGCATTGCTTGCTGACCTGAAATAATGCAAAAAAAAAAAAAAAAGTTCATAATCTTTTAGAAACAGCAATACTAATGTTTTAACTCAGGAAGAAATCAATATTTTGTGGAATAGCCATAGTTCTTAATCACGGTTTTCATGTGTCTTGGCATGCTTTCCACCAGTCTTTCACACTGCTTTTGGGTGACCTTATGCCACTCCTGGTATAAAAATGTAAGCAGTTCTTCTTTGTTTGATGGCTTGTGACTAGGGTTGAGCGAAACCAGGGTCGCCATCAGGGCATGACAGCCATGACTGGCGTATGGGGCCCGGTGGGCAGAGGGGGCCCGCATCGGGCCCTGTCTCATCTGCTCACTGGGCCCCCCCTGCAGGCGCTGCGGCACACTATTGACGTGTGGGCCCGTGCCCGCACGTCAATAGTTAACAGTCGCCGCCAGCCAGTCGGGGGCTGGCAGCTGACTTGAGCGGCCGCAGTGCGCAGTCGCACTTCGCCGAGTGCGTCCTTCACCTGCGTCACTGCATGGAGGAAGTGAGCTTCGCCCGCCGCGGGAGCATGGCAAGGTAAGGACTCTTTTTTTTTTTTGGAGAGCGGCGACTGGGGGGGGGGGGATCGGGGTGGGGGCCGGGGCAGAATGCTGGACACGCTGGGGCAGAGATGCTGGACAAAGGGGCAGAAAGCTGGACACAGGGGCATTATGCTGGACACGGGCATTATGCTGGACAAAGGGGCAGTATTCTGGACACGGGCAGAATGCTACACAGGGGCAGAATGTTGGACACGCTGGGGCAGGGATGCTGGACAAAGGGGCAGAAAGCTGGACAGAGGGGCATTATGCTGGACTCGGGCATTATGCTGGACAAAGGGGCAGTATTCTGGACACAGGGGCAGAATGCTACACAGGGGCAGAATGCTGGACACGCTGGGGCAGAGATGCTGGACAAAGGGGCAGAAAGCTGGACACAGGGGCATTATGCTGGACACAGGGGCATTGTGCTGGACAAAGGGGCAGTATTCTGGACACAGGGGCAGAATGCTACACAGGGGCAGAATGCTGGACACGCTGGGGCAGAGATGCTGGACAAAGGGACAGAAAGCTGGACACAGGGGCATTATGCTGGACACAGGGGCATTATGCTGGACACAGGGGCATTATGCTGGACAAAGGGGCAGTATGCTGTACAGGGGCAGAATGCTACACGGGCAGAATGCTGGACACGCTGGGGCAGAGATGCTGGACAAAGGGAAGAAAGCTGGACACGGGCATTATGCTGGACACAGGGGCATTATGCTGGACAAAGGGGCAGTATGCTGGACAAAGGGGCAGTATGCTGGACACAGGAGCAGAATGCTACACAGGGGCAGAATGCTGGACACGCTGGGGCAGAGATGCTGGACAAAGGGGCATTATGCTGGACACAGG
This sequence comes from Ranitomeya imitator, assembly GCF_032444005.1. Taxonomy (NCBI): domain Eukaryota; kingdom Metazoa; phylum Chordata; class Amphibia; order Anura; family Dendrobatidae; genus Ranitomeya; species Ranitomeya imitator. Next base: position 133,092,102 of record NC_091285.1, on the reverse strand, counting down.
GGCATTATGTTGGACAAAGGGCAGTATGCTGGACACAGGGGCAGAATGCTACACAGGGGCAGAATGCTAGACACGCTGGGGCAGAGATGCTGGACACAGCGGCAGAAACCTGGACACGGGCATTATGCTGAACACAGGGGCATTATGCTGGACAAAGAGGCAGCATTCTGGACACAGGGGCAGAATGCTACACGGGCAGAATGCTGGACACGCTGGGGCAGAGATGCTGGACACAGGGGCATTATGCTGGACACAGGGGCATTATGCTGGACAAAGGGGCAGTATGCTGGACACGGGCAGAATGCTACACAGGGGCAGAATGCTGGACACACTGGGGCAGAGATGCTGGACACGGGCATTATGCTGGACACAGGGGCAATATGCTGGACAAAGGGGCAGTATGCTGGACACGGGCAGAATGCTGGACAAAGGGGCAGAATGCTGGACATGGGCAGAATGGAGATACGGGGTATGATGAAAGACATGGAGGCATGACTGGAGACAGATGGGGAAGGATTGAAAACAGATGGGGCAGAATGGAGACACAGGAGGCATGATTGGAGACAAGTGGCAGGATTGCAGACATGGGGGCATGATTGGAGACACTGGGGGCAGAATTGGAGACAGATCATGCAGGATCATGGGGCAGGATGGATATGATGGAGACAAATGGGTCAGGATGGGGAGATCATATGGGGCAGAATGGATACTCATGAGGGCAGGATGGGAGAACATATGGCTGACGCCAGGAATGAGACACACGTTGGCCAGGATGGGGAATATTATTACCATAGGGACTAATTTAGGGATATTATTACTGCAGTGATGTATTTATTTTATTTTTTGAGGATACTGTTTTAAATGAGGGGGCGGTCCTGTTACTGTGTAGAGTGATACTATGTCGCCTCTTTTTCTTCATGTGGTGTAATGTAGAAGTTGGGAAAAATTAAGTAATGTATTCTACAAGCAGAGCTCGATATAACTTTGTTATTTCCTGCAGAGACAAGTCCTGGCTGGATGAAATGATGGCGGTCTGTGCTGGATGAAAGATGAAGGACTTCACCTAGAGATGTCACTGGTGAGTCAGTGTGTTACCTACACACTGACACTATACACTGTATACTGTATAGAGAGCTCCTGTGTATAATTTCACTAGTGATCACTGTATTATCTGTACATAGACACTGCATACTAAGTACAGATCTCCTGTGTATAATGGCACTTATGGTGATAGTATGGTGCTTTTTTTTATTACTGATCAGAATTGTAGTATTCAGTCACTATGTGGTGGTAATATGCGGTCTGGTCATGGTGTAGCGGTATTTGTTCTTTGTATGTGATATTATTGGTCATTTAAAAAATTGAAAAATAAATTAAAATATACCTAAATTGTATTGCATATTTTAACAAATATTTAATAGGTTACAGTAGAGTAGGGCCCGGCCAAAAGTGTCTACCGTGTTATGGTGGCAGCTTAAAAAATCTTTTGGCCAAAACAAAAGCTGCTGGCTATATGTGTGATCTGGTGATTGGAACTGTTAATGTATGATAGGTGAGAAGTGGAATTTTTCCAAGAGAGAGCGGTGGGACTGTGGACAGTTCGAGGGGTGGAGCGTGGAGGCGGGGCTGGGGTAGAGCCTGGGCGGAGTCTCAAGGGGGGCCTGAAAATTTTGCCAGTATGGGGCCCCGAAATTTCTAGTGGCAGCCCTGAGCGAAACGGATCGGTCAATTTCATAAGTTGTCGACTTTCGGCAAAGTCGGGTTTCGTGATACTGGGATCGGCCACGCGGTCGGCGATCTTCGCACCAAAGTTGCGTTTCATATGACGCGTTCAGCGCCATTTCTCAGCCAATGAAGGTGGACGCAGAGTGTGGGCAGCGTGATGACATAGGTCACAGTCCCCACCATCTTAGAGAAGGGCATTATATTGATTGGCTTGCTTTCTTCGGCGTCACAGGGGCTATGAAGGGGTGTGCACGCCGACCGCCATCTTACTTCTGCCGATCTGAGCATAGGGAGAGGTTGCTGTAGCTACGTCTGAAGCAGGGATATTGTTAGGAAGGGAATATTAACCCCCAAACCGCTTGTGCTGTAGCGATTTCCACTGTCCAACACCACCTTTTCCTTGCAGGGACAGTGGGGGCTAGATTTCTGTGCATCAGCTCTGTAGCTTATAAGGCTCCCTGATAGCTGCATTGCTGTTTGTACGCCGCTGTGCAAACCAATTGCTTTTTTCAAAGCAAAAATCCTGTTGCTCCTTCTTTTCTGCACAGTTCTCTTGTTTCTTTGTCCACTCTCGTGTGTGCAGCAGTCCTTTTTATTGCTTGCATACTTGTCCTTTGATCATTGTAGAGAGATTGAAATTCTACTACAGCCCTTGTATTTTTTGATATATCTGCCAACCACTTTCTGCCACTCAAACTGTGTAGTGTAATACAGTGGGACTGATTTTTTCCCTAATTCTCCCACACATAAAAAAGGGAGATTTATATTGCGACTGAGTGCATCTGCGTCAGTCCTGTTTGTGGCATCTGTCATCCACTTTCTGCCACTCAAACTGTGTAGTGTAATACAGTGGGCCTGATTTTTTCCTGCATTCTCCCACAGCATAAAAAAGGGATATTTGTATTGTCACTGAGTGCATCTGCGTCAGTCCTGTTTGTGGCATCTGTCATCCACTTTCTGCCACTCAAACTGTTGTGTAATACAGTGGGCCTGATTTTTTGCTGCTGTCTCCCACACATAAAAAAGGGAGATTTGTATTGCCACTTAGTGTATCTGCGTCAGTCCTGTTTGTGGCATCTGTCATCCACTTTCTGCCACTCAAACTGTTGTGTAATACAGTGGGCCTGATTTTTTGCTGCTGTCTCCCACACATAAAAAAGGGAGATTTGTATTGCCACTTAGTGTATCTGCGTCAGTCCTGTTTGTGGCATCTGTCATCCACTTTCTGCCACTCAAACTGTTGTGTAATACAGTGGGCCTGATTTTTTGCTGCTGTCTCCCACACATAAAAAAGGGAGATTTGTATTGCCACTTAGTGTATCTGCGTCAGTCCTGTTTGTGGCATCTGTTATCCACTTTCTGCCACTCAAACTGTAGTGTAATACAGTTGGCCTGATTTTTTCCTGCTGTCTCACACACCTATAAAGGGAGATTTAAACTCACAACAAGTTTACGTACACCTTCTAACTGGTTTTACAGTACCATATAACGTTTGTTAGTTTGGTTACATTTTTCCAAGAATGAGGAAGTCTGGTGGAAGAGGTCGTGGCCGTGGTCGGTCATTGCCAGCTGGTAATGATGGTAGTGGTGGTAGAGCATCAGGTGGGAAAAGCAATATAGCACCTAAGTCTCGAGTTGTTGAGCCAGCGTCATCGTCTGGCTACACAAGGTCTCGAACGCTCCCTTTTCTGGGAGTAGGAAAACCGCTATTAAAGCCGGAGCAGCAGGAACAAGTTTTGGCTTTCCTTGCTGACTCTGCCTCTAGCTCTTTCGCCTCCTCTTCGGAAAGTGCAAAATTTAAAAGCAGTGCGTCGTCAGTGGATGCTCCCGGTCAGGAACAAGTCGCTTCCTTGTGTCCTTCACCCAGAACAACAGAGAAGGATGCGTCAGGCGACACAACAGGTTACTCCATGGAGCTCTTTACACATACCGTGCCTGGGTTAGAAATGGAAATTGTTAACAGGCCATGCCCATTACAAGATGAATCGGACATGGAGTGCACAGATGCACAGCCACAGCTAGATTATTATGCTGTTCCATTGACTCAGATCACAATATTGCCCTCGCAGTGTACTGAGACAGAATCTGACCCTGATGAGACTATGATGCCCCGTCACGAACGCTATACCACCGGCTTACACGGTGACACAGACGAAGTTGCACACGAGATAGAAGAGGAGGTCATAGATGACCCAGTTGTTGACCCCGATTGGCAGCCATTGGGGGAACAGGGTGCCGCCGGCAGTAGCTCTGAAGCAGAGGAGGAGGAGCCGCAGCAGGCATCAACATCGCAACAGCTTTCATCTGGCAGGCCCGTATCTGGGCAAAAACGTGTGCCAAAACCAAAAACAGTTGTAGGACAGCGTGGCCATCCGGTTAAAGTAGCTCAGTGTGCAATGCCTGAAAAGGTATTCAATAGTAGGAAGAGTGCAGTCTGGCAATTTTTTAACCAAGATCCGAATGATCAGTGCAAAGTCATCTGTAAGAAATGCTCAAGGACCTTTAGCAGAGGTCAGAATGTGAAAAATCTAAATACAACTTGCATGCGTAGACATTTAACCACCATGCACTTGCAAGCCTGGACTAAGTACCAAACGTCCCGAAACGTTGTTGCACCCGCTCACAATGAAGCTAGTCAGCAATGCTACATTCCTTCCCTCACTGTAAGCACACCGTTTACGACACCACCTGCAGCAAATGTGGAGGTATCGTCGCAAGGTCAAAGCAGTCAGGGAATCACCAGGTTCTTGGTAGGAAACACTGTATGTAGGCCAACAGCAAGAATACCATCACCAACCCTCTCTCAGTCTGCCATGTCCACCACCACCCCTGCTAGTTCCACCATATGCAGCTCTCCAGTCCAGCTCACCCTACAAGAGACTCTCATTAGGAAAAGGAAGTACTCATCCTCTCATCCACGTACACAGGGTTTGAACGCCCACATTGCTAGACTTATCTCGTTAGAGATGATGCCCTACCGGTTAGTTGAAAGCGAAGCTTTCAAAGCCCCGATGGACTACGCAGTACCATGCTACGACATACCCAGTCGACACTTCTCTGCGAGAAAAGCCATCCCAGCCCTCCACCAGCATGTAAAAGACCGCATTGTCCATGCACTCAGGCAATCTGTCAGTACAAAGGTGCACCTCACAACAGATGCATGGACAAGTAGGCATGGCCAGGGACGTTACGTGTCCATCACGGCACACTGGGTTAATGTCGTGGATGCAGGGTCCACAGGGGACAGCCATATTGGGACAGTTCTGCCTAGCCCACGGTCTAGGAAACAGTTGGCCTTAGGCGTTCGACCCCCCTCCTCCTCCTCCTCGTCCTCGAGCAGAAGTGAGAGCTCGTCCACAGACCGCACTCGCACGACCGCCCCATCCGCAGCTGCCACTGTTGCACATGAGGTGTCCCATTATGGAACAGCTAGTGGCAAGCGTCAGCAGGATGTGTTTGGAATAAAGTGTTTGGGCAACAACAGACACACTGCGGAAGTTCTGTCCGAGTTCTTGCAGCAAGAAACTCAGTCATGGCTGGGCAGTGTACATCTTGAGGCAGGCAAGGTAGTCAGTGATAACGGAAGGAATTTTATGGCTGCCATAGCCCTTTCACAACTGAAACACATTCCTTGCCTGGCTCACACCTTGAACCTGGTGGTGCAGTGCTTCCTGAAAAGTTATCCGGGGTTACCCGCCCTGCTCCTGAAGAAGTGCAGACTTTGCTCGCACATCCGCCGTTTGCCCGTACACTCCAACCGTATGCAGAACCATCAGAAATCTTTGAAGCTTCCCCAGCACCGCCTAATAATCGACGTTGCAATAAGGTGGAACTCCACACTGCACATGCTTCAGAGGCTGTGCGAACAGAGGCGTGCTGTTATGTATTTGTGGGAGGATACACATACACGGGCAGGCAGTTGGATGGCAGACATGGAGTTGTCAGGTGTGCAGTGGTCGAAGCTACAAGACCTTTGTCAAGTCCTTCAGTGTTTTGAGGAATGCACATGCCTGGTTAGTGCAGATGACGCCATCATAAGCATGAGTATAAGCATGAGCATCACCCTAATGCGTCTGCTGATGCAAAGTTTGACGCACATAAAGAAGCAGGCGTCTGCAGCCGAGGACGAGGGAAGCCTTGATGACAGTCAGCCATTGTCTGGTCAGGGAAGTCTACTGGAAGAGGTGGCGGGCGAAGAGGAGGAGGACGAGGAGGATGATTGTTATGGACCTGGTGGTTAGGAGCACCCGGCACGACCTGATAGTTAAACTCACACAGGACAAGCTCTGGGATGTGGGAGCTCTGCTGACCACAGGCCCTAATCCTATCACAACAACTAGAAATAGCCGTGGAGCGTTCCTGACACTCCCTAGACGCCTCTTCACAGCCTAAGAGCTAGCTAGCCCTAGAGATAGAAAATAAAGCCTACCTAGACTCAGAGAAATTCCCCAAAGGAAAAGGCAGCCCCCCACATATATTGACTGTGAGTAAAGATGAAAGTCACAAACGCAGAAATGAAACAGGTTTCAGCAAAGAGAGGCCAGGCTTACTAAACAGACAGAGGATAGGAAAGGTATCTTTGTGGTCAGCACAAAAAACTACAAAAGACCACACAGAGTGTGCAAAAAGACCTCCGCACCGACTAACGGTGCGGAGATGCCACTCTGCATCCCAGAGCTTCCAGCTAGCAAGACAAAATCAAGATTACCAGCTGGACAAGGAAACAATGAACAAATAATAACTATCAGGAACTTAGCTTCTGCTGGAGAAGACAGGTCACCAGAAAGATTCAAGAGCGAACTGAACCAATGCAGGAACATTGACAGCTGGCATGGAGTAACGATCTGAGTGGAGTTAAATAGAGCAGCCAACCAAAGGATAAACCACGTCACCTGTGTAAGGAACCTCAGAAGCAGCAGCTTCACTCACAGCCACCAGAGGGAGTCCATGGACAGAACTCGCTGAAGTACCATTCACGACCACAGGAGGGAGTTCGACAACAGAATTCACAACAGTACCCCCCCTTGAGGAGGGGTCACCGAACCCTCACCAGAGCCCCCAGGCCAATCAGGATGAGCCAAATGAAAGGCACGAACTAGATCGGCAGCATGAACATCAGAGGCAAAAACCCAGGAATTATCTTCCTGACCATAACCCTTCCACTTGACCAGGTACTGGAGTTTCCGTCTCGAAACACGAGAATCCAAAATCTTCTCCACCACATACTCCAACTCCCCCTCGACCAACACCGGGGCAGGAGGATCAACGGAGGGAACCATATGCGCCACGTATCTCCGCAACAACGACCTATGGAACACATTATGGATGGCAAAAGAAGCTGGAAGGTCCAAACGAAATGACACAGGATTAAGAACTTCAGAAATTTTATATGGCCCACTGAAACGAGGCTTAAACTTAAGAGAGGAAACCTTCATAGGAACATGACGAGATGACAACCAAACCAAATCCCCAACACGAAGTCGGGGCCCAACACAGCGCCGGCGGTTAGCGAAACGTTGAGCCTTCTCCTGGGACAATGTCAAATTGTCCACCACATGAGTCCAAATCTGCTGCAACCTGTCCACTACCGTATCCACACCAGGACAGTCCGAAGGCTCAACCTGCCCTGAAGAGAAACGAGGATGGAAACCAGAATTACAGAAAAAAGGAGAAACTAAAGTAGCCGAGCTGGCCCGATTATTAAGGGCGAACTCAGCCAAAGGCAAGAAGGACACCCAATCATCCTGATCAGCAGAAACAAAGCATCTCAGATTTGTTTCCAAAGTCTGATTAGTTCGTTCGGTTTGGCCATTAGTCTGAGGATGGAAAGCCGAAGAAAAAGACAAATCAATGCCCATCTTAGCACAAAAGGACCGCCAAAACCTCGAAACAAACTGGGAACCTCTGTCCGAGACGATGTTCTCTGGAATGCCATGCAAACGAACCACATGCTGGAAAAACAATGGCACCAAATCAGAGGAGGAAGGCAATTTAGACAAGGGTACCAAATGGACCATCTTAGAGAAGCGATCACAAACCACCCAAATGACCGACATCCTTTGAGAAACAGGGAGATCAGAAATAAATCCATGGAAATATGCGTCCAGGGCCTCTTCGGGACCGGCAAGGGCAAAAGCAACCCACTGGCACGAGAACAGCAGGGCTTAGCCCGAGCACAAGTCCCACAGGACTGCACAAAAGAACGCACATTCCGTGACAAAGAAGACCACCAAAAGGATCTAGCCACCAAATCTCTGGTACCAAAGATTCCAGGATGACCAGCCAACACCGAACAATGAACCTCAGAGATAACTCTACTAGTCCATCTATCAGGGACAAACAGTTTCTCCGTAGGACAACGGTCAGGTCTATCAGCCTGAAACTTCTGCAGCACGCGCAAATCAGGGGAGATGGCAGACAAAATTACCCCCTCTTTAAGGATACCCGCCGGCTCCGGAACACCCGGAGAGTCAGGCACAAAACTCCTTGAAAGGGCATCAGCCTTCACATTCTTAGATCCCGGAAGGTACGAAACCACAAAATCAAAACGGGAGAAAAAGAGCGACCATCGAGCCTGTCTAGGATTCAACCGTTTGGCAGACTCGAGATAAGTCAAGTTCTTGTGATCCGTCAAGAGCACCACGCGATGTTTAGCTCCTTCAAGCCAATGTCGCCACTCCTCGAATGCTCACTTCATGGCCAACAACTCTCGATTGCCAACATCATAATTGCGCTCAGCAGGCGAGAATTTTCTAGAAATGAAGGCACATGGTTTCATCACCAAGCCATCAGAACTTCTTTGCGACAAAATAGCCCCTGCTCCAATCTCAGAAGCATCAACCTCGACCTGAAACGGGAGCGAAACATCTGGCTGGCACAACACAGGGGCAGAAGAAAAACGACGCTTCAACTCCTGAAAAGCCTCTACAGCCGCAGAGGACCAATTGACCACATCAGCACCTTTCTTGGTCAAATCAGTCAACGGTTTAGCAATACCAGAAAAATTAGCGATGAAGTAACAGTAAAAATTAGCAAAGCCCAGGAACTTCTGCAGGCTCTTCACAGATGCCGGCTGAGTCCAATCATAAATTGCCTGAACTTTAACAGGGTCCATCTCGATAGTAGAAGGGGAAAAAATGAAACCCAAAAATGAAACCTTCTGAACTCCAAAGATACACTTTGACCCCTTCACAAACAAGGAATTCGCACGAAGGACCTGGAACACCATTCTGACCTGCTTCACATGAGACTCCCAATCATCCGAAAAGACCAAAATGTCATCCAAATATACAATCATCACTAGATTGTGGCCCGATTCTAACGCATCGGGTATTCTAGAATATGCATGTCCCCGTAGTATATGGACAATGATGATTCCAGAATTCGTGGCAGACTGTGCCCGTCGCTGATTGGTCGAGGCACAGCGACGATGATGTCATAAAGGACGTAGAAATCCCGCGTCTCTGATTGGTTGAGGCTGCCAGGCCTCGACCAATCAGCGACGGGCACAGCGACGATGATGTCCTTTATGACATCATCATCGCTGTGCCCGTTGCTGATTGGTCGAGGCCTGGCAGCCTCGACCAATCAGACGCGGGATGTCTAGGTCCTTTATGACATCATCGTCGCTGTGCCCGTCGCTGATTGGTCGAGGTCTGGCAGCCTCGACCAGTCAGAGATGTGGGATTTCTACGTCTATATCGTGCCCGTCGCTGATTCACTCACAGCCACCAGAGGGAGTCCATGGACAGAACTCGCCGAAGTGCCATTCACGACCACAGGAGGGAGTTCGACAACAGAATTCACAACAGATGATGGGGATGAATATTTTTTGAATTTATAAAGCTTCTCAGGGGGCAATAGAAACTGGTGGCGTTGCAAGGTCAGGTTCAGGGTTTTTGAGGGAGACAAGTGACGTTGATTTGCCAGAAAGTGCTCCTCAACCCAGCACAAGCAGTGAATTGACACCTGGAACATTGGCCCACATGGTGGATTATGCCTTGCTCATCCTAAAAAGGGACCCACGCATTATAAAAATGATGATCGATGACGAATACTGGTTGGCCTGCCTCCTGGATCCACGCTACAAAGGGAAATTGCAAAATATCATGCCACATGAGAACCTTGAGCAAATATTGGCTACCAAACAAGCAACTCTTGTAGACCGTTTGGTTCAGGCATTCCCAGCACACAGCGGCGCTGATGGTTCTCACACGAGCTGCAGGGAGCAGCATGGCAGAGGTGTTAGAGGTGCACAAATCAGAAGTGGCGTTGGACAGAGGGGTTTTCTGACCAGGTTGTGGAGTGATTTTGCAATGACCGCAGACACGACAGGTACTGCAGCATCAATTCAAAGTGACAGGAGACAACATTTGTCCAGTATGGTTACTAACCATTTTTCCTCCCTTATCGATGTTCTCCCTCACCCGTCATTCCCATTTGATTATTGGGCATTCAAAATAGACACCTGGCCTGAATTGGCAGAATATGCATTGCAGGAGGTTGCTTGCCCAGCAGCTAGTGTGCTATCAGAAAGAGTCTTTAGTGCTGCTGTTTCAATACTGACCGAAAGAAGGAGTCGTCTGGCTACCCAAAATGTTGATGATCTAACCTTCATTACAATGAGCCAATCATGGATTTCTAATTATTTTGCCCCACCTTTCCCGGCTGACACCTAGCTTTCATGTAAAAAGGTCTTGCTTTTGGACTGGTCTTACTGAGTGTTCCAATTTCTCCATTTGCAGCTGCTGTATGTCCAGCATACGACATTTTTACACCTCCCTAAATGGGCTGACTCCCCCCACGTGGCCATGGTCACCACTTGGCGCAAGCACCCGTGAGAGTGCCGTTTGTCTGAAGAGGTGTGTGCCCACTTTTGGGGGCGACGGCACTGGCATCGGGTCCCTCATAGTACAATGAAGTATCTCTGGCGGTGGTGGTGCGCACCCAACGTCAGACACACCATTGTAACATGAGGGGCCCTGGGCCAGTACCACCGGCCATGAGAGTGTCCCCCCCAAGCTCAAACAGTGCTCTACCACTTGCAAAATTATCTCTCACTGCTCCACCACTGTTTAGTCTATGCGGTTGAATCCTTCAATGCCACTGCCAATACCAATTTCTTGACATATATGATGCTAGCAAAAATATTCAGGGGCCCTGTCCGACATTTACACCAGTTAATACTTTGCACCAAATACCACTGTCTGAAAGTCAGCAGAGGAGCCCACCCCTGTACCTAGGTATGCCACCTGTTTATTTGTTAATTTGTTTTTTTGCCAGACATCTATTTATTATTTTGGACTACTACCTGTGTCAGACACTCCTTCCAATTGTCCTCTGCTGACCACACCAATGCTGCCTGTGTACCCCTGGAACCTATTTACAACTGCATCGAGCCTACTTTTTTATTTTAGGCCTAGTAAGTCTGTCTGCGGTCCCTCCTGCCAATTGTCCTCCACTGACCACGCCAATGCTGCCTGTGTACCCCTGGAACCTATTTAGATCTGCATCGAGCCTACTTCTTTATTTTAGGCCTATTAAGTCTGTCTGCGGTCCCTCCTGCCAATTGTCCTCCACTGACCACGCCAATGCTGCCTGTGTACCCCTGGAACCTATTTAGATCTGCATCGAGCCTACTTCTTTATTTTAAGCCTAGTAAGTCTGTCTGCGGTCCCTCATGCCAATTGTCCTCCACTGACCGCGCCAATGCTGCCTGTGTACCCCTGGGACCTATTTAGATCTGCATCGAGCCTACTTCTTTATTTTAGGCCTAGTAAGTCTGTCTGCGGTCCCTCATGCCAATTGTCCTCCACTGACCACGCCAATGCTGCCTGTGTACCCCTGGAACCTATTTAGATCTGCATCGAGCCTACTTTTTTATTTTAGGCCTAGTAAGTCTGTCTGCGGTCCCTCCTGCCAATTGTCCTCCACTGACCATGCCAATGCTGCCTGTGTACCCCTGGCACCTATTTAGATCTGCATCGAGCCTACTTTTTTATTTTAGGCCTAGTAAGTCTGTCTGCGGTCCCTCATGCCAATTGTCCTCCACTGACCACGCCAATGCTGCCTGTGTACCCCTGGAACCTATTTAGATCTGCATCGAGCCTACTTTTTTATTTTAGGCCTAGTAAGTCTGTCTGCGGTCCCTCCTGCCAATTGTCCTCCGCTGACCACACCAATGCTGCTTGTGTACCCCTGTAACCTTTTTTAAACTGCATTGAGCCAACTTTGTGGTGTAAGGCCTACTACCAGTGTCTGCGCCACTCAATACAGCTGTCCTCCTCTTTAAAAAGCTGAGCTGCAATTGTCAGGTTTTCAGCCTATCGGAATTTGAAAACTGCATTGGGGCTACACTTTTGGTTGGGTTCTACAAACGGTGCCTGCCGCTTCAAGGTGTTCTCCAGGTTTACTGTCCTGAGCTTCAGTCTTCAGGCACTCACTAAGTAATTTTTATTATAACACTGCATTTGGCCTACTAGTTTGGTTGGGGCCTACTAACGGTGTCTGCCGCTCCAAGGTTTTCTCCTGGTTTCCTGTCTTGAGCTTCAATCTTCAGGCTCTCATTAAGTAGGTTTTAATATAACACTGCATTTGGCCTACTAGTCTGGTTGGGGCCTACTAACGGTGTCTGCCGCTCCAAGGTGTTCTCCAGGTTTACTGTCCTGAGCTTCAATCTTCAGGCTCTAATTAAGTAGTTTTTAATATAACACTGCATTTGGCCTACTAGTTTGGTTGAGGCCTACTAACGGTGTCTGCCGCTCCAAGGTGTTCTCCAGGTTTACTGTCCTGAGCTTCAATCTTCAGACTCTCATTAAGTAGTTTTTAATATAACATTGCATTTGGCCTACTAGTTTGGTTGGGGCCTACTAACGGTGTCTGCCGCTCCAAGGTGTTCTCCAGGTTTACTGTCTTGAGCTTCAATCTTCAGGCTCTCATTAAGTAGTTTTTAATATAACACTGCATTTGGCCTACTAGTTTGGTTGGGGCCTACTAACGGTGAGAGCCACTCCAAGGTGTTCTCCAGGTTTACTGTCCCGAGCTTCGATCTTCAGGCTCTCATTAAGTAGTTTTTAATATAACACTGCATTTGGCCTACTAGTTTGGTTGGGGCCTACTAACGGTGTCTGCCGCTCCAAGGTGTTCTCCAGGTTTCCTGTCCTGAGCTTCCATCTTCAGGCTCTCATTAAGTAGTTTTTAATATAACACTGCATTTGGCCTACTAGTTTGGTTGGGGCCTACTAACGGTATCTGCCGCTCCAAGGCGTTCTCCAGGTTTACTGTCCTGAGCTTCAATCTTCAGACTCTCATTAGGTAGTTTTTAATATTACACTGCATTTGGCCTGCTAGTTTGGTTGGGGCTTACTAACGGTGTCTGCCGCTCCAAGGTGTTCTCCTGGTTTCCTTTCCTGAGCTTCTATCTTCAGGCTCTCATTAAGTAGTTTTTAATATAACACTGCATTTGGCCTACTAGTTTGGTTGGGGCCTACTAACGGTGTCTGCCGCTGCAAGGTTTTCTCCTGGTTTCCTGTCCTGAGCTTCAATCTTCATGCTCTCATTAAGTAGGTTTTAATATAACACTGCATTTGGCCTACTAGTTTGGTTGGGGCCTACTAACGGTATCTGCCGCTCCAAGGTGTTCTCCTGGTTTCCTTTCCTGAGCTTCTATCTTCAGGCTCTCATTAAGTAGGTTTTAATATAACACTGCATTTGGCCTACTAGTTTGGTTGGGGCCTACTAACGGTGTCTGCCGCTCCTTGCTGTTCTCCACTGAACAAAGCAGTTCCGCCTGTTTACTACTGTTACCAATTTTGAACTGCATTTAGACTCCTTACTGATTTGGGCCTACTCACTGTGTCAGCCTCTCATTACAGTTGTCCTCCACTGAACAAAGCAATGCCGCCTGGTTAGTCCTGTTACCAGTTTTGAAATGCGTTTAGCCCACTTTATTATTTGGGCCTATATCTGTGTTTCCTCCTCATCCTGCCCATTGCCCAGCCAGTGCTAGATGACTCTGCTGGTACATTGACCCAGACCGCTACATTCCCCTTGCACGCTACACAGCCAGAATCTGACCCTGCTGAAAGTGAGGTTCCCCTTCCCGCATACTATACCACCTGTAAGTCTGAAAATTGTCACTGCAAGCAAACTTTCCTTCAATGTTTTTTTTTTACAAACACATGTGAATGAGTCCTATAAAAATCAAACAAGTATGAAAACGATCAGCATTTCCATTTTGAGTGCTTGTGTTTCCATGACAACCACAAGCTTGGGATATATCCTACCACCTTTAATATGTTTTTGACAAACTAATTGTGAGTCTCAGAAATCCTCATGTATAGATTCTTAGTTTGAGCTGCTGTAATTAGGTGATAAAAATAGATGGATGAAAGGCCTGAGCAAGGAGATATCACCTAATGCCCCTGTATCATATCATGACATTCAAGGCATGGGGAGAATTTTATACAGATTGTCTTGTTAATCGAAGCAACAGTACCTCTTGTTTTAGAAAGAATCTTGAGTTTTAGAAAGGACTAGATTAGCAAATAATATAGTCTGACAATACAACAATTCTTGTTTGCATAAAACTGCAATATAGAAAAGTTCAAAACTGGGAAATTCTAAAAAAAAAAAAAAACAATTAGTGTATGTTCCCACAAAACGTATGGTAAGTGCAATGCATCGTGCGGGAAACGGCCGTCGTCCGGTTCACTCCCTGCACCCTCTCGTTTTACCTGCAGCCCGAAAGGCATGTCCTTACTCCAATATATGGAAGAATAAAGGATTTTTAATACATCGCTTGGTGAGTGCCATCTTTCCAAATATGTGTATGTTTGATTTTTCTTTTTACTGTTTTATTTTGAATGGGGGAAAGGGGGGTGATTTGAACTTTTATATTTTTTTAAAATATTTTTAAAACCTTTTTTTTATTTTTTGCATGCTTGAAGCTGCAGTTGTCTGATCGGCTCTACTACATACAGGTGATGATCAGATCGCCTGTATGTAGCAGAAATACTCACTTGCTTTGAGCGCCAAACACCGGGTGGCACTCATAGCAATCTGGCTATGATTACCATAGAGGTCTGCTGGAGACCTCTGACTGTCATGCCAACCCATCGGTGACCCACGATCACATGACGGGGTCACCGATGGGCGGGATTTCTGGTGCGCTTTCCGGAAGCGCGAGTTAAATGCTGCAGTCAGAGATCGACAGCGACATCTAATGGGTTAACAGCTGCAGGTGGATCGCAATTCCACCCACGGCTGTTACTGGCACATGTAAGCTCTTCAAAACTGCTGACATGCATCGGGAAAGATGTGGGCTCAGCGCCGGAGACCGCACCAAACAAGGGGAGTCCAACATCGGCATATTATTACACCCAACATCAGAAAGGGGTTAAAGGGACTCTCCGAGAATTAGATAAAATGGTACACCTGATATGATTTAAATGGCTGCCCGTCCTAGTTATGTGTTAATACAAGCTGCAGACTGAAGACATATCGCTCTGGAGACCTGTGTCTCAACTGACAGGACCTGTATCACACATACCACAGTCAGTGGCCGAGAGTATGGCTGTTATATGTGAAGAAATCCAATTTGAATTATATCAGGGACTCCCTTTTATAAGGAAGACTTACTGAAAATAGCAGTTTATAATCCTGCTGACTTTGCAATAAAGTCTGCAGATTTAGATAAGATTATATCCTACACGTGGCAAATGGTGACATCAGCGATGAGAATCTACAGGTATTTATTTTACGTACAAAGCACCATTAATTCCACAGCGCTTTACAGACATCATCACTGTCCCCATCGCACAAAGTAAGCTCCATATCAGTATGTCTTTGGAGTGTGGGAGGAAACCCACTAGAGATGAGCGAATATTTCAGTGATCGGTTTGGCTCACGATTGCCGAATTTCCAATATTCGCTGATTTAAATAAATAATAATAAAAACATCTTTGTGGGTTCTCACTGCTCACTGCTGGGGGCTGCAACCCTCAGCTTTCAGCTTCAGCAAGGCTGGCTATGAAGAATAGAGGGGTCCTTATGTAACGAGGTTGCTTTCCCTGCTCCTTACCTGGAACCACTTAGTCAGACAGCTGGGTTGTTGGGGGGAAGATTTTCTGCCCTGGACAGAAGGGACCATGTGACTGCTCTGGGCAGAGAGGAAGAGAGAGGGGTGTGGTCAGAAAAGATCGGGAGAGCCGAGCGCGCGGGACAGAGGGGACAGCGTGCCAGAGAGAGAGCAGGCTGCAGCGCCACGCTCCCCGAAAGAGAGTGCTCCCCGTGAGGGCACTGAGGATGAGATACCAGACGTAGTGTAGGCTGGATGTCAGAGTGTGGACTTGGAAGCCTCTGTAATCAGAGAAGACGTATCCCCGTACAGTGACCTGAGCGCGCAGCCCTGGTGACCGCACTGACAAGCCAGGACCCCTGAGTGTGACAAAGTAAACTGCTCAGTGTGCGTGTAGCATTGCTGCTGCAGAGAGAGACTGCCAGCCTAATATACAGAGACTCACAGCAGAGTGGCTGTGTTACTTCCTGCTTCCAGCTTCACTGGGAGAAAAGACTGCAAAGACTTAACCCTGGAGTCTCCAGTTCCCAGGAGACAGAGGAGAGACTTCAGGCTCTTCAAGTGCTGCTGGTGACTTTACCCACGTTGGAATAAGGACCCTCCAGTCAGGACCTCCCTGGACTGATAAGTTACAAGAACATTCGTTAACCGTTTCGATTCCGCTTAACTGTTTACTGTTGGCTTTATCTCTATTAACCACCTGTTTACTCCCTGCGAGGAGAATCTTACTCCTGTTAATAAATTCCCCTCAACAGTTGGTCTGTCTGTTCCATGGTGACATACTCAACCCTGCACCCTATTACACTTAAGGTACCGTTACACTAAACGATTTACCAATGATCATGACCAGCGATACGACCTGGCCGTGATCGTTGGTAAGTCGTTGTGTGGTCGCTGGGGAGCTGTCACACAGACAGCTCTCTCCAGCGACCAACGATCAGGGGAACGACTTCGGCATCGTTGAAACTGTCTTCAACGATGCCAAAGTCCCCCTGCAGCACCCGGGTAACCAGGGAAAACATCGGGTTACTAAGTGCTGGGCAGCGCTTAGTAACCCGATATTTACCCTGGTTACCATTGTAAAAGTAAAAAAAAAAACAGTACATACTCACATTCTTATGTCTGTCATGTCCCCCAGCGTCCTCAGGGTTAAAACTGCTTTCGATAGGAGCGCTGCTAATGCACGCGCTCCGGCTGAGAGCTTCCCTGCACTGCATTTTTATTTAACAAAAATAACAAACATAGTTATACTCCCATATTGCCTAATTCCACCAAAGCCCTCATTCTCCTATATTAAGGCTGAAATAAAAAAACAATATCCCTCACCTGTTAATCGTTCTGTCCCATGCCAGAATCCATGTCAGAGAAATAGTTTTCAACCTGGACGGTGCCAAAATGCGACGGTCCAGGCTGAGAACCACTGGCAAATGAGCTGCAGCAAGCGCAGCGTCAGTGACGTCATCGAGGTTACCTCCAGTCACTGAGGCTGCATTCCCAGCAGGGCTGAACTGCCTTGACCTCAGCACCGTGGGAAAAAGTCACTGAATTCACCGCAGTTCAAGCTCAGTGACTTTACAGCAGATCCCAGTGAGAATTTCACAACGTGATCTGCAGTGAAATCACTGAGCTTGAACTGCGGGGACCTCATGACTGAGTTACTGCAGTACACGGAAGATGAATTGCTGGTTTTCTTGTATCTATCAATGTTTGTGATATACAGCTCTGGCAAAAATTAAGCGACCACCACATCAAAACCCTGTCATGGACAGCCCAATCTCCAGACCTGAACTCCATTGAAAACCTCTGGAATGTAATCAAGAGGATGAAGGATAGTCAGAAGCAATCAAACAAAGAAAAATTGCTTACATTTTTGCGCCAAAAGTAGTGTGAAAGACTGGAAAGAATGCCAAGACACATGAAAGCTGTGATTAAAAATCATGGTAAGGCCGGCGTCACACTCATGGTATGAAAATACGGTCTGTTATTTACGGCCGTAATACACAGAAAAGTCCCCAAAATAGTGATCCGTATGTCATCCGTAGGCAGGGTGGGTCAGCGTATTTTGCGCATGGCATCCTCCGTATGTAATCCGTATGGCATCCGTACTGCGAGATTTTCTTGCAGGCTTGCAATTCGGACATTCAATGGATCCGTGGGCCCAAATAATCGTAAAAACATATATACTGTCTATATATATATATATATATATATATATATATATATATATATATATGTAAGTGATAGAGTTGAGCGACTTTTAGTTTTTTAAGGTCGAGTCGGGTTTTGCGAAACCCGACTATCTCAACAGTCGAGTCGAGTGGAATCGGCCGAAACACGAAACCCAATGCAAGTCAATGGGGGAGCATAGTCGGCAGTGAGTGGAGGCCAGGAAAACATGTACAGTGCCCATTTTAATGGCAAAAACATCCATTCTTGTTACTGAAGCTTGTCAATCTTAATTTACCTTATAATAATAGTAAGGCATTGGAAATTGGGGGTCATTTGGCTAAAGTTGTGGGGGGTAGGGCTGGTTCAAGTATTTAGTGGGCCCAGGAAATCTGGACCACGTCACGGCAGTGGAGCAGGGAGAGGTAAGTATTTCAACTTTGCAAGTGCTGTGATCCTGAGCAAGCAGGGCGGGCCCACTCGTTGGCATTGGCACTGGCACAGGGCCCCTCAAAGTACGGCGGTGTGTTTGCACGGCGGGGGTGCCTCCCACCGGCAGTGACACTTTTGCGTACTATGAGGGGCCCTGTGCCAGTGACGTCGCCAACGAGTATTCCTCCCCCCACCTGATGAAGGAACCTGCACTTTCATCTGCACCTTCCTCTTTGTCCCCGTGTAAGGTGGTATGGTATGCGGGAAGAGGAACCTGACTTTCAGCAGGGTCACAATCTTGCTGTGGAGCGTGCATGGGGAATGTTGCGTTATGGGTCAATGTACCAGCAGACTCATCTATCACTGGAAAATTTCAAAATTTCCAGTTTCATTATAGTGACCAGTGTCAGTCACAAACAATCACAAAATACCTCCATATAGCAAATCAGAGGTGAATGAAGAGGACAAATGGAGTTTTGTTTAAAAAAGGTATAAACATGAACTTTGTTAACAATAATACCACACATACATACATGCACCCGTCATATGCTGACGGTGCAAACACAGACACAAATGGTAAAAAGACACCAGAGTAATGGGTCTACCGCATATAGATAATATACATAACACCAAACAATATAATGTAGGAAGGTGCAGGCAAAAAAGGTATACCCCAATCGAAGTTCCCAGTAATCTAGATCCTATATAGGATACGCCATAGATATGGTATATAGCCAAGTGGGGGATCTAACCCATACTAAGTGCCTCACAGTCTAGATCCCATATAGGATACACCATAGGTATGGTATATAGATAAACGGGGAATCTCACCCACACTAAGCGCCTCACATCAGACACTAACAGGGTAAAGGAGGAGGGGTTTTTTAGGGGAACATGCCTCACCTCACTGCAGGTAGACCACTGTATACGCCCCGACGCGCGTTTCGCCTCGCTTCCTCAAGGGGTAGTATGCTGTTTTAGTGCCAACCAAGCCTTTAAATAGTGCATAAATTAAAAGCAGCTGTCCGGTCCCAAATTGATGCCGTGAGTGTCCGGCGCATGTTTTATTTTTGTGGTGGGGGACAGTGCAGCAGGTGGATGACTTCATGGCTATGCTTAATAACAACAATTATAATATCAAATTGACATACAGATATGATGCAGTGAAAATTGATTTTTTGGACATCAGTCTGGAGGTGGATTCGTTTTCCACCATCCAGACTGATGTTTTCCGTAAGGAAACATCAGTCAACTCGTTGATACATGCCACCACTGCACATAGCCATTCCACAGTTAGGGCCGTCCCGGTTGGACAGTTTCTAAGGGTGAGGCGGATCTGCTCTACAGACCAAAAATTTGAAAATCAAGCATTAGACTTGAAAAGACGATTCGAACAGCGTGGGTATAGCCAAAGATGTATCAAAAATGGCTACAATAGAGCGAAGTCGGTATCTCGGGACTCATTATTGTACCATAAAAGAAAAAGAGATAACAAGGATGAAAATATATGGTTTATTTCAGTATTTAACCACGAGTGGGACAATATGCGTCATATTCTAACTAAGTACTGGCCTGTCCTCAGTGCTGAGCCCTCCCTGAGACCCTTTCTTACTGACAGACCCCTCATGACCCCCCGTCGTTCCAAAAATTTGAGCGACTTACTTATTAAAAGACACTATGTAGCTCCCACCCCTAATTTTTTTGGTGGTTTTTTTAAGTGTGGCCACTGTGTGGCATGCGTAAATACGCATCAAGCCTCTACTTTCAGCTCCGTGGACCAAAAAATATTTGACATCAGAGAATACATTTCCTGCGGTACTAGGAATGTAGTCTATTACGCTACATGTGCTTGTCCCCTCATATACGTGGGATTAACCTCACGCGAATTGAGGACACGGATCAGGGAACATGTTAGGGACATCTGTGCGGCTAGAACAGTGGAAGACGTGTCAACCCTTAAAACCATCCCTAGGCACTTTCGACTGGTACACAACTGTGATCCCAAGGAATTTAAAGTTAGAGGCATTGATGTCATACACACAGGTATCAGGGGCGGTAATGTAAAGAAACTACTGGCACAATGTGAACTAATGTGGATTGTCACACTTGGGACAGTAAAACCTGCTGGGTTAAATGAAGCCCTTAATTTTGGTCCTTATCTATAAAAGTCATATGTCCAATATGGATTTAGGGTTGATTACCCTCCTCTTTTTTGTCCCCAATTTTCCCTTTCTTCTTTATTCCCTCTCCCTGCATTTTAGGGTTGCTGATTTTAATGCTTTTCTGTTTTATATTTATATTTAGGGTTATTAGTTTAATTTCTCCGGTGATTGATGCCCTCCCTCCTCCGATTTGCCACTATGCATCCAGTTATCCGTATTTATTCACATATGGAGTGAGGAGATGGAACAATTTACAGCCGCTCATGGGAATCGTGGGATCCGATTCTATATTCCAGCATCCAGGAGAAGATACCCCTACGCCAGCTCCAACATATGTACCCTATATGGTTCACACCAAGATACAGAATGGAAAAGGAATCCTTAATACTATTAATTATCGCTGGCGGTGTGGGGTTACGCCTCCATACCTATGTACGCAGCGTTGTTTGGCTGCACGTGACATGGTAGGTGGAGCCGGGTTCCACTGGTCTCTTGCCGCGGTGCCCGTGCGCGCGCTTCCGTCGTGGCTCCACCCTCCTTCATCCGGCGACTTCCTGCAGCGGGCGGAGGCGGGACCAGCTGGTGCCCGCCGATTCCCGAGGCCGGATATGTCCGGGTGGGGGCGGGTGGACTCGGAGGGCAGCGCGCACATGCGCCGGACACTCACGGCATCAATTTGGGACCGGACAGCTGCTTTTAATTTATGCACTATTTAAAGGCTTGGTTGGCACTAAAACAGCATACTACCCCTTGAGGAAGCGAGGCGAAACGCGCGTCGGTGCGTATACAGTGGTCTACCTGCAGTGAGGTGAGGCATGTTCCCCTAAAAAACCCCTCCTCCTTTACCCTGTTAGTGTCTGATGTGAGGCGCTTAGTGTGGTTGAGATTCCCCGTTTATCTATATACCATACCTATGGTGTATCCTATATGGGATCTAGACTGTGAGGCACTTAGTATGGGTTAGATCCCCCACTTGGCTATATACCATATCTATGGCGTATCCTATATAGGATCTAGATTACTGGGAACTTCGATTGGGGTATACCTTTTTTGCCTGCACCTTCCTACATTATATTGTTTGGTGTTATGTATATTATCTATATGCGGTAGACCCATTACTCTGGTGTCTTTTTACCATTTGTGTCTGTGTTTGCACCGTCAGCATATGACGGGTGCATGTATGTATGTGTGGTATTATTGTTAATGAAGTTAATGTTTATACCTTTTTTAAACAAAACTCCATTTGTCCTCTTGATTCTCATCTATCACTGGCTGGGCAATGGGCAGGATGAGGAGGAAACACAGATATAGGCCCAAAGAATAAAGTGGGCTAAATGCAGTTCAAAATTGGTAACAGGACTAACCAGGGGGCATTGCAGTGGAGGACAACTGTAATGAGAGGCTGACACAGAGAGTAGGCCCAAATCAGTAAGTAGTCTAAATGCAGTTCAAAATTGGCAACAGTAGTAAACAGGCGGCACAGCTTTGTTCAGTGGAGGAGAACATCAAGGAGCGGCAGACACCGATAGTAGGCCCCAACCCAACTAGTAGGCCAAATGCAGTCTAACATTAACAACTACTTAACGAGAGCCTGAAAATGGAATTTCAGGACAGGAAACCAGGAGAACAGCAAGGTGCGGCAGACACTGTTAGTAGGCCCCAACCCAACTAGTAGGCCAAATGCAGTTGTTCCATTTAACAACTAGTTAACAAGAGCCTGAAAATAGAAGCTCAGGAAAGGCAACCTCGAGAACACCTTGGAGCGGAAGACACCGTCTCTACAACCCAGACCCAACTTGTATGCCTAATGCAGTGTTGTTTCAACAACTACTTAACGAGAGCTAGAAGATCGAAGCTATGGAGAGGCAACCTGGAGAACACCTTGGAGCAGCAGACACCGTCTCTACAACCCAGACCCAACTTGTAGGCCTAATGCAGTGTTGTTTCAACAACTACTGAACGAGAGCTAGAAGATCGAAGCTATGGAGAGGCAACCTGGAGAACACCTTGGAGCGGCAGACACCGTCTCTACAACCCAGACCCAACTTGTAGGCCTAATGCAGTGTTGTTTCAACAACTACTGAATGAGAGCTAGAAGATTGAAGCTATGGAGAGGCAACCTGGAGAACACCTTGGAGCGGCAGACACCGTCTCTACAACCCAGACCCAACTTGTAGGCCTAATGCAGTGTTGTTTCAACAACTACTTAACGAGAGCTAGAAGATCGAAGCTATGGAGAGGCAACCTGGAGAACACCTTGGAGCGGAAGACACCGTCTCTACAACCCAGACCCAACTTGTAGGCCTAATGCAGTGTTGTTTCAACAACTACTTAACGAGAGCTAGAAGATCGAAGCTATGGAGAGGCAACCTGGAGAACACCTTGGAGCGGAAGACACCGTCTCTACAACCCAGACCCAACTTGTAGGCCTAATGCAGTGTTGTTTCAACAACTACTGAACGAGAGCTAGAAGATCGAAGCTATGGAGAGGCAACCTGGAGAACACCTTGGAGCGGCAGACACCGTCTCTACAACCCAGACCCAACTTGTAGGCCTAATACAGTGTTGTTTCAACAACTACTTAACGAGAGCTAGAAGATCGAAGCTATGGAGAGGCAACCTGGAGAACACCTTGGAGCGGAAGACACCGTCTCTACAACCCAGACCCAACTTGTAGGCCTAATGCAGTGTTGTTTCAACAACTACTGAACGAGAGCTAGAAGATCGAAGCAATGGAGAGGCTGACACAGAGAGTAGGCCCAAATCAGTAAGTAGTCTAAATGCAGTTCAAAATTGGCAACAGTAGTAAACAGGCGGCACAGCTTTGTTCAGTGGAGGAGAACATCAAGGAGCGGCAGACACCGATAGTAGGCCCCAACCCAGCTAGTAGGCCAAATGCAGTATAACATTAACAACTACTTAACGAGAGCCTGAAAATGGAATTTCAGGACAGGAAACAAGGAGAACAGCAAGGAGCGGCAGACACTGTTAGTAGGCCCCAACCCAACTAGTAGGCCAAATGCAGTTGTTCCATTTAACAACTATTTAACAAGAGCCTGAAGATAGAAGCTCAGGAAAGGCAACCTGGAGAACACCTTGGAGCGGAAGACACCATCTCTACAACCCAGACCCAACTTGTAGGCCTAATGCAGTGTTGTTTCAACAATTACTTAACGAGAGCTAGAAGATCGAAGCTATGGAGAGGCAACCTGGAGAACACCTTGGAGCGGCAGACACCGTCTCTACAACCCAGACCCAACTTGTAGGCCTAATGCAGTGTTGTTTCAACAACTACTGAACGAGAGCTAGAAGATCGAAGGTATAGAGAGGCAACCTGGAGAACACCTTGGAGCGGAAGACACCGTCTCTACAACCCAGACCCAACTTGTAGGCCTAATGCAGTGTTGTTTCAACAACTACTGAACGAGAGCTAGAAGATCGAAGCTATGGAGAGGCAACCTGGAGAACACCTTGGAGCGGAAGACACCGTCTCTACAACCCAGACCCAACTTGTAGGCCTAATGCAGTGTTGTTTCAACAACTACTTAACGAGAGCTAGAAGATCGAAGCTATGGAGAGGCAACCTGGAGAACACCTTGGAGCGGCAGACACCGTCTCTACAACCCAGACCCAACTTGTAGGCCTAATGCAGTGTTGTTTCAACAACTACTGAACGAGAGCTAGAAGATCGAAGGTATAGAGAGGCAACCTGGAGAACACCTTGGAGCGGAAGACACCGTCTCTACAACCCAGACCCAACTTGTAGGCCTAATGCAGTGTTGTTTCAACAACTACTGAACGAGAGCTAGAAGATCGAAGCTATGGAGAGGCAACCTGGAGAACACCTTGGAGCGGAAGACACCGTCTCTACAACCCAGACCCAACTTGTAGGCCTAATACAGTGTTGTTCAACAACTACTTAACGAGAGCTAGAAGATCGAAGCTATGGAGAGGCAACCTGGAGAACACCTTGGAGCGGAAGACACCGTCTCTACAACCCAGACCCAACTTGTAGGCCTAATGCAGTGTTGTTTCAACAACTACTGAACGAGAGCTAGAAGATCGAAGCAATGGAGAGGCTGACACAGAGAGTAGGCCCAAATAAGTAAGTAGTCTAAATGCAGTTCAAAATTGGCAACAGTAGTAAACAGGTGGCACAGCTTTGTTCAGTGGAGGAGAACATCAAGGAGCGGCAGACACCGATAGTAGGCCCCAACCCAGCTAGTAGGCCAAATGCAGTATAACATTAACAACTACTTAACGAGAGCCTGAAAATGGAATTTCAGGACAGGAAACAAGGAGAACAGCAAGGAGCGGCAGACACTGTTAGTAGGCCCCAACCCAACTAGTAGGCCAAATGCAGTTGTTCCATTTAACAACTATTTAACAAGAGCCTGAAGATAGAAGCTCAGGAAAGGCAACCTGGAGAACACCTTGGAGCGGAAGACACCGTCTCTACAACCCAGACCCAACTTGTAGGCCTAATGCAGTGTTGTTTCAACAACTACTTAACGAGAGCTAGAAGATCGAAGCTATGGAGAGGCAACCTGGAGAACACCTTGGAGCGGCAGACACCGTCTCTACAACCCAGACCCAACTTGTAGGCCTAATGCAGTGTTGTGTCAACAACTACTGAACGAGAGCTAGAAGATCGAAGGTATAGAGAGGCAACCTGGAGAACACCTTGGAGCGGCAGACACCGTCTCTACAACCCAGACCCAACTTGTAGGCCTAATGCAGTGTTGTTTCAACAACTACTGAACGAGAGCTAGAAGATCGAAGCTATGGAGAGGCAACCTGGAGAACACCTTGGAGCGGAAGACACCGTCTCTACAACCCAGACCCAACTTGTAGGCCTAATGCAGTGTTGTTTCAACAACTACTTAACGAGAGCTAGAAGATCGAAGCTATGGAGAGGCAACCTGGAGAACACCTTGGAGCGGAAGACACCGTCTCTACAACCCAGACCCAACTTGTAGGCCTAATGCAGTGTTGTTTCAACAACTACTTAACGAGAGCTAGAAGATCGAAGCTATGGAGAGGCAACCTGGAGAACACTTTGGAGCGGAAGACACCGTCTCTACAACCCAGACCCAACTTGTAGGCCTAATGCAGTGTTGTTTCAACAACTACTTAACGAGAGCTAGAAGATCGAAGCTATGGAGAGGCAACCTGGAGAACACCTTGGAGCGGCAGACAACATCTCTACAACCCAGACCCAACTTGTAGGCCTAATGCAGTGTTGTTTCAACAACTACTGAACGAGAGCTAGAAGATCGAAGCTATGGAGAGGCAACCTGGAGAACACCTTGGAGCGGCAGACACCGTTAGTAGGCCCTACTGAAGTAGTAGCCCCAATGCAGTTTTCAAATTCCTATAGGCTGAAAGCCAGACTATTGACGCTCAGCTTTTTTCAGGGGAGGACAGCTGTATTGAGTGGCGCAGACAGACACAGGTAGTAGGCCTTAAACAAAAAATTTGGCTCAATGCAGTTTAAAAAAGGGGTACACAGGCAGCATTGCTCTGGTCAGTGGAGGACAATTTCAATTATGGTCCGCAGACAGACTTAGTACGCCTACAATTAAAAAAAGGATGCACTTTGCAATTTAAAATAGGTTCCAGGGGTATACGGACAGCATTGGTCTGGTCAGTGGAGGACTATTGGAAGGAGGGACCGCAAACAGGCTTAGTAGGCCTAACATAACAAAAGTAGGCTGTAGGCACTTTAAAATAGCTTCCAGGGGTACACGGGCAGCATTGGTCTGGTCAGTGGAGGACTATTGGAAGGAGGGACCGCAGACAGGCTTAGTAGGCCTAACATAACAAAAGTAGGCTGTAGGCACTTTAAAATAGGTTCCAGGGGTACACGGGCAGCATTGGTCTGGTCAATGGTGGACTATTGGAAGGAGGGACCGCAGACAGGCTTAGTAGGCCTAACATAACAAAAGTAGGCTGTAGGCACTTTAAAATAGCTTCCAGGGGTACACGGGCAGCAGTGGTGTGGTCAGTGGAGGACTATTGGAAGGAGGTACCGCAGACAGGATTAGTAGGCCTAACATAACAAAAGTTGGCTGTAGGCACTTTAAAATAGCTTCCAGGGGTACACGGGCAGCAGTGGTGTGGTCAGTGGCGGAGTATTGGAAGGAGGGACCGCAGACAGGCTTAGTAGGCCTATTATAACAAAAGTAGGCTGTAGGCACTTTAAAATAGGTTCCAGGGGTACACGGGCAGCATTGGTCTGGTCAGTGGAGGACTATTGGAAGGAGGGACCGCAGACAGGCTTAGTAGGCCGAACATAACAAAAGCAGGCTGTAGGCACTTTAAAATAGGTTCCAGGGGTACACGGGCAGCAGTGGTGTGGTCAGTGGAGGAGTATTGGAAGGAGGGACCGCAGACAGGCTTAGTAGGCCTAACATAACAAAAGTAGGCTGTAGGCACTTTACAATAGCTTCCAGGGGTACACGGGCAGCAGTGGTGTGGTCAGTGGAGGACTATTGGAAGGATGGACCGCAGACAGGCTTAGTAGGCCTAACATAACAAAAGTTGGCTGTAGGCACTTTAAAATAGGTTCCAGGGGTACACGGGCAGCAGTGGTGTGGTCAGTGGAGGATTATTGGAAGGAGGGACCGCAGACAGGCTTAGTAGGCCTAACATAACAAAAGTAGGCTGTAGGCACCTTAAAATAGGTTCCAGGGGTACACGGGCAGCAGTGGTGTGGTCAGTGGAGGACTATTGGAAGGAGGTACCGCAGACAGGCTTAGTAGGCCTAACATAACAAAAGTAGGCTGTAGGCACTTTAAAATAGCTTCCAGGGGTACACGGGCAGCAGTGGTGTGGTCAGTGGAGGACTATTGGAAGGATGGACCGCAGACAGGCTTAGTTGGCCTAACATAACAAAAGTTGGCTGTAGGCACTTTAAAATAGGTTCCAGGGGTACACGGGCAGCAGTGGTGTGGTCAGTGGAGGAGTATTGGAAGGAGGGACCGCAGACAGGCTTAGTAGGCCTAACATAACAAAAGTAGGCTGTAGGCACCTTAAAATAGGTTCCAGGGGTACACGGGCAGCAGTGGTGTGGTCAGTGGAGGACTATTGGAAGGAGGTACCGCAGACAGGCTTAGTAGGCCTAACATAACAAAAGTAGGCTGTAGGCACTTTACAATAGCTTCCAGGGGTACACGGGCAGCAGTGGTGTGGTCAGTGGAGGACTATTGGAAGGATGGACCGCAGACAGGCTTAGTTGGCCTAACATAACAAAAGTTGGCTGTAGGCACTTTAAAATAGGTTCCAGGGGTACACGGGCAGCAGTGGTGTGGTCAGTGGAGGAGTATTGGAAGGAGGGACCGCAGACAGGCTTAGTAGGCCTAACATAACAAAAGTAGGCTGTAGGCACCTTAAAATAGGTTCCAGGGGTACACGGGCAGCAGTGGTGTGGTCAGTGGAGGACTATTGGAAGGAGGTACCGCAGACAGGCTTAGTAGGCCTAACATAACAAAAGTAGGCTGTAGGCACTTTACAATAGCTTCCAGGGGTACACGGGCAGCAGTGGTGTGGTCAGTGGAGGACTATTGGAAGGATGGACCGCAGACAGGCTTAGTAGGCCTAACATAACAAAAGTTGGCTGTAGGCACTTTAAAATAGGTTCCAGGGGTACACGGGCAGCAGTGGTGTGGTCAGTGGAGGATTATTGGAAGGAGGGACCGCAGACAGGCTTAGTAGGCCTAACATAACAAAAGTAGGCTGTAGGCACCTTAAAATAGGTTCCAGGGGTACACGGGCAGCAGTGGTGTGGTCAGTGGAGGACTATTGGAAGGAGGTACCGCAGACAGGCTTAGTAGGCCTAACATAACAAAAGTAGGCTGTAGGCACTTTAAAATAGCTTCCAGGGGTACACGGGCAGCAGTGGTGTGGTCAGTGGAGGACTATTGGAAGGATGGACCGCAGACAGGCTTAGTTGGCCTAACATAACAAAAGTTGGCTGTAGGCACTTTAAAATAGGTTCCAGGGGTACACGGGCAGCAGTGGTGTGGTCAGTGGAGGAGTATTGGAAGGAGGGACCGCAGACAGGCTTAGTAGGCCTAACATAACAAAAGTAGGCTGTAGGCACTTTAAAATAGGTTCCAGGGGTACACGGGCAGCATTGGTCTGGTCAATGGTGGACTATTGGAAGGAGGGACCGCAGACAGGCTTAGTAGGCCTAACATAACAAAAGTAGGCTGTAGGCACTTTAAAATAGCTTCCAGGGGTACACGGGCAGCAGTGGTGTGGTCAGTGGAGGACTATTGGAAGGAGGTACCGCAGACAGGATTAGTAGGCCTAACATAACAAAAGTTGGCTGTAGGCACTTTAAAATAGCTTCCAGGGGTACACGGGCAGCAGTGGTGTGGTCAGTGGCGGAGTATTGGAAGGAGGGACCGCAGACAGGCTTAGTAGGCCTATTATAACAAAAGTAGGCTGTAGGCACTTTAAAATAGGTTCCAGGGGTACACGGGCAGCATTGGTCTGGTCAGTGGAGGACTATTGGAAGGAGGGACCGCAGACAGGCTTAGTAGGCCGAACATAACAAAAGCAGGCTGTAGGCACTTTAAAATAGGTTCCAGGGGTACACGGGCAGCAGTGGTGTGGTCAGTGGAGGAGTATTGGAAGGAGGGACCGCAGACAGGCTTAGTAGGCCTAACATAACAAAAGTAGGCTGTAGGCACTTTACAATAGCTTCCAGGGGTACACGGGCAGCAGTGGTGTGGTCAGTGGAGGACTATTGGAAGGATGGACCGCAGACAGGCTTAGTAGGCCTAACATAACAAAAGTTGGCTGTAGGCACTTTAAAATAGGTTCCAGGGGTACACGGGCAGCAGTGGTGTGGTCAGTGGAGGATTATTGGAAGGAGGGACCGCAGACAGGCTTAGTAGGCCTAACATAACAAAAGTAGGCTGTAGGCACCTTAAAATAGGTTCCAGGGGTACACGGGCAGCAGTGGTGTGGTCAGTGGAGGACTATTGGAAGGAGGTACCGCAGACAGGCTTAGTAGGCCTAACATAACAAAAGTAGGCTGTAGGCACTTTAAAATAGCTTCCAGGGGTACACGGGCAGCAGTGGTGTGGTCAGTGGAGGACTATTGGAAGGATGGACCGCAGACAGGCTTAGTTGGCCTAACATAACAAAAGTTGGCTGTAGGCACTTTAAAATAGGTTCCAGGGGTACACGGGCAGCAGTGGTGTGGTCAGTGGAGGAGTATTGGAAGGAGGGACCGCAGACAGGCTTAGTAGGCCTAACATAACAAAAGTAGGCTGTAGGCACCTTAAAATAGGTTCCAGGGGTACACGGGCAGCAGTGGTGTGGTCAGTGGAGGACTATTGGAAGGAGGTACCGCAGACAGGCTTAGTAGGCCTAACATAACAAAAGTTGGCTGTAGGCACTTTAAAATAGCTTCCTGGGGTACACGGGCAGCAGTGGTGTGGTCAGTGGAGGACTATTGGAAGGAGGGACCGCAGACAGGCTTAGTAGGCCTAACATAACAAAAGTAGGCTGTAGGCACTTTAAAATAGGTTCCAGGGGTACACGGGCAGCAGTGGTGTGGTCAGTGGAGAACTATTGGAAGGAGGGACCGCAGACAGGCTTAGTAGGCCTAGCATAACAAAAGTAGGCTGTAGGCACTTTAAACTAGGTTCCAGGGGTACACGGGCAGCAGTGGTCTGGTCAGTGGAGGACTATTGGAAGGAGGGACCGCAGACAGGCTTAGTAGGCCTAACATAACAAAAGTAGGCTCTATGCACTTGGAATTATCTTGCAGGGGTACACAGGCAGCATTGGTGTTGTCAGCGGAGGCCGATTGTAATGAGTGTCTGACAGTTAGTACTCCCAAAAAATAAATAGATGTTAATGTCTCGCAATACAACAAAACCAAAAAACAAAAGGGTGGCATACTTAGGTACAGGGGTGGGCTCCTCTGCTGAGTTTCAGACCTAGTAATTTGGCGCAAAGTATTTACTGGTGTAAATATAGGACACTGCCCCTGACTATTTTAAGTAGCATACATGTCAACACATTGGTATTGTCAGTGCCAGGCATTGAAGGATGTCAGCGCATAGACTAAACATTGGTGGAGCTGTGAGAGATAATTTTGCAAATTGTAGAGCACTGTTTGAGCTTGGGGGGGGAAACTGTCTTGTGGCCGGCGGTACAGGCCCAGGGCCCCTCATGTTACAACGGTGTGTCTGACGTTGGTTGCGCGCCACCACCGCCAGAGACACTTTATTGTACTATGAGGGACCCAGTGGCAGTGCCGTCGACCAAAAGCATGCACACCCACCTCTTCAGAGAAACGGCACTCTCACGGGTGCTTGCGCCAAGTGGCGAGACCACGGCCACGTGGGGGGAGTTTGGCCATTTAGGGAGGTGTAAACATGTCGTATGCTGGACAAACAGCTGCTGCAAATTACGAGATTGGAAAACTCAGTCAGAGCAGTCCAGAAGCAAGACCTTTTCATTGGAAAGCTAGGTGTCAGCCGGGAAAGGTGGGGCAAAATAATTAGAAATCCAGTAGTGGTTCATTTTAATGAAGGTTAGATCATCAACATTTTGGGTAGCCAGACGAGTCCTTTTTTCGGTTAATATTGAACCAGCAGCACTGAATACTCTTTCTGATAGCACACTAGCTGCTGGGCAAGCAAGCTCCTGCAATGCATATTCTGCCAATTCTGGCCAGGTGTCTAATTTGGATGCCCAGTAATCAAATGGGAATGACGGTTGAGGGAGAACATCGATAAGGGATGAAAAATAGTTAGTAACCATACTGGACAAATGTTGTCTCCTGTCACTTTGAATTGATGCTGCAGTACCTGTCCTGTCTGCGGTCATAGCAAAATCACTCCACAACCTGGTCAGAAAACCCCTCTGTCCAACGCCACTTCTGATTTGTGCACCTCTAACACCTCTGGTCTGCTGCCCCCTGCAGCTCGTGTGAGATCGATCACCGGCGCTGTGTGCTGGGAATGCCTGAATCAAACGATCAACAAGAGTTGATTGTTTGGTTGCTAATATTTGTTCCAAGTTCTCATGTGGCATAATATTTTGCAATTTGCCTTTATAGCGAGGATCAAGGAGGCAGGCCAACCAGTAATCGTCATCGGTCATCATTTTAATAATGCGTGTGTCCCTTTTGAGGATACGTAAGGCATAATCCGCCATGTGGGCCAAAGTTCCAGTTGTCAAATCTGCGGTTGTGCTGGGTTGAGGGGCAGTTTCAGGCAAATCTACGTCACTTGTGTCCCTCAAAAAACCAGAACCCGGCCTTGCCACGCCACCAATTTCCAGTGGCCCCGGAGAAGCTTCCTCATTAAAAAAATACTCATCCCCATCATCCTCCTCGTCCTCCTCCTCCTGTTCGCCCGCTACCTCGTCCTGTACACTGCCCTGACCAGACAATGGCTGACTGTCATCAAGGCTTTCCTCTTCCTCTGCTGCAGACGCCTGCTCCTTTATGTGCGTCAAACTTTGCATCAGCAGACGCATTAGGGACATGCTCATGCTTATTATGGCGTTGTCTGCACTTACCAGCCGTGTGCATTCCTCAAAACACTGAAGGACTTGACACATGTCTTGTACCTTCGACCACTGCACACCTGACAACTCCATGTCTGCCATCCTACTGCCTGCCCGTGTATGTGTATCCTCCCACAAATACATAACAGCCCGCCTCTGTTCGCACAGTCTCTGAAGCATGTGCAGTGTTGAGTTCCACCTTGTTGCAACGTCAATGATTAGGCGATGCTGGGGAAGGTTCAAAGACCGCTGATAGGTCTGCATACGGCTGGAGTGTACGGGCGAACGGCGGATATGCGAGCAAAGTCCGCGCACTTTGAGGAGCAGGTCGGATAACCCCGGATAACTTTTCAGGAAGCACTGCACCACCAGGTTTAAGGTGTGAGCCAGGCAAGGAATGTGTTTAAGTTGGGAAAGGGCGATGGCAGCCATGAAATTCCTTCCGTTATCACTCACTACCTTGCCTGCCTCAAGATCTACAGTGCCCAGCCACGACTGCGTTTCTTTCTGGAAGAACTCGGACAGAACTTCTGCGGTGTGTCTGTTGTCGCCCAAACACTTCATAGCCAATACAGCCTGCTGACGCTTGCCAGTAGCTGCCCCATAATGGGACACCTGGTGTGCAACAGTGGCAGCTGCAGATGGAGTGGTTGTGCGACTGCAGTCTGTGGACGAGCTCTCGCTTCTGCAGGAGGACGAGGAGGAGGAGGGTGGGCGAACGGCTACAGCCAACTGTTTCCTAGACCGTGGGCTAGGCAGAACTGTCCCAATATTGCTGTCCCCTGTGGACCCTGCATCCACCACATTCACCCAGTGTGCCGTGATGGACACGTAACGTCCCTGGCCATGCCTACTGGTCCATGCATCTGTTGTCAGGTGCACCTTTGTACTCACAGATTGCCTGAGTGCATGGACGATGCGCTCTTTAACATGCTGGTGGAGGGCTGGGATGGCTTTTCTCGAAAAGAAGTGTCGACTGGGTAGCTCGTAACGTGGTTCAGCGTAGTCCATCAGGGCTTTGAAAGCTTTGCTTTCAACTAACCGGTAGGGCATCATCTCTAACGAGATTAGTCTAGCTATGTGGGCGTTCAAACCCTGTGTACGCGGATGCAAGGATGAGTACTTCCTTTTTCTAACGAGAGTCTCATGTAGGGTGAGCTGGACTGGAGAGCTGGAGATCGTGGAACTAGCGGGGGTGCCATGGCAGACTGAGAGACGGTTGAAGACGGTATTATTGCTGGTGCCCTAGATGCAGTGTTTCCTACTACGAAACTGGTGATTCCCTGACTTTGACTGCTTTGGCCTGGCAACAAAACCTGCACAGATACTGCAGTTGCAGGTGGTGCGGAAAATGGTGGCCTTACAGTGACGGAAGGGATATAGTGTTGCTGACTAGCTTCATTGGCCGAGGGTGCTACAACCTTAAGGGACGTTTGGTAGTTAGTCCAGGCTTGCAAATGCATGGTGGTTAAATGTCTATGCATGCAACTTGTATTTAGACTTTTCAGATTCTGACCTCTGCTTAAGGTAGTTGAACATTTTTGACAGATGACTTTGCGCTGATCAATTGGATGTTGTTTAAAAAATTGCCAGACTGCACTCTTCCTACTATTGAATACCTTTTCAGGCATTGCAGACTGAGCTTCTTTAACCAGATTGCCACGCTGTCCTCCAACTGGTTTTGGCTTTGCCACGCGTTTTGGGCCAGATACGGGCCCGGCAGATGGAACCTGTTGCGATGTTGATGCCTGCTGCGGCCCCTCCTCCTCCGCTTCAGAATTACTACCGCCTGCACCCTGTTCCCCCAATGGCTGCCAATCGGGGTCAACAACTGGGTCATCTATGACCTCCTCTTCTATCTCGTGTGCAACTTCGTCTGTGTCACCGTGTAAGCCGGTGGTATAGCGTTCGTGACGGGTCACCATAGTCTCATCAGGGTGTGATTCTGGATCAGTACACTGCGAGGGCAATGTTGTGGTCTGAGTCAAAGGAACAGCATATTAATCTGGCTGTGGCTGTGAATCTGTGCACTCCATGTCCGATTCAACTTGTAATGGGCATGGCCTGTTAACTGTTTCACTTTCTAACCCAGGAACAGTATGTGTAAAGAGTTCCATGGAGTAACCCGTTGTGTCGCCTGACGCATCCTTCTCTGTTGTTGTTTTTGCTGAAGAGGACAAGGAAGCAACTTATCCCTGACCGTGAACATCCATTAACGACGCGCTGCTTTTACATTTACCAGTTTCAGAAGAGGAGGCAAAAGAGCTAGAGGCTGAGTCAGCAAGGAAATCCAAAACTTGCTCTTGCTGCTCCGGCTTTAAAAGCGGTTTTCCTACTCCCAGAAAAGGGAGCGTTCGAGGCCTTGTGTAGCCAGACGACGAACCTGGCTCCACAGCTCGAGACTTAGGTGCTATATTGTTTTTCCCACGACCACCTGATGCTCCACCACCACTACCATCATTACCAGCTGGCAATGAACGCCCACGGCCACGACCTCTTCCACCAGACTTCTTCATTGTTTTAAAAACGTAACCAAAGTAACGGTATTTGTTACTGTAAAACAACTTACAAGGTGAACTCAAACTTCTGTAGGATTTAGATATCCCTTTATAGGTGGGTGAGACTGCAAGGAAAATCAGGCACAATGTTACACACTCGGTTTTCTGTGGCACAAAATGAGACAGATGCCACACACGCAGGACTGGCACTGAAGCACAAATGCCAATATTAATCTCCCACTATTTTTTTTTTCAGGGAGAATTTAAAAAACAAAAAACAAAACAACAGACACTAGGCTTTCTGTGGCCCACAATTTGAGAGAGATGGCACACACGACTAGCACTCAAGCACAAATGCCAATATTAATCTCCCACTATTTTTTTTTTCAGGGAGCATTTAAAACCCCCCCCCACAAAAAAAAAACAGACACTAGGCTTTCTGTGGCCCACAATTTGAGAGAGATGGCACACACGACTGGCACTCAAGCACAAATGCCAATATTAATCTCCCACTATTTTTTTTGTTTTCAGGGAGAATTTAAAAACCAAAAAAAAAGAAAAAAACAGACACTTGGCTTTCTGTGGCCCACAATTTGAGAGATGTGGCACACACGACTGGCACAGAAGCACAAATGCCAATATTAATCTCCCACTATTTATTTTTTTTCAGGGAGAATTTAAAAACCAAAAAAAAAACAAAACAGACACTAGGCTTTCTGTGGCCCACAATTTGAGAGAGATGGCACACACGACTGGCACAGAAGCACAAATGCCAATATTAATCTCCCACTATTTATTTTTTTCAGGGAGAATTTAAAAACCCCCCCAAAAAACAGACACTAGGCTTTCT
Source organism: Ranitomeya imitator (assembly GCF_032444005.1). Taxonomy (NCBI): domain Eukaryota; kingdom Metazoa; phylum Chordata; class Amphibia; order Anura; family Dendrobatidae; genus Ranitomeya; species Ranitomeya imitator. The sequence goes on along the minus strand of NC_091285.1, from coordinate 133,056,654 downwards.
GTGGCCCACAATTTGAGAGAGATGGCACACACGACTTGCACTGAAGCACAAATGCCAATATTAATCTCCCACTATTTTTTTTGTTTTCAGGGAGAATTTAAAAACCAAAATAAAAAAAAACAGACACTTGGCTTTCTGTGGCCCACAATTTGAGAGATATGGCACACACGACTGGCACTCAAGCACAAATGCCAATATTAATCTCCCATTTTTTTTAAAAGGGAGAATTAAACCCCCCCCAAAAAAAAACAGTATTGCAGACACTAGGCTTTCTGTGGCCCACAATTTGAGAGAGATGCCACACACGCAGGACTGTCACTTGAGCAAAAATGCCAATATTAATCTCCCATATTTTTTTTTTAAGGGAGAATTAAAAAACAAAAAAAAAAACAGTATTGCAGACACTAGGCTTTCTGTTCCCCACAATTTCAGAGAGATGCCACACACGCAGGACTGTCACTCAAGCACAAATGCCAATCTTAATCTCCCACTTTTTTTTTTGTTTCTGGGAGAATTGTCAAGAAATCAGGCCCAGTATTACACACTAGGCTTTCTGTTCCCCAAAATTGGAGAGAGATGGCACACACAGGACTGGCACTCTAGCAGAAATGCCAAACTTAATCTCCCACTACTTTTTTTTGTTAGGGAGAATTGCCAAGAAATCAGGGCCAGTATTACACACTAGGCTTTCTGTGCCCCAAAATTGGAGAGAGATGGCACACACAGAACTGGCACTCTAGCAGAAATGCCAATCTTAATCTCCCACTACTATTTTTTTGTTAGGGAGATTTGTCAAGAAATCAGGCCCAGTATTAGACACTAGGCTTTCTGTTCCCCAAAATTGGAGAGAGATGGCACACACAAGACTGGCACTCTAGCAGAAATGCCAATCTTAATCTCCCACTACTTTTTTTTGTTAGGGAGAATTGCCAAGAAATCAGGCCCAGTATTACATACTAGGCTTTCTGTGCCCCAAAATTGGAGAGAGATGGCACACACAGGACCGGCACTCTAGCAGAAATGCCAATCTTAATCTCCCACTACTTTTTTTTGTTAGGGAGAATTGCCAAGAAATCAGGGCCAGTATTACACACTAGGCTTTCGGTGCCCCAAAATTGTAGAGAGGTGGCACACACAGGACTGGCACTCTAGCAGAAATGCCAATCTTAATCTCCCACTACTTTTTTTTGTTAGGGAGAATTGTCAAGAAATCAGGCCCAGTATTACACACTAGGCTTTCTGTGCCCCAAAATTGGAGAGAGATGGCACACACAGGACTGGCACTCTAGCAGAAATGCCAATCTTAATCTCCCACTACTTTTTTTTGTTAGGGAGAATTGCCAAGAAATCAGGCCCAGTATTACACACTAGGCTTTCTGTGCCCCAAAATTGGAGAGAGATGGCACACACAAGACTGGCACTCTAGCAGAAATGCCAATCTAAATCTCCCACTACTTTTTTTTGTTAGGGAGAATTGCCAAGAAATCAGGGCCAGTATTACACACTAGGCTTTCTGTGCCCCAAAATTGGAGAGAGATGGCACACACAGGACTGGCACTCTAGCAGAAATGCCAATCTTAATCTCCCACTACTTTTTTTTGTTAGGGAGAATTGCCAAGAAATCAGGCCTAGTATTACACACTAGGCTTTCTGTGCCCCAAAATTGGAGAGAGATGGCACACACAGGACTGGCACTCTAGCAGAAATGCCAATCTTAATCTCCCACTACTTTTTTTTGTTAGGGAGAATTGCCAAGAAATCAGGGCCAGTAGGGTTTAGCGACCTTTACTTTTATAGGATCGGGTCGGGTTTCACGAAACCCGACTTTTTCAAAAGTCGGGTCAAGTGAAATCGGCCGATCCTATAAAAAAGTCGGGGTCGGCCGAAACTCGAAAGCCAATGCAGTGCATTGGGTTTCCAATGGTTCCCAGGGTCTGAAGGAGCGGAAACTCTCCTTCAGGCCTTGGGATCCATATTTAAGTATAAAATAAAGAATTAAAATAAAAAATATCGCCATACTTACCCTCTGACGCGCCCTGGTACTAACCGGGAACCTTCCTTCCTCAGAATCAGCCTTCCAGGCCCTTGCGATGATGTCGCGGTGACGTCGCAGCTTGTGATTGGTCGCGCGGCCGCCCATGTGACCGCTCGCGCGACCAATCACAAGCCGCGACGTCACCGCGACGTCACCGAAGGTCCTGGAAGGGCTGATTCTTAGGAAGGAAGGCTGCCGGAAAGAAGCAGGGCGCGTCCGAGGGTGAGTATATACCTAATAGGAATATACTCACCCTCGGACGCGCCCTGCTTCTTTCCGGCAGCCTTCCTTCCTAAGAATCAGCCCTTCCAGGACCTTCGGTGACGTCGCGGTGACGTCGCGGCTTGTGATTGGTCGCGCGAGCGGTCACATGGGCGGCCGCGCGACCAATCACAAGCTGCGACGTCACCGCGACATCACCGCAAGGGCCTGGAAGGCTGATTCTAAGGAAGGAAGGTTCCCGGTTAGTACCAGGGCGCGTCAGAGGGTAAGTATGGCGATATTTTTTATTTTAATTCTTTATTTTACACTTAAATCTGAATTCCGATACCAATTCCCGATATCTTAAACATATCGGGAATCGGTATCGGAATTCCGATTCCAGATTCAGAAGATCGCCGACTTCATGGCCGACCCCACACAGGGGTCGGGTCGGGTTTCATGAAACCCGACTTTGCCAAAAGTCGGCGACTTCTGAAAATTGCCGACCCGTTTCGCTCAACCCTAAGGGCCAGTATTACACACTAGGCTTTCTGTGCCCCAAAATTGGAGAGAGATGGCACACACAGGACTGGCACTCTAGCAGAAATGCCAATCTTAATCTCCCACTACTTTTTTTTGTTAGGGAGAATTGCCAAGAAATCAGGGCCAGTATTACACACTAGGCTTTTTGTGCCCCAAAATTGGAGAGAGATGGCACACACAGGACTAGCACTCTAGCAGAAATGCCAATCTTAATCTCCCACTACTTTTTTTTGTTAGGGAGAATTGCCAAGAAATCAGGGCCAGTATTACACACTAGGCTTTCTGTGCCCCAAAATTGGAGAGAGATAGCACACACAGGACTGACACTCTAGCAGAAATGCCAATCTTAATCTCCCACTATTTTTTTTTTTTAGGGAGAATTAAAAAAAAAAAAGGACTGTAGACACTAGGCTTTCTGTGCCCCACAATTGGAGAGAGATGGCACACACGACTGGCACTCAAGCACAAATGCCAAGATTAATCTCCCACTATTTATTTTTTTTCAGGGAGAATTAAAAAAAAAAAAAAAAAAACGGGACTGTCCCCTACAATTACTATCTCCCTGCAGTAATCTCAGCAAGGTATGGCAGGCAGCAATAACAAGGAGTGGACTGCTGCACAAATTAAATCAAAAGTGTGGACAAACAAACAAGATAGCTGTGCAGAAAGGAAGGAACAGCAGGATTTGTGCTTTGAAAAAAGCAGTTGGTTTGCACAGCGGCATACACACAGCAATGCAGCTATCAGGGAGCCTTCTAGGGCAGCCCAATGAGTTACAGCGCTGAGGAAAAAAAATGTAGCTTCCACTGTCCCTGCAAACAAAAGGTGGTGTTGGACAGTGGAAATCGCTACAGCACAAGCGGTTTGGGGGTTAATGGACCCTGCCTAACGCTATCCCTGCTTCTGACGAAGCGGCAGCAACCTCTCCCTATGCTCAGATCAGCAGCAGTAACATGGCGGTCGGCGGGAACGCCCTTTTATAGCCCCTGTGATGCCGCAGACAGCAAGCCAATCACTGCAATGCCCTTCTGTAAGATGGTGGGGACCAGGACCTATGTAATCACGCTGCCCACACTCTGCGTCCACCTTCATTGGCTGAGAAATGGCGCTTTTCGCGTAATTGAAATGCGACTTTGGCGCAAAAGTCGCGTACCGCATGGCCGACCCCACACAGGGATCGGGTTTCATGAAACCCGACTGTGCCAAAAGTCGGCGACTTTTGAAAATGAACGATCTGTTTCGCTCAACCCTAGTGAGACACATATATATATACATATATATATATTAATATATCATACAGCGCTAGATAGCTTAAACGCCGGTAATTCAATTGCCGGCTTTTCCTATCTCCTTCTCAAACCCGACATGATATGAGACATGGTTGACATACAGTAAACCATCTCATATCCCTTTTTTTGGCATATTCCACACTACTAATGTTAGTAGTGTGTATGTGCAAAATTTGGGCACACTAGCTATTAAATTAAAGGGTTAAATCACACAAAAAATTGGCGTGGGCTCCCGCAGAGTGGTGGAGTGGTAAAGCCAGTGACTGAGGGCAGATATTAATAGCCTGGAGAGGGTCCATGGTTATTGCCCCCCCACTGGCTAAAAACATCTGCCCCCAGCCACCCCAGAAAAGGAACATCTGGAAGATGAGCCTATCCTGGCACTTGGCCACTTCAAAGTGCTCACAACACATCTACTAGATAAGTTCCTTGGGGGGTCTAGTTTCCAAAATGCAGTCACTTGTGGGGGATTTCTACTGTTTAGGCACATCAGGGGCTCTGCAAACGTAACATGACACCCACAGACCATTCCATCAAAGTCTGCATTTCAAAAAGTCACTACTTCCTTTCTGAGCTCTGCCATGCACCCAAGCAGTGGTTTATCACCACATATGGGGTATCAGCATACTCAGGACAAACTGGACAACAACTTTTGGGGTCCAATTTCTCCTGTTACCCTTGTAAAAATAAAAAATTTCGGGTTAAAAAATAATTTTTGAGGAAAAATTATTTTTTATTTTCATGGCTCTGCGTTATAAACTTCTGTGAAGCACTTGGGGGTTCAAAGTGCTCATCACATATCTAGATAAGATCCTTGGGGGGTCTAGTTTCCAAAATGGTGTCACTTGTAGGGGAGTTCAAATGTTTAGGCACACAGGGGCTCTCCAAACGCGACATGGTGACCGCTAACGATTGGAGCTAATTTTTCATTCAAAAAGTCAAATGGCGCTCCTTCCCTTCCGAGCCTTGCCATGTGCCCAAACAGTGGTTTACCCCCACATGTAAGGTATCGGTGTACTCAGGAGAAATTGCCCAACACATTTTATGATCCATTTTATCCTGTAGCCCATGATAAAATTAAAAAATTGAGGCTAAAGGAATTTTTTGTGAAAAAAAGTACTTTTTCATTTTTACGGATCAATTTGTGAAGCACCTGGGGGTTGAAAGTGCTGATTATGTATCTAGATAAGTTCCTTGAGGGGTCTAGTTTCCAAAATGGGGTCACTTGTGGGGGAGCTCCAATGTTTAGGCACACAGTGGCTCTGCAAACGCGACATGGTGTCTGCTAAAGATTGGAGACAATTTTTCATTCAAAAAGTCAAATGGCGCTCCTTCCCTTCCGAGCCCTATTGTGCGCCCAAACAGTGATTCCCCCCCACATATGGGGTATCGGCGTACTCAGGACAAATTGTACAGCAACTTTTGGGGTCCGGTATATCCTTTTACCCTTGGGTTAATTTCTTCCTTCCATGTTGCTTCTGCTGCTGTGAAGCACCTGAAGGGTTAATAAACTTCTTGAATGTGGTTTTGAGCACCTTGAGGGGTGCAGTTTTTTAGAATGGTGTCACTTTTGGGTTAATTTTTTAGCCATATAGACCCCTCAAAGTGACTTCAAATGTGAGGTGGTCCCTAAAAAAATGGTTTTGTAAATTTTGTTGTAAAAATGAGAAATCGCTGGTCAAATTTTAACCCTTATACCTTCCTAGCAAAAAAAAAAATTGTTTCCAAAATTATGCTGATGTAAAGTAAAGATTTGGGAAATGTTATTTATTAACTATTTTGTGTCACATAACTCTCTGGTTTAACAGAATAAAATTCAAAATTTCTGTTTTTTTCACAAATAAATGCAAAAATTATCGACCTAAATTTATCACTAACATGAAGCGTTCTTGAGTTATTACCTCATAAAGGGACACTGGTCAAAATTGCAAAAAATGGCCAGGTCATTAAGGTCAAAATAGGCTGGGTCATAAATGGGTTAAACAAAATTTATTGGTTATTTAAAATTTTTATGGAAAATCAAAAACTGAAAAGTGGGGCATGCAATATTATTCGGCCCCATTAACTTAATACTTTTTTGCGCCACCTTTTGCTGCGATTACAGCTGCAAGTTGCTTGGGGTATGTCTCTATCAGTTTTGTACATCGAGAGACTAGAATTCTTGCCCATTCTTCCTTGGCAAACAGCTCGAGCTCAGTGAGGTTTGATGGAGATCGTTTGTGAACAGCAGTTTTCAGCTCTTTCCACAGATTCTCGATTGGATTGAAGTCTGGACTTTGACTTGGCCATTCTAACACCTGGATACGTTTATTTGTGAACCATTCTATTGTAGATTTTGCTTTCTGTTTGGGTCATTGTCTTGTTGGAAGACAAATCTCCGTCCCAGTCTCAGGTCTTTTGCAGACTCCAACAAGCTTTCTTCAAGAATGGACCTGTATTTGGCTCCATCCATCTTCCCATCAATTTTAACCATCTTCCCAGTCCCTGCGGAAGAAAAGCAGGCCCAAGCCATGATGCTGCCACTACTATGTTTGACAGTGGGGATGGTGTGTTCAGGGTGATGAGCTGTGTTGTCTTTATGCCAAACATATCATTTGGCATTGTTTCCAAAAAGTTCGATTTTGGTTTCATCTGACCAGAGCACCTACTTCCACATGTTTGGTGTGTCTCCCAGGTGGCTTGTTGCAAACTTTAAATGACACTTTTTCTGGATATCTTTGATAAATGGCTTTCTTCTTGCCACACTTCCATAAAGGCCAGATTTGTGCAGTGTGCGACTGATTGTTGTCCTATGGACAGACTGTCCCACCTCAGCTGTAGATCTCTGCAGTTCATCCAGAGTGATCATGGGCCTCTTGGATACATCTCTAATCAGTAGTGTTGAGCGATACCTTCCGATATCGGAAAGTATCGGTATCGGTTTGGATCGGCCGATATTCAAAAAATATCGGATATCGCCGATACCGATACCCGATCCCAATGCAAGTCAATGGGACCAAAATATCGGAATTAAAATAAACCCTTTCTTTCCTTGTAGGTTCATTCTACATGAAGGAAAACAACTAAGAATAATGTAGGATGTATGGGGGAGGTGGCGGAGACATTAAAGGCAATGAGGATTAGTCCAATCAAATAGAATAGCATGTTTTGTTTTTTTTTTAAAGACGTTCGGATTGAAAAAGATATTGACTATGTAAATTTTTTTTATTTTGTCAGATATTGATGTTTCACTATTCCACGCCCTTCCCCTTCTTTTTTTTCTTTTTTTTTTTTTTCTTTTCCCACACTTTCATCTTCATCATCATCAGCATCTTTGACATCAACTTCTTCACCTTATTCATCTTCTTCTTCATCTTCTACCTATTTTTTTTTTTTATTACATTCTGCATATTCATTTTCTTCAACTATTATTATTCTTCCTATTCTACATATTCTTTTTATTCCACTGTTATTATTCTTCCTATTCTACTTCTTCATCATATTCTCATTTGTGACAGGCATTCCCGTAGTTGTTATCTATAAAAGTTGGAAGATTACACCTTCCGTTCTGCCAGTCACAAAAGTTACATTTGTCCGCGTTCAGTTTGGCCTGCAGCATCAGGCTTTATCCAGGGGCACCACGAGGAGGAACGGACTCACCCCCATACACTGCTTAGTCTTCTTCTGCATATAATTTAGATAATATCTTTTGCTCTGATATTAAGTCTTATGCTTAATGTTCTTCTGCTCTTTGTTCTGCAGCCTCTTGTTCTTCTGCTTCTCGGTCTTCCATGTTGTCGTGTCCAGGGTCGTCGTCTCCAGTGTCGTCATCTCCGCCGTCGTCGTCTCAGCCGTCGTCGTCTCCGCCGTCGTCGTCTCCGCCGTCGTCGTCGTCGTCATCGGGGTGGTCTTCCGGGTCGTCGTCATCGGGGTGGTCTTCCGGGTTGTCGACGTTAGGGTCTTCAACTTGGAAATGTAGCAGAAGGTACAAGAAGGCTGAGAAAATGCCAAGAACCAGCTGATGGAACTGGAACTCGGATGGCTACCCGAAGGTTCAAGAGCCTATGGAACTACCGAGGACCAGCTGACGTTACTGGAACCCGGTTACTAAGCAGGAGGTACCCGTGCTAAAAAGCACTACCAAGGACCGCCTGACGTTGGCGGAACTCGGATACCCAGAAGGAGGCACCTAAGCCAAAGGCTCTGCCCGGAACCAGCTGACGTTACTGGAACCAGGATGGGGAGCAGAAGGTACAAGAGCAAAAGACACTGCCGAGAACCAGCTGACGGTACTGGAACCCGGATGGGTAGCCGAATGTCCAAGAGCCAATGGAACTACCAAGGACCAGCTGACGTTACTGGAACCCGGTTACTAAGCAGGAGGTACCCGTGCCTGAAAGCACTACCAAGGACCACCTGACATTGGTGGAACTTGGATACCCAGAAGGAGGCACCTAAGCCAAAGGCTCTGCCCGGAACCAGCTGACGGTACTGGAACCAGGATGGGGAGCAGAAGGTACAAGAGCAAAAGACACTGCCGAGAACCAGCTGACGGTGCTGGAACCAGGTGGTGGACCCGAAGGCCCACAGGAGAGGAGAGAACAGTTAGGCCGCGAGGCAGCCGCAGTTACCGAACCCCAACAGTCCTACAGGGGGAGCTGGGCCTACTGGCACTACAGAACCAGCCTTGACTACCAGTTCACGCAGCCCACATAGGAAGCTCCTAAACTGGAGGCACCCTGGAGTTGGCTAACTCGACCGCACCACGACGGGGCAAGCATAGGCGTCTCAGTGAAGTTGACACAACCCGGAAACAGCTGACGGTGCTGAAACCAGGCTTGGCACGAGGGAGTACCTGTGACAAGAACACTGCCGAGAACCAGCTGGCGGTGCTGGAACCCGGATGCGTTGCCCCAGTGTGCAAGAGCCAATGGCACGACCGAGGACTAGCTGACGGTGCTGGAACCCGGTTACTAAGCTGTAGGTGCTCGCGCTTAAAAGCACTACCAAGGACCGCCTGGCGTTGGCGGAACTCGGATACCCAGGAGGAGGCACCTAAGCCAAAGGCTCGGCCCGGAACCAGCTGACGGTGCTGGAACCAGGTGGTGGACCCGAAGGCCCACAGGAGAGGAGAGAACAGCTAGGCCGCGAGGCAGCCGCAGTTACCGAACCCCAACAGTCCTACAGGGGGAGCTGGGCCTACTGGCACTACAGAACCAGCCTTGACTACCAGTTCACGCAGCCCACATAGGAAGCTCCTAAACTGGAGGCACCCTGGAGTTGGCTAACTCGACCGCACCACGACGGGGCAAGCATAGGCGTCTCAGTGAAGTTGACACAACCCGGAAACAGCTGACGGTGCTGAAACCAGGCTTGGCACGAGGGAGTACCTGTGACAAGAACACTGCCGAGAACCAGCTGGCGGTGCTGGAACCCGGATGCGTTGCCCCAGTGTGCAAGAGCCGTGTGCAAGAGCCAATGGCACGACCGAGGACCAGCTGACGGTGCTGGAACCCGGTTACTAAGCTGTAGGTGCCCGCGCTTAAAAGCACTACCAAGGACCGCCTGGCGTTGGCGGAACTCGGATACCCAGGAGGAGGCACCTAAGCCAAAGGCTCGGCCCGGAACCAGCTGACGGTGCTGGAACCAGGTGGTGGACCCGAAGGCCCACAGGAGAGGAGAGAACAGCTAGGCCGCGAGGCAGCCGCAGTTACCGAACCCCAACAGTCCTACAGGGGGAGCTGGGCCTACTGGCACTACAGAACCAGCCTTGACTACCAGTTCACGCAGCCCACATAGGAAGCTCCTAAACTGGAGGCACCCTGGAGTTGGCTAACTCGACCGCACCACGACGGGGCAAGCATAGGCGTCTCAGTGAAGTTGACACAACCCGGAAACAGCTGACGGTGCTGAAACCAGGCTTGGCACGAGGGAGTACCTGTGACAAGAACACTGCCGAGAACCAGCTGGCGGTGCTGGAACCCGGATGCGTTGCCCCAGTGTGCAAGAGCCAATGGCACGACCGAGGACCAGCTGACGGTGCTGGAACCCGGTTACTAAGCTGTAGGTGCCCGCGCTTAAAAGCACTACCAAGGACCGCCTGGCGTTGGCGGAACTCGGATACCCAGGAGGAGGCACCTAAGCCAAAGGCTCGGCCCGGAACCAGCTGACGGTGCTGGAACCAGGTGGTGGACCCGAAGGCCCACAGGAGAGGAGAGAACAGCTAGGCCGCGAGGCAGCCGCAGTTACCGAACCCCAACAGTCCTACAGGGGGAGCTGGGCCTACTGGCACTACAGAACCAGCCTTGACTACCAGTTCACGCAGCCCACATAGGAAGCTCCTAAACTGGAGGCACCCTGGAGTTGGCTAACTCGACCGCACCACGACGGGGCAAGCATAGGCGTCTCAGTGAAGTTGACACAACCCGGAAACAGCTGACGGTGCTGAAACCAGGCTTGGCACGAGGGAGTACCTGTGACAAGAACACTGCTGAGAACCAGCTGGCGGTGCTGGAACCCGGATGCGTTGCCCCAGTGTGCAAGAGCCAATGGCACGACCGAGGACCAGCTGACGGTGCTGGAACCCGGTTACTAAGCTGTAGGTGCCCGCGCTTAAAAGCACTACCAAGGACCGCCTGGCGTTGGCGGAACTCGGATACCCAGGAGGAGGCACCTAAGCCAAAGGCTCGGCCCGGAACCAGCTGACGGTGCTGGAACCAGGTGGTGGACCCGAAGGCCCACAGGAGAGGAGAGAACAGCTAGGCCGCGAGGCAGCCGCAGTTACCGAACCCCAACAGTCCTACAGGGGGAGCTGGGCCTACTGGCACTACAGAACCAGCCTTGACTACCAGTTCACGCAGCCCACATAGGAAGCTCCTAAACTGGAGGCACCCTGGAGTTGGCTAACTTGACCGCACCACGACGGGGCAAGCATAGGCGTCTCAGTGAAGTTGACACAACCCGGAAACAGCTGACGGTGCTGAAACCAGGCTTGGCACGAGGGAGTACCTGTGACAAGAACACTGCCGAGAACCAGCTGGCGGTGCTGGAACCCGGATGCGTTGCCCCAGTGTGCAAGAGCCAATGGCACGACCGAGGACTAGCTGACGGTGCTGGAACCCGGTTACTAAGCTGTAGGTGCCCGCGCTTAAAAGCACTACCAAGGACCGCCTGGCGTTGGCGGAACTCGGATACCCAGGAGGAGGCACCTAAGCCAAAGGCTCGGCCCGGAACCAGCTGACGGTGCTGGAACCAGGTGGTGGACCCGAAGGCCCACAGGAGAGGAGAGAACAGCTAGGCCGCGAGGCAGCCGCAGTTACCGAACCCCAACAGTCCTACAGGGGGAGCTGGGCCTACTGGCACTACAGAACCAGCCTTGACTACCAGTTCACGCAGCCCACATAGGAAGCTCCTAAACTGGAGGCACCCTGGAGTTGGCTAACTCGACCGCACCACGACGGGGCAAGCATAGGCGTCTCAGTGAAGTTGACACAACCCGGAAACAGCTGACGGTGCTGAAACCAGGCTTGGCACGAGGGAGTACCTGTGACAAGAACACTGCCGAGAACCAGCTGGCGGTGCTGGAACCCGGATGCGTTGCCCCAGTGTGCAAGAGCCAATGGCACGACCGAGGACTAGCTGACGGTGCTGGAACCCGGTTACTAAGCTGTAGGTGCCCGCGCTTAAAAGCACTACCAAGGACCGCCTGGCGTTGGCGGAACTCGGATACCCAGGAGGAGGCACCTAAGCCAAAGGCTCGGCCCGGAACCAGCTGACGGTGCTGGAACCAGGTGGTGGACCCGAAGGCCCACAGGAGAGGAGAGAACAGCTAGGCCGCGAGGCAGCCGCAGTTACCGAACCCCAACAGTCCTACAGGGGGAGCTGGGCCTACTGGCACTACAGAACCAGCCTTGACTACCAGTTCACGCAGCCCACATAGGAAGCTCCTAAACTGGAGGCACCCTGGAGTTGGCTAACTCGACCGCACCACGACGGGGCAAGCATAGGCGTCTCAGTGAAGTTGACACAACCCGGAAACAGCTGACGGTGCTGAAACCAGGCTTGGCACGAGGGAGTACCTGTGACAAGAACACTGCCGAGAACCAGCTGGCGGTGCTGGAACCCGGATGCGTTGCCCCAGTGTGCAAGAGCCGTGTGCAAGAGCCAATGGCACGACCGAGGACCAGCTGACGGTGCTGGAACCCGGTTACTAAGCTGTAGGTGCCCGCGCTTAAAAGCACTACCAAGGACCGCCTGGCGTTGGCGGAACTCGGATACCCAGGAGGAGGCACCTAAGCCAAAGGCTCGGCCCGGAACCAGCTGACGGTGCTGGAACCAGGTGGTGGACCCGAAGGCCCACAGGAGAGGAGAGAACAGCTAGGCCGCGAGGCAGCCGCAGTTACCGAACCCCAACAGTCCTACAGGGGGAGCTGGGCCTACTGGCACTACAGAACCAGCCTTGACTACCAGTTCACGCAGCCCACATAGGAAGCTCCTAAACTGGAGGCACCCTGGAGTTGGCTAACTCGACCGCACCACGACGGGGCAAGCATAGGCGTCTCAGTGAAGTTGACACAACCCGGAAACAGCTGACGGTGCTGAAACCAGGCTTGGCACGAGGGAGTACCTGTGACAAGAACACTGCCGAGAACCAGCTGGCGGTGCTGGAACCCGGATGCGTTGCCCCAGTGTGCAAGAGCCAATGGCACGACCGAGGACCAGCTGACGGTGCTGGAACCCGGTTACTAAGCTGTAGGTGCCCGCGCTTAAAAGCACTACCAAGGACCGCCTGGCGTTGGCGGAACTCGGATACCCAGGAGGAGGCACCTAAGCCAAAGGCTCGGCCCGGAACCAGCTGACGGTGCTGGAACCAGGTGGTGGACCCGAAGGCCCACAGGAGAGGAGAGAACAGCTAGGCCGCGAGGCAGCCGCAGTTACCGAACCCCAACAGTCCTACAGGGGGAGCTGGGCCTACTGGCACTACAGAACCAGCCTTGACTACCAGTTCACGCAGCCCACATAGGAAGCTCCTAAACTGGAGGCACCCTGGAGTTGGCTAACTCGACCGCACCACGACGGGGCAAGCATAGGCGTCTCAGTGAAGTTGACACAACCCGGAAACAGCTGACGGTGCTGAAACCAGGCTTGGCACGAGGGAGTACCTGTGACAAGAACACTGCCGAGAACCAGCTGGCGGTGCTGGAACCCGGATGCGTTGCCCCAGTGTGCAAAAGCCAATGGCACGACCGAGGACCAGCTGACGGTGCTGGAACCCGGTTACTAAGCTGTAGGTGCCCGCGCTTAAAAGCACTACCAAGGACCGCCTGGCGTTGGCGGAACTCGGATACCCAGGAGGAGGCACCTAAGCCAAAGGCTCGGCCCGGAACCAGCTGACGGTGCTGGAACCAGGTGGTGGACCCGAAGGCCCACAGGAGAGGAGAGAACAGCTAGGCCGCGAGGCAGCCGCAGTTACCGAACCCCAACAGTCCTACAGGGGGAGCTGGGCCTACTGGCACTACAGAACCAGCCTTGACTACCAGTTCACGCAGCCCACATAGGAAGCTCCTAAACTGGAGGCACCCTGGAGTTGGCTAACTCGACCGCACCACGACGGGGCAAGCATAGGCGTCTCAGTGAAGTTGACACAACCCGGAAACAGCTGACGGTGCTGAAACCAGGCTTGGCACGAGGGAGTACCTGTGACAAGAACACTGCCGAGAACCAGCTGGCGGTGCTGGAACCCGGATGCGTTGCCCCAGTGTGCAAGAGCCAATGGCACGACCGAGGACCAGCTGACGGTGCTGGAACCCGGTTACTAAGCTGTAGGTGCCCGCGCTTAAAAGCACTACCAAGGACCGCCTGGCGTTGGCGGAACTCGGATACCCAGGAGGAGGCACCTAAGCCAAAGGCTCGGCCCGGAACCAGCTGACGGTGCTGGAACCAGGTGGTGGACCCGAAGGCCCACAGGAGAGGAGAGAACAGCTAGGCCGCGAGGCAGCCGCAGTTACCGAACCCCAACAGTCCTACAGGGGGAGCTGGGCCTACTGGCACTACAGAACCAGCCTTGACTACCAGTTCACGCAGCCCACATAGGAAGCTCCTAAACTGGAGGCACCCTGGAGTTGGCTAACTCGACCGCACCACGACGGGGCAAGCATAGGCGTCTCAGTGAAGTTGACACAACCCGGAAACAGCTGACGGTGCTGAAACCAGGCTTGGCACGAGGGAGTACCTGTGACAAGAACACTGCCGAGAACCAGCTGGCGGTGCTGGAACCCGGATGCGTTGCCCCAGTGTGCAAGAGCCAATGGCACGACCGAGGACTAGCTGACGGTGCTGGAACCCGGTTACTAAGCTGTAGGTGCCCGCGCTTAAAAGCACTACCAAGGACCGCCTGGCGTTGGCGGAACTCGGATACCCAGGAGGAGGCACCTAAGCCAAAGGCTCGGCCCGGAACCAGCTGACGGTGCTGGAACCAGGTGGTGGACCCGAAGGAACACAGGAGAGGAGAGAACAGCTAGGCCGCGAGGCAGCCGCAGTTACCGAACCCCAACAGTCCTACAGGGGGAGCTGGGCCTACTGGCACTACAGAACCAGCCTTGACTACCAGTTCACGCAGCCCACATAGGAAGCTCCTAAACTGGAGGCACCCTGGAGTTGGCTAACTCGACCGCACCACGACGGGGCAAGCATAGGCGTCTCAGTGAAGTTGACACAACCCGGAAACAGCTGACGGTGCTGAAACCAGGCTTGGCACGAGGGAGTACCTGTGACAAGAACACTGCCGAGAACCAGCTGGCGGTGCTGGAACCCAGATGCGTTGCCTTGCCTATTAAAGATTGTCTTCCTAGAGCCCCAACTAGCGGTGTTGGAGCAAAGGGTAAGCAGGGGGAGATGAGTGTAGGCCGAAGCCTGCACTGGAGGCAGCTTTGTGTCTGCGTTGCGTTTGCAGGACACTTTGCCGGCTACACACTGGGGGAACAGCTGGCGTTGCTGAACCCCACTAACACAATGGCGTGTGTTTTTCTCTGTGCAGCTAGCACTTGCGGGCAAAAACTAGCGGTGTTAGAGCCCGTGTTGAAGCAGGAGGAGGAGGAGAGGAGCAGAGTGTAGGCCGAAGCCTAGTTGAACCAATTTCAAAGGAAACCTTTAACCCCCCCCCTCAGGTGTTACAAAGTACAAGAGACACACCTTGTGCAGTATTAATGCTGCACAAGTGAAAGGTTGCTCTATTAATTTGTCTACTTGCACACGCTGAATGAAGGACATACACAATTTACCCCATTCTACAGTCAAACTGTAGTGGATGCGTGACTTGGTTTTTTGATGAGACGCAGCACAGGTGTCCAAAATAACGCCTTGGTGCTTGGCGCAGCTTCCTGAGCGTTGTTATTTGCTGTACAGGAGTCTGCGTTCTTGTGTTATCCCTTGGCAATGCCCTGTTAGCGCTGCCCATCTTATGACATCATTTCATGTTGGCCGGTGCGGTTAACGATGGCCATAAATCCCAGACCCACAGTGTCTTTTCATAAAGCCACACTGCGGTGCTGGGATTCGTGGCCTTGAGCAGTAAATATTTTGGCCGCTCACACACGTCCTTACACCTGCTTCAGACTGGGCGGCCTCTGCTGATCCCTTCTCGCATGCCGCGGCCATGAGGCTGCACAGTCTGAAGAAGGCGGAAGGAGATGAGTTAAGACAGGCGAAGATATGCACTGCTCGTGCCCATCAATCACACCCTCGCAGTCAAAATAATTAAGACAACGAGGAGCATTTTATTCAGGCAGGGCGGACGAACCGGCGCAAGTAGCCAACCAATGATGTCAGAAGACGGGAAGCGCTACCAAGGGGGGTGCTGCGTATCATTAGAAAGGAAAGTCACACCTCAGGGACAGTGGAATGGTCTCAAAGAGACACATTTTGTACGTGTTGAGTTCCACGTGGGCAAGGAGAAAACATCAGCCACCTTGTACAAATGCAGCAGTACTGCTGTACAAGGTGGCTGTTATACATATAAACACCTGGGGGTGGGGGCCAGGCTCCCTTCAATTTCAGTTCATGTGCCTGCGTGGCGTTTGCAGGTCACGTTGCAAGCTGCACAGCAGGGGAACAGCTGGCGGTGCTGAACCCCACTAACACATTGGCTGGTGTTTTTCTCTGTGCAGCTAGCATGTCCGGGCAGAAACTGGCGTTGTTTGAGCCCAGGGTCAGCAGGAGGAGGAGAGGAGCAAAGTGTAGGCCGAAGCCTGCACTGGTGGCAGCTTTTGGTCAGTTGTGCCAGCGTGGCTTGTGCTGGACACGATGCCGACTACACAGCAGAGGAACAGCTGGCGGTGCTGAACCCCACTAACACATTGGCTGGTGTTTTTCTCTGTGCAGCTAGCATGTCCGGGCAGAAACTGGTGTTGTTTTAGCCCAGGGTCAGCAGGAGGAGGAGAGGAGCAAAGTGTAGGCCGAAGCCTGCACTGGTGGCAGCTTTTGGTCAGTTGTGCCAGCGTGGCTTGTGCTGGACACGATGCCGACTACACAGCAGAGGAACAGCTGGCGGTGCTGAACCCCACTAACACATTGGCTGGTGTTTTTCTCTGTGCAGCTAGCATGTCCGGGCAGAAACTGGCGTTGTTTTAGCCCAGGGTCAGCAGGAGGAGGAGAGGAGCAAAGTGTAGGCCGAAGCCTGCACTGGTGGCAGCTTTTGGTCGGTTGTGCCAGCGTGGCTTGTGCTGGACACGATGCCGGCTACACAGCGGGGGAACAGCTGGCGGTGCTGAACACCACTAACACATTGGCTGGTGTTTTTCTCTGTGCAGCTAGCATTTCCGGGCAAAAACTAGCGGTGTTTGAGCCCAGGGTCAGCAGGAGGAGTAGAGGAGCAGAGTGTTGGCCAAAGCCTAGTTGAACCAATTTCAAAGGTTACCTTTAACCCCCCCCTCAGGTGTTGCAAGGTACAAGAGCCACACCTTGAACAGCATTATTGATGCACAAGTCAAAGGTTGCTCTATTTAATTTTGCTCCTTGCACACGCTGAATTAAACACGTACACTATTTAGCCCATTATACTGTCAAACAGTAGTGGAGGCGTGACTACTAGTCTTTTTAAGGAGACGCAGCACAGGTGTACAAATTTACACCTAGGTGCTGTGCGCTGATTCCTTACCGTTGTTATTTGCAGTACAGGAAACTGCGCTCTTGTGTTATCCCTTGGCAATACCCTGTTAGTGCAGGCCGTCTCATGACCTCATTTCATGTTGGCCGGTGCGGTTAACGATGGCCATAAATCCCAGACCCACAGTGGCTTTTCCTAAAGTCACACTGCGGTGCTGGGATTCGTGGCCTTGTGCAGTAAATATGTTCGCCGCTCACACATGTCCTTACACCTGCTTCAGACTGGGCGGCCTCAGCTGATCCCTTATCGCATGCCGCGGCCATGAGGCCGCACAGTCAGAAGAAGGCGGAAGGAGGGGAGTGAAAACAGGGGAACATATGCACTGCTCGTGCCCATCAATCACACCCTCGCAGTCAAAATATATGAGACAACGGGGGGCGTTGTGTCGGGCAGGGGGGACGCACAGGCACAGCCAGCCAACCAATGATGTCAGGAGACGGGCAGCGCTAACAATGGGGGTGCTGCGTGTCATTAAAAAGGAAAGTCACACCTCAGGGACATTGTAATGGTCTGTAATGAGACACATTTTGTACTTGTTGAGTTCCACGTGTGCAAGGAGAAAAAGTCAGCCACCTTGTACAAATGCAGCAGTACTGCTGTACAAGGTGGCTGTTATACATAGAAACACCTGGGGGGGTGGGGGGCAGGCTCCCTTCAATTTCAGTTCATGTTCCTGCGTGGCGTTTGCAGGAAACGTTGCAAGCTACACAGCAGGGGAACAGCTGGCGGTGCTGAACCCCACTAACACATTGGCTGGTGTTTTTCTCGGTGCAGCTAGCATGTCCGGGCAGAAACTGGCGTTGTTTTAGCCCAGGGTCAGCAGGAGGAGGAGAGGAGCAAAGTGTAGGCCGAAGCCTGCACTGGTGGCAGCTTTTGGTCGGTTGTGCCAGCGTGGCTTGTGCTGGACACGATGCCGACTACACAGCAGAGGAACAGCTGGCGGTGCTGAACCCCACTAACACATTGGCTGGTGTTTTTCTCTGTGCAGCTAGCATGTCCGGGCAGAAACTGGCGTTGTTTTAGCCCAGGGTCAGCAGGAGGAGGAGAGGAGCAAAGTGTAGGCCGAAGCCTGCACTGGTGGCAGCTTTTGGTCGGTTGTGCCAGCGTGGCTTGTGCTGGACACGATGCCGGCTACACAGCGGGGGAACAGCTGGCGGTGCTGAACACCACTAACACATTGGCTGGTGTTTTTCTCTGTGCAGCTAGCATTTCCGGGAAAAAACTAGCGGTGTTTGAGCCCAGGGTCAGCAGGAGGAGTAGAGGAGCAGAGTGTTGGCCAAAGCCTAGTTGAACCAATTTCAAAGGTTACCTTTAACCCCCCCCTCAGGTGTTGCAAGGTACAAGAGCCACACCTTGAACAGCATTATTGATGCACAAGTCAAAGGTTGCTCTATTTAATTTTGCTCCTTGCACACGCTGAATTAAACACGTACACTATTTAGCCCATTATACTGTCAAACAGTAGTGGAGGCGTGACTACTAGTCTTTTTAAGGAGACGCAGCACAGGTGTACAAGTTTACACCTAGGTGCTGTGCGCTGATTCCTTACCGTTGTTATTTGCAGTACAGGAAACTGCGCTCTTGTGTTATCCCTTGGCAATACCCTGTTAGTGCAGGCCGTCTCATGACCTCATTTCATGTTGGCCGGTGCGGTTAACGATGGCCATAAATCCCAGACCCACAGTGGCTTTTCCTAAAGTCACACTGCGGTGCTGGGATTCGTGGCCTTGTGCAGTAAATATGTTCGCCGCTCACACATGTCCTTACACCTGCTTCAGACTGGGCGGCCTCAGCTGATCCCTTATCGCATGCCGCGGCCATGAGGCCGCACAGTCAGAAGAAGGCGGAAGGAGGGGAGTGAAAACAGGGGAACATATGCACTGCTCGTGCCCATCAATCACACCCTCGCAGTCAAAATATATGAGACAACGGGGGGCGTTGTGTCGGGCAGGGGGGACGCACAGGCACAGCCAGCCAACCAATGATGTCAGGAGACGGGCAGCGCTAACAATGGGGGTGCTGCGTGTCATTAAAAAGGAAAGTCACACCTCAGGGACATTGTAATGGTCTGTAATGAGACACATTTTGTACTTGTTGAGTTCCACGTGTGCAAGGAGAAAAAGTCAGCCACCTTGTACAAATGCAGCAGTACTGCTGTACAAGGTGGCTGTTATACATAGAAACACCTGGGGGGGTGGGGGGCAGGCTCCCTTCAATTTCAGTTCATGTTCCTGCGTGGCGTTTGCAGGAAACGTTGCAAGCTACACAGCAGGGGAACAGCTGGCGGTGCTGAACCCCACTAACACATTGGCTGGTGTATTTCTCTGTGCAGCTAGCATGTCCGGGCAGAAACTGGCGTTGTTTTAGCCCAGGGTCAGCAGGAGGAGGAGAGGAGCAAAGTGTAGGCCGAAGCCTGCACTGGTGGCAGCTTTTGGTCAGTTGTGCCAGCGTGGCTTGTGCTGGACACGATGCCGACTACACAGCAGAGGAACAGCTGGCGGTGCTGAACCCCACTAACACATTGGCTGGTGTTTTTCTCTGTGCAGCTAGCATGTCCGGGCAGAAACTGGCGTTGTTTTAGCCCAGGGTCAGCAGGAGGAGGAGAGGAGCAAAGTGTAGGCCGAAGCCTGCACTGGTGGCAGCTTTTGGTCGGTTGTGCCAGCGTGGCTTGTGCTGGACACGATGCCGGCTACACAGCGGGGGAACAGCTGGCGGTGCTGAACACCACTAACACATTGGCTGGTGTTTTTCTCTGTGCAGCTAGCATTTCCGGGCAAAAACTAGCGGTGTTTGAGCCCAGGGTCAGCAGGAGGAGGAGAGGAGCAGAGTGTTGGCCAAAGCCTAGTTGAACCAATTTCAAAGGTTACCTTTAACCCCCCCTCAGGTGTTACAAAGTACAAGAGCCACTCCTTCTGCAGCATTAATGCTGCACAAGTAAAAGGTTGCTCTATTAATTTTTCTACTTGCACAAGCTGAATGCAACACGTAGACTATTTAGCCCATTATACTGTTAATCAGTAGTGGAGGCGTGACTTGTCTTTTTAAAGAAAAGCAGCACAGGTGTCGAAAACAACACCTTTTTGCATGGGCGCAGCTTCCTGAGCGTTGTTAGTTGCTGTACAGGAGTCTGCGCTCTTGTGATCCTTTGGCCATGCGCTGTGAGCGCTTCCTGTCTTATGACCTCATTTCATGTTGGCCGTTGCGGTTAGCGATGGACATGAATCCCAGACCCACAGTGTGTTTTTAAAAATCACACTGCGGTGCTGGGATTCGTGCCCTGGTGCACTAAATATGTTTGCCGCTCACACATGTCCTTACACCTGCTTCAGACTGGGCGGCCTCATCTGATCCCTTATCGCCTGCCGCGGCCATGAGGACACCCAGTCTGAAGAAGGCGGAAGGAGATGAGTGAACACAGGCAAACATATGCACTGCACATGCCCATCAATCACACCCTCGCTGTCCAAAAAAATAAGACACCGAGGGCCGTTGTTTCGAGCAGGGGAGATGCACAGGCGCAGCCAGCTAACCAATGATGTCAAAAGACGGGCAGCGCTAACAAGGGTGGTGCTGCGTGTCATTACAAAGGAAAGTCACACCTCAGGGACATTGTAATGGTCTCTAATGAGACACATTTTGTACGTGTTGAGTTCCACGTGGGCAAGGAGAAAAAGTCAGCCACCTTGTACAAATGCAGCAGTACTGCTGTACAAGGTGGCTGATATACATAGAAACACCTGTGGGTGGGGAGCAGGCTCCCTTCAATTTCAGTTCATGTGCCTGCGTGGCGTTTGCAGGTCACGTTGCAAGCTACACAGCAGGGGAACAGCTGGCGTTGCTGAACCCCACTGACACATTGACTGGTGTTTTTCTCTGTGCAGATTGCATGTCCGGGCAAAAACTAGCGGTGTTAGAGCCCAGGGTCAGCAGGAGGAGGAGGAGAGGAGCAAAGTGTAGGCCGAAGCCTGCACTGGTGGCAGCTTTTGGTCGGTTGTGCCAGCGTGGCTTGTGCTGGACACGATGCCGGCTACACAGCGGGGGAACAGCTGGCGGTGCTGAACCCCACTGACACATTGACTGGTGTTTTTCTCTGTGCAGATTGCATGTCCCCCCCCCTCAGGTGTTGCAAGGTACAAGAGCCACACCTTGTGCAGCATTAATGCTGCACAAGTAAAAGGTTGCTCTATTTGTTTTGCTCCTTGCACACGCTGACTAAAACACGTACACTATTTAGCCCATTATACTGTCAAACAGTTGTGGAGGCGTGACTTGTCTTTTTAACGAGACACAGCACAGGTGTCAAAATTTGCACCTAGGTACTGGGCGCAGATTCCTGAGCGTTGTTATTTGCTGTACAGGAGTCTGCGCTATTGTGATCCCTTGGCCATGCGCTGTGAGCGCTTCCTGTCTTCTGACCTCATTTCATGTCGGCCGTTGCGGTTAGCGATGGACATGAATCCCAGACCCACAGTGTGTTTTCAAAAAATCACACTGCGTGGCTGGGATTCGTGGCCTTGTGCAGTAAATAGGTTTGCCGCTTACACATGTCCTTACACCTGCTCCAGACTGGGCGGCCTCAGCTGATCCCTTATCGCCTACCACAGCCAGGAGGCCGCACAGTCTGAAGAAGGCGGAAGGGGATGAGTTAAGACAGGCGAACATACGCACTGCTCGTGCCCATAAACCACACCCTCGCTGACAAAATAAATATGACAACGAGGGGCGTTGTTTCTAGCAGGGCGGATGCACAGGCGCAGCCAGCTAACCATGATGACAAAAGACGGGAAACGCTACCAAGGGGGGTGCTGCGTATCATTACAAAGGAAAGTCACACCTCAGGGACAGTGGAATGGTCTCAATGAGACACATTTTGTACGTGTTGAGTTCCACGTGGGCAAGGAGAAAAAGTCAGCCACCTTGTACAAATGCAGCAGTACTGCTGTACTAGGTGGCTGTTATACATAGAAACACCTGGGGGGGTGGGGCCAGGTTCCCTTTTAATTTCAGTTCCTGTGCCTGCATGGCGTTTGCAGGTCACGTTGCCGGCTACACAGCAGGGGAACAGCTGAACCCCACTCACACATTGGCTGGTGTTTTTCTCTGTGCAGCTAGCACTTCCGGGCAAAAACTAGCGGTGTTTGAGCCCAGGGTCAGCAGGAGGAGGAGAGGAGCAGAGTGTAGGCCGAAGCCTGCACTGGTGGCAGCTTTTGTTCTGTTGTGCCAGCGTGGCTTGTGCTGGACACGTTGCCGACTACACAGCAGGGGAACAGCTGGCGGTGCTGAACCCCACTGACACATCACCTAGTGTTTTTTCTGTGTAGACAACACTTCCAGGTGGCAACTGACAGTGTTGAAACCCAGGGAATCAAAGAGGAGCAGAGTGTAGGCCGAAGCCTGCAGTGGAGCAAGTTGAAAGGGAACCTTTAACCCCCCCCCCCCCCCCCCCAGGCATTTGTTGCTGAAAGAGCCATCTTGTACAGCAGTAATACTGCACATGGAAAATGGTGGCTCCGAAAATTATGCTCCTTGCAAACGCTGAAGTACACACTCATATAATGTGTCCCCTCACACCGTCAAACCATCCCGGAAGTGGGACTTTCCTTTGTAATGTGACACAGCACAGCCGTCATTCCAACCCCCTTGGTGCCGGGCACCACCTCCTCAACGTTGTTTGGTTCTGTCACGGAGCCCGCACTGTAATGTTATCCCTTGGTCATGCACAGTTAGCGGTGCCCGTCTTCTGACATCATGTAGGTGTCAGGCTGGCAGTGCCTGTGCGTCCAAGCTGCCCGAGATCCAACCTTGCAGTGTCATCTAATGTAGTCCCACTGCGGGCCAGGGATCCATGGTCATGCGCAGTGCATATCATCGCCTCTCACTCACCTCCTTCCTGCTTCTTCAGACTGTGCGGCGTCACGGCCGTGGCATGCTATTAGGGATCAGCTGACGCCGCCTAGTCTGAAGAAGCGTGAAGAAGGGGAGTGAGAGGCTAGTATATGCACTGCGCATGGCCATGGATACCAGGCCCACTGTGGGATCACATTAGACGACACTGCGAGGTGTGATTTCGGGCAGCGTGGACGCACAGGCGCAGCCAGGACGACAACAAATGATGTCAGAGGACGGGCAGCGCAAACTGTGCATGGCCAAGGGATAACATAACAGCGCAGGGTCCATGACGGAATCAAACAACGCTAAGGAGGCAGCGCACGGTGCCAAGGGGGTAGCAATGACGGCTGTGCTGCGTCACATTACAAAGGAAAGTCCCACCTCCGGGACGGTTGGACGGTGTGAGGGGACACATTACATGAGTGTGTAGTTCAGCGTTTGCAAGGAGCATAATTTCAAGAGCGACCTTTCCCTTGTGCAGTATTAGTGCTGCACATGGTGGCTCTTTCAGTAACAAACGCCTAGGGGGGGGGGGGGGACAGGTCCCCTTACATTTTAGTTGTGCCAGCGTGGCGGTCGCATGACACGTTGCCGGATACACAGCTGGGGATCAGCTGACGTTACTGAACCCCAATAACAGAGGAGCGACTGTTGACTGTGCACACAGCACTTCCAGGCACCAACTGGCGGTGTTAGAGCCCAGGGACAGCAGGAGGAGCAGATTGGAGGTATTGCCGCACACACAGCTGGGGATCAGCTGACGTTACTGAACCCCAATAACAGAGGAGCGACTGTTGACTGTGCACACAGCACTTCCAGGCACCAACTGGCGGTGTTAGAGCCCAGGGACAGCAGGAGGAGCAGATTGGAGGTATTGCCGCACACACAGCTGGGGATCAGCTGACGTTACTGAACCCCAATAACAGAGGAGCGACTGTTGACTGTGCACACAGCACTTCCAGGCACCAACTGGCGGTGTTAGAGCCCAGGGACAGCAGGAGGAGCAGAGGAACAGAGTGTAGGCCGAAGCCTGATTGGAGCAAGTTGAAAGGAAACCTTTAACCCCCCCCCCCCAAGACGTTTGTAGCTGAAAGAGCCATGTTGTGCAGCACTAAGGATGCAAAAGGAAAAGGTTGCTCTTTTAATTATGCTCCTTGCAAACACCGAAGTAAACACTAAAAATGTGTCCCTTTATACCGTTAAACCGTTCCGGAGGTGCGAATTTCCTTCGTAATGGGACACAGCACAGCTGTCATTCCTATCCCCTTGATGCCGTGCGCTGCCTCCTCAGCGTTGTTTTAAGCTGTCACGGAGCCTGCGCTGTTCTGTTAGCCCTTGGCCATGCCCAATTAGCGCTGCCTGTCTTCTGACATAATTTGGTGTCAGGCTGTCAGTGCCTGTGCGTCCACGCTGCTCCAGATCCCACCTCGCAGTCTCATCTAACGTAATCCCACTGCGGGCCTTGGAACCATGGGCATGCACAGTGCATAACCTCGACTCTCACTCCCCTCCTTCCCTCTTCTTCAGACTGTGCGGTGTCACGGCCGTGGCATGCTAGGGATCAGCTGACGGCGCACAGTCTAAAGAAGGCGGAGGGAAATGAGCGAGAGCCCGAGGGGAAGATATGCACTGCGCATGCCCATGGATCCCAGGCCCGCAGTGTGACTCAATCAGAAGACACTGCGAGGCGGGATCTCGGGCACCGCGGCCGCACAGGCGCAGCCAGCCTGACACCAAATTATGTCAGAAGACAGGCAGCGCAAATAGGGCATGCCCAAGGGATAACAGAACAGCGCAGGCTCCGTGACAGCTTAAAACAACGCTGAGGAGGCAGCGCATGGCACCAAGGGGGTAGGAATGACGGCTGTGCTGCGTCACATTACGAAGGAAAGTCCCAGCTCCGGGACGGTATAACGGTATCAGTGAACACATTTTATAAGTGTTAAGTTCTGCGTGTGCAAAGAGCTAAAAAAAAAGAGCTACCTTTTCCTTGTGCAGCATTACTGCTGCACAAGATGGCTCTTTCAGTAACAAACGACGGGGGGGGGGGGGACAGGTTCCCTTACATTTAGGTTGTTGTGCCAGCGTGGCGGTCGCAGGACACATTGCCGGCTACACAGCTGGGGATCAGCTGACGTTACTGAAACCCAATAACACTGGGTCGTATGTTTTTACTGTGCAGCCTGCACTTCTGAGCCGCAACTGGCGGTGTTGGAGCCCAGGAATAGCAGTTCAGGTGGTAGAAAGATGAACACAGCAGGAGACCTGGATGACACCCAATTACTTAATCAGGCAGAGGAGTGGCAAATTCCTGCGAGATCCAGGCCTGGTTCATTTTCAGGAAAGTAAGCCGGTCAACGTTATCGGAGGATAGTCGCATGCGACGGTCTGTTAGTACACCACCTGCGGCACTAAAGACACGTTCCGATAAGACACTAGCCGCAGGGCAAGCCAGCACCTCCAATGCATACTGGCTTAGCTCTGGCCATGTATCCAGCTTAGAGACCCAAAACTTGAACGGGGAAGAGCCGTCTGGGAGTACAGTAAGAGGGCAAGCCATGTAGTCTGTCACCATCTGACGGAACCGTTGCCTCCTGCTGACTGGAGCCGCCGGTGATGGTGTAGACATTTGGGGCGGGCACACAAAAGTGTGCCAGAGTTGTGCCATACTGGGCTTGCCTTGGGCAGAGGCACTGCTTCTGCTCCCTCTTTGGGCAGAGCCTCCCCCACTGCCTCGACGCACTGAGCTGCTTTGTAAAGCACTAGCAGCACTCCTCTCAGTTGGACAGGAGAAGATGATGGAATTCACCAGTGTGTCGTGGTACTCCCGCAATTTACGCTCCCGGGTCAACGCAGGGATGAGGTTTTGGACGTTGTCCCGGTAGCGAGGATCGAGGAGGGTGAACACCCAATAATCAGGCATGTTGAGAATGTGGTCGATGCGGCGGTCGTTTCTCAGGCACTGCAGCATGAAATCCACCATGTGCTGCAGAGTGCCAACCGGCCCAGAAACGCTGTCCCCTGCTTGAGACATGATCTCTGCCCGCTCGTCATCACCCCACCCTCGCTGTACACACTGACCACTGGACAATTGTGTCGCTCCCTCCTCTGGACGGAGCTCTTCCTCCTCCATTGACTCCTCCTCATCCTCCTCACAAATTGGCCCCTGCGTACCCCTTTGTGAGGAACCACGTGGCGCTGACTCTCCAGAAGCTGATGGAAAAGGTGACTCCTCATCCTCCACCTCTTCCACCACATCATCCCTTAACCCTTGCAAAGTTTGCTGAAGCAGGCAGATAAGGGGGACAGTCATGCTGACTAGTGCATCATCTGCACTTGCCATCCGCGTGGAATAATCAAAAGGACGCAAAACCTGGCAGACGTCCTTCATAGTGGCCCACTCTGTGGTTGTGAAGTCTGATCGGCGCTGACTGCGACTTCTTTGCGCCTGATGCAGCTGGTACTCCATAACTGCTTGCTGCTGCTCACACAACCGCTCCAACATATGTAACGTGGAATTCCACCGGGTAGGTAGGTCACATATGATGCGGTGTTCCGGAAGGCGGAATCGGCGCTGCAGAGCAGCAATGCGGGATCTGGCCAAGCTGGAACGCCGCAAGTGAGCACACTCTAGGCGGACCTTGTGCAGCAGGGCATCAAGATCCGGATAGTCCCTCAGAAAACTCTGCACAACCAAATTGAGCACATGTGCCAGACATGGGATGTGAGTGAGGTTGCCAAGGGCCAAAGCTGCCACCAGATTTCGGCCATTGTCACACACTACCATGCCTGGCTGGAGATTCGCTGGCAGTAACCACACATCGCTCTCCTGCTTTATGGCATTCCAGAGCTCCTGCGCTGTGTGGCTTCGATGCCCCAATGAAACTAGTTTCAAGACGGCCTGCTGACGTTTGGCCACGGCTGTGCTCATGTCGGTCATAGGTAAACGTTCACGGGTCCATGTGGGGGTGGACTGTGACGGATCCTGCAGAGAGGAATCAGAGGAACTGGTGTAAGAGGAGGAGTCGATGCGTACAGACTGGATTCCTGCAATCCTTGGAGTGGGCAGGACACGTCCTGCGCCACTCGCACGATCTGTACCTGGCTCAACAACATTAACCCAATGGGCAGTGAGGGAAACATATCGCCCCTGTCCATGCTGACTGGTCCACGCATCGGTGGTGAGGTGGACCTTGCTACTGACGGCGTTCAGTAGCGCATGTTTTATGTTTGCCTCAACATGCCTGTGCAGGGCAGGGACAGCCTGCCTGCTGAAGTAAAAGCGGCTGGGCACCTTGTACTGTGGGACTGCCAATGCCATCAAGTCACGGAAGCTGTCAGTCTCCACCAGCCTGAACGAGAGCATTTCCAGGGACAACAGTTTGGCAATGCCTGCATTCAGAGCCTGTGCTCGGGGGTGGTTGGCCGAGAATGCCCGCCTTTTCTCCCATGCCTGTACTACCGATGGCTGTAGAGTAGACTGGGAGTGTGAGGATGACTGGGAAGGTGGTGCTGTGGGTGGAATTACACAAGGTCTCTGGGAGGAAGCCAAACCAGCTGTGCGTGAGCTGGAGGAAGAGGCAACACGAGCTGAAGAGGTGGTAGCTGCCGCTGTTGGTTGGCCTACATCTTCAGTGTGTTTCTGTAACTCCACCGCGTGCCTGGTCCGCACATGTTTCCACATATTTGTGGTATTGAGGTTGCTGACATTTTTCCCTCTTTTTACTTTATGATGACACAGCTTGCATTTGACAAAACAAATGTCATCTGCAACTGTGTCAAAAAAGGACCAGGCACTGCAAGTCTTGGGAGCGCCCTTTTTGGCTTTGGAAAGAGACAGGCTCCTAACGGGTGCCAAAGTGGAGGCTACAGGCTCCGCAGTCTTCCCCCTCCCTCTCCCTCTTTGGCCCGTAAGAGGAAGCTCTTCCTCTGAGCTGCTCCCACCACCTTCCTGTTCCTCACGCCACGATGGGTCAAGGACCTCATCATCTCCACTACCCTCTGCCACCAACTGCTCCTCCTGGGTAGTCTCAGCAGCACAGTACGCACGAGAAAGCGGCACCTGAGTTTCATCATCAGATGCGTACTGCGCTGTGGTCACCGGAGGCACTGGCCCACCTGCCTCTTCAGAGTCAGAGAGAAAAAGGTGTTGGGCATCACTGCACACTGCCTCTTCTTCCATTTCTCCAATGCTGCTTGGCTGGCCCCCTGTTTCCAAGCCAAGAGATTCAGAGAACAGAAGTAGAGACGGCTCCTGTCCTGGGCTCTCTGACTGCCTGGCCAATTTGGCAGGTGGTGAAGAGACAGATGGCTGCTCTCCAGTGCTCTGTGCCTGAGAGGATGTGGCACTAACTGAAGTCGATGCCGAGGCGTTAGCTGCCATCCACCCGACAACGGCTTCAATTTGGTCTTCACGCAGCAGCGGTGCACGGCGCTCTCCGACAAAGCAGCGCATGAAGGACTGTTCCCTGCTGAAACTGAGTGACGACGAGTCACCGGCGCCCGCAGCAGGCACAGAATCACCACGTCCTCTCCCTGCTCCTCTCCCTGCTCCGCGCCCACGCCCACGTGCCTTACTCCCTGCCCTCTTCATCTTGGTTGACAGATAAAGATAAGCAGAAAAGTACTAAGGCCTTAGTGTGCTTATTCCTGTAATGCTCCTCCTAACAGGTGTAAGAAACACTAATGTTGTAAATTGTGGACTAAACTTTATTATTTTTCAAATGTGGCCTACACAAGTGTTAAGTTGTGTTTGGTGAACTTAACCTTTTTTTTGGTGCAGATCGGGCTACAGAGCTAGTTTAAATCACACGGAGACCGTGCAGACAGCCGTAAACGGCGCTGCAAGGCCAAAAAACCCTCCTCTAGGTTATCCTATATAGTGTTTTTCCACTATTTAGCTGGATACAAGTGGAAAGACACTAATAGGAATTTTTTTTTTCAAATTTTAAACTGGCTGCACTATTTGAAAAAAAGGAAATTGTTTTTCAAGGTATGAGGCAGTAACGCACCCTGAGCTGAATCCAACCGGCTATGGCTGCACACAGACTACAGGGCGAGCTGCGCTCACACAGAGACCGTGCAGACAGCCATAAACGGCGCTGCAAGGCCCCAAAAAAACCCTCTAGGTTATCCTATGTAGTGTTTTTCCACAATTGAGCTGGAGACTGGTGGAAAGACACTAATAGGAATTTTTTTTTTTTCAAATTTTAAACAGGCTGCACTATTTCAAAAAAAGGAAAATTTTTCTCAAGGTATGAGCCAGTAACGAACCCTGAGCTGAATCCAACCGGCTATGGCTGCACACAGACTACAGGGCGAGCTGGGCTCACACGGAGACCGTGCAGACAGCCGTAAACGGCGCTGCAAGGCCAAAAAACCCTCCTCTAGGTTATCCCATATAGTGTTTTTCCACTATTTAGCTGGATACGAGTGGAAAGACACTAATAGGAATTTTTTTTTTCAAATTTTAAACAGGCTGCACTATTTGAAAAAAAGGAAAATTTTTCTCAAGGTATGAGCCAGTAACGAACCCTGAGCTGAATCCAACCGGCTATGGCTGCACACAGACTACAGGGCGAGCTGGGCTCACACGGAGACCGTGCAGACAGCCGTAAACGGCGCTGCAAGGCCCAAAAACCCCCCTCTAGGTTATCCTATGTAGTGTTTTTCCACAATAGAGCTGGAGACTGGTGGAAAAACACTAATAGGAAATTTGAGAAAAAATGTGCAGCAGGCTGCACTAAGAGCAAAAAAGAACAACTGTGTGAGGCAGTGTGAACCCCCCCTGAGCTGAATACAACCGGGTATATGGCTGCACACAGACTACAGAGTGAGCTGCACACACACACACACACAGAGACCTTGCAGAACGCTGTTAAAACAGCGCTGCAAGGCAAGAGCAAGGTGAACAGTGAAGAACACACAGCGTTTTGCTAAATTAGCCTTTGGAAAGGAAAATAAAGCAATTAGCAAGCTCAACTGGCCCTCAGTTAGAACACAGCGTCCTGTCCCTAACTGAAATCACAGCAGAGTGAGCGCAAAATGGCGGCAGCGCTTTTTTATAGTGCAGAGTGACATCATTTCAGCAGCCAATCCAAGCCTTGCCAGTACTTACATGCCCACCATGCTAAACAGGATGTGCCCACACTTTCATTCATTCCTCATTGGCTGCTGCGTTCAATTTGAATTCTGGGAACTTCCGATTCCGGTATCCGATACGCGGGAAGTATCGGAATTCAGTATCGGAATTCCGATACCGCAAATATCGGCCGATACCCGATACTTGCGGTATCGGAATGCTCAACACTACTAATCAGTCTTCTCCTTGTTTGAGATGAAAGTTTAGAGGGACGGCCGGGTCTTGGTAGATTTGCAGTGGTTTGATACTCCTTCCATTTCAATATGATCGCTTGCACAGTGCTCCTTGGGATGTTTAAAGTTTTGAAAATCATTTTGAATCCAATTCCGGCTACTTCTCCACAACAGTATCACGGACCTGCCTGTTGTGTTCCTTGGTCTGAATGATGCTTTCTATGCTTCAAACAGAACCCTGAGACTATCACAGAGCAGGTGCATTTATACGGAGACTTGATTACACACAGATGGATTATATTTATCATCATTAGGCATTTAGGACAACATTGGATCATTCAGAGATCCACAATGAACTTCTGGAGTGAGTTTGCTGCACTGAAAGTAAGTTTTTGAATTTCCACAAAAATTTAAAATAACCAATAAATTTCGTTCAACTTCACAATTGTGTTGCACTTGTTGTTGATTCTTCACAAAAAATTTACATTTGGTATTTTTATGTTTGAAGCATAATATGTGGGAAAAGGTTGAAAAGTTCCAGGGAGCCGAATATTTTTGCAATGCACTGTATATATTTATATATATATATATATACATATATACTAGCTATTGAACCCGTTCTACGCCTGAGTGGCGAGCATTTATATTGGTATATGGTCTCCGTCCTGGTAAGTGCTGCTTCCATCCCGTGCACCCATCCTGTCATGTGCGCCTCTATCTTGTCATGTGCTTCTCTCTTCTTGTGCCCTCATCCTGTCATGTGGTGCTCCCATCCTGCGCCCCAATCCTTTTATGTGCCCCCATCCTGTCATGTGCTGCTTTCATCCTGTGCCCCAATCCTGTCATGTGCTTCCATCCTGCGCCCCTATCCTGTCATGTGGTGCTCCAATCATGCACCCCAATCCTGTCATGTGCTACCATCCTGCACTCCAATCCTGTCATGTGGTGCTCCCATCCTGAGCCCCAATCCTGTCATGTGTTTCCATCCTGCGCCCCCATCTTGTCATGTGCTGCTCCCATCCTGTGCCCCATCCTGTCACGTGGTGCTCCCATCCTGTGCCCCAATCCTGTCATGTGGTGCTACCATCCTGCACCCCAATCCTTTCATGTGCCCCCATCCTGTCATGTGCTGCTCCCATCCTGTGCCCCAATCCTGTCATGTGGTGCTCCAATCCTGCGCCCCAATCCTGTTATGTGCTACCATCCTGCACCACAATCCTGTCATGTGGTGCTCCCATCCTGCGCCCCAATCCTGTCATGTGGTGCTCCCATCCTGCCCCCCAATCCTTTCATGTGCCCCATCCTGTCATGTGCTGCTCCCATCCTGTGCCCCAATCATGTCATATGGTGCTACCATCCTGCATCCCATCCTGTAATGTGCTGCTCCCATCCTGCGTCCCCATTCTGTCATGTGCTGCTCTCATCTTGCGCCCCATCCTGTGAAGTGCTGCTCCCATCCTGCTCCTCATTCTGTCATGTGCTGCTCCCATCCTGCGCCCTTTTCCTGTCATGTGCTGCTCCCATCCTGTGCTCCCATTCTGTAATGTGCTGCTCCCATCGTGAGCCCCTCCATTATGTCATGTGCTGCACCCAGTCTGCTCCCCCATTCTGTCATGTGCTCTCATCCTGCACCCCCATTCTGTCATGTGGTGCTCCCATCCTGCACCCACATTCTGTCATGTGCTGCTCCTATCGTGCGCCCCATCCTGTCATATGCTGCTCTCATCCTGTACCCCATTCTGTAATGTGCTGCTCCCGTCCTGCGCCCACATTATGTCATGTGCTGCACCCATTCTGCGCCCCCATCCTGTCATCTGCTGCTTTCATCCTGCTCCCCCATCCTGTCATGTGCTGCCCCCATCCTACGCCCCATCCTGTCATGTGCTGCTCCCATCCTGTGCCCCAATCCTGTCATGTGCTGCTCTCATCCTGCACCCCATTCTGTAATGTGCTGCTTCCATCCTGCGCCCCCATCCTGTCATGTGCTGCTGCCATCTTGCACCCATCCTGTCATGTGCTGCTCTATAAATATTGATGGCCCTATAAGATGCTCCATAGCATAATATGCCCCGTATGCTGCTGCATAAAGATTAATGGCCCCTATAAGATGCTCCATAGCATAATATGTCCCATGTGCTGCTCCATTGAGGTTGATGGCCCCATAAGATGCTCCATAGCATAATATGCCCCGAATGCTGCTCCATAGCATAATATGCCCCGTATGCTGTTCCATAAAGGTTGATGGCCCCCATAAGATGCGCCATAGTTTAATATGCCCTGTATGCTGCTCCATAAAGGTTGATGGCCCCATAAGATTCTCTATAGCATAATTTTCCCCGTTTGCTGCTCCATAGCATAATATGCCCCGTATTCCGCTCCATAAAGGATGATGGCCCCAATAAGATGCTCCATAGAATAATATGCCCCGTATGTTGCTCCATAAAGGTTGATGGCCCCATAAGATGCTCCATAGCATAATATGCCCCGTATGCTGCTCCATAAAGGTTGATGGCCCCATAACATGCTCCATGGCATAATTTGCCCCGTATGCTGCTCCATAGCATAATATGCAATGTATGTTGCTCCATAAAGGTTGAGGGCCCCATAAGATGCTCCATAGCATAATTTGCCCCGTGTGCTGCTCCATAGCATAATATGCTCCGTATGCTGCTCCATTAAGGTTGATGGCCCCTATAAGATGCTCCATAGCATAATATGCCCCGTGTGCTGCTCCATTAAGGTTGATGTTCCCATAAGATGCTCCATAGCATAATATGCCTCGTATGATGTTCCATAAAGGTTGTATGGCCCCATAAGATGCTCCATAGCATAATATGCCCCGAATGCTGCTCCATAAAGGTGGATGGCTCCCATAAGATGCTCTATAGCATAATATGCTTTGTATGCTGCTCCATAGCATAATATGCCCCGTATGCTGTTCCATAAAGGTTGATGGCACCATAAGATGCTCTATAGCATAATATGCCCTGTATGCTGCTCCATAGCATAATATGCCCCATATGCTGTTCCATAAAGGTTGATGGCCCCATAAGATGCTCCATAGCATAATATGCCCTGTATGCTGCTCCATAAAGGTTGATGGCCCCCATAAGATGCTCCATAGCTTAAAATGCCCTGTATGCTGCTCCATAAAGGTTGATGGCCCCATAAGATTCTCCATAGCATAATTTTCCCCGTATGCTGCTCCATAGCATAATATGCCCCGTATGCTGCTCCATAAAGGTTGATGGCCCCAATAAGATGCTCCATAGAATAATATGCCCCATATGCTGCTCCATAAAGGTTGATGGCACCATAAGATGCTCCATAGCATAATATGCCCCGTATGCTGCTCCATAAAGGTTGATGGCCCCATAACTTGCTCCATAGCATAATTTGCCCCGTATGCTGCTCCATAAAGGTTGATGGCACCATAAGATGCTCCATAGCATAATATGCCCCGTATGCTGCTCCATAAAGGTTGATGGCCCCATAACTTGCTCCATAGCATAATTTGCCCCGTATGCTGCTCCATAGCATAATATGCCCCGTATGCTGTTCCATAAAGGTTGATGGCACCATAAGATGCTCCATAGCATAATATGCCCCGTATGCTGCTCCATAAAGGTTGATGGCCCCATAACATGCTCCATAGCATAATTTGCCCCGTATGCTGCTCCATAGCATAATATGCTCTGTATGCTGCTCCATAAAGGTTGATGGCCCCAATAAGATGCTCCATAGAATAATATGCCCCATATGCTGCTCCATAAAGGTTGATGGCCCCATAAGATGCTCTATAGCATAATATGCCCCGTATGCTGCTCCATAAAGGTTGATGGCACCATAAGATGCTCCATAGCATAATATGCCCCGTATGCTGCTCCATAAAGGTTGATGGCCCCATAACATGCTCCATAGCATAATTTGCCCCGTATGCTGCTCCATAGCATAATTTGCCCCGTATGCTGTTCCATAAAGGTTGATGGCACCATAAGATGCTCCATAGCATAATATGCCCCGTATGCTGCTCCATAAAGGTTGATGGCCCCATAACATGCTCCATAGCATAATTTGCCCCGTATGCTGCTCCATAGCATAATTTGCCCCGTATGCTGCTCCATAGCATAATATGCCCCGAATGCTGCTCCATAAAGGTGGATGGCTCCCATAAGATGCTCTATAGCATAATATGCCCTGTATGCTGCTCCATAGCATAATATGCCCCATATGCTGTTCCATAAAGGTTGATGGCCCCATAAGATGCTCCATAGCATAATATGCCCTGTATGCTGCTCCATAAAGGTTGATGGCCCCCATAAGATGCTCCATAGCTTAAAATGCCCTGTATGCTGCTCCATAAAGGTTGATGGCCCATAAGATTGTCCATAGCATAATTTTCCCCGTATGCTGCTCCATAGCATAATATGCCCCGTATGCTGCTCCATAAAGGTTGATGGCCCCAATAAGATGCTCCATAGAATAATATGCCCCATATGCTGCTCCATAAAGGTTGATGGCCCCATAAGATGCTTCATAGCATAATATGCCCCGTATGCTGCTCCATAAAGGTTGATGGCACCATAAGATGCTCCATAGCATAATATGCCCCGTATGCTGTTCCATAAAGGTTGATGGCACCATAAGATGCTCCATAGCATAATATGCCCCGTATGCTGCTCCATAAAGGTTGATGGCCCCATAACATGCTCCATAGCATAATTTGCCCCGTATGCTGCTCCATAGCTTAATATGCCCCGTATGCTGCTCCATAAAGGTTGATGGCCCCAATAAGATGCTCCATAGAATAATACGCCCCATATGCTGCTCCATAAAGGTTAATAATTAGTGATGAGCGAGTGTACTAGTTGCTCGGGTTTTCCCAAACACGCTCGAATGGTCTCCGAGTATTTGTAACTGCCTGGAGATTTAGTTTTTGTTGCCTCAGGTGCATGATTTGCGGCTGCTACCCAGCCTGAGTAAATGTGGGGTTTGGCTGGTTGCTAGGGAATCCCCATATGTAATCAAGCTATCAGCTGTAAATCATATAGGTATACATATTAGTCCATTAACCGAATTTTCAAAAGAACACATTCAACAATGATAAACACACAAAGGCCTCCCAAATTATTAGACAAGCCACAAAATGTTTAAGTTCAAAAACGTATAATTTTATTTATATCAGATGAATAAAACCTCAATATAAATACACAATCAAAAAAATGTAGAAATACCTCCAATCTAATAACAGATCCCGTGTAACATCACGGATGCCCATACAATAATACCTATATAGTAAATGTTAAACGAGCCACAAGTGACTTTTCCCATAAACACTGTCATAAAATTCATAGTTGATATGTCTGATGAACAGCCTAAAAAAAGGACCCCATAAAAAAGTACTTAAGTGCATAAATATAGACAGCTACCCATTCTAACCTATATGGCAAATATACACACACCGTGTGCAAACTGTAAAGTGCTGCGGAATATGTTAGCACTATATAAAAATAAAGATTATTTATTTATTTATTATTTATATGGCATGTGTTAAGTAGCTCTACAATGGTGATTCAATGAATATTACTATAACATTACCAATTAATATCCCGGCTAAGTAACCTAAATTGAAAAACCAGACTAAAGTACCTAAGTGCCTACATTATTTGCGGGTTCTTATATTCACTATGGTAAAGTTCATCTGATCATATTTACCTCCGTGGGATCACATGAGACCTGTATAAACTCAATTAATTCTTCTGACGGGGGCATATGGTAAGGAGGTAAATGGGAGTGAATTTAACTAGACATCCAGCCAATCATTACGTTAGTGTCAGCCATCTCACAATAAACATTGCATGACGAGCATCTACCCGCGTTGGACCCAATGCGCAATTGCAGAAATGACGTTAACAAATGCTTGTGTTACCTGGCACCAAGTCTAGGGGGGCATGCGCTCTCGGAGCCCCAAGCCAAAAGGATTTAACTAGACCTCCAGCCGATCATTATGTCAGTGCCAGCCATCTCATAATTAGCATTGTATGACGAGCATCTACCCGCGTTGGACCCAATACGCAACTGCAGAAATTACGTTAACAAATGTTTGTGTTGCATGGCAACAAGAGCAGCAGTGCATGCGCTCTCGAAGCCACAAGCCAAAAGGATCCACTCACCAACAGCGATGACAGGACCCGCGCACTGACTCAGCATATACCAGGTAGCGGTCACAAGCCCTATCTATGCCGCGGGCAGGAGGGTCCGGCCACGACACCTAGGCGCATGCGCACATCCTGATGCCAATTACGCATGAAAAAATAAGTGGGTGAATAAAAATAAAAATACAATGCGTGTCCAGCAGACAAATGCCTTGACAAGCTAATAAAATACCTTATATAGGATTCTTAATGGGACTAGAGCAAAAAAAAAGTGGAAAAAACTATAAAAACATAAAATAATAATTTTTATCACCAATGAGAACAATAATACAATAATTATATCCGTGTAAGTGAACCATATTACCATCCGAAACCCTATCCTGTTATAATATTAACAGTGATCATATCACTAAAGTCCATATAAGGAGTGCATCCTCCAGTCATTAAATTTCTCTGTGGGTCAAAATCTGAAGATCAAAACTTCATTTGTGATTGTAATAAATCTTCCTTTGCGGAGTCCAACAAAAGATGGCAACATTTAATCTTCTTTATACCATGGTTCCCCAATTTTAGGTATAATTCTGCTCCAGAACAATATAATAGCTATGAGACTGGAGTTCACTGATATCAATAAAATAAAAAGAAATATAAAATTATTATGACGTGGGCACTTATTGTCATTCACTTTTTTTTTTGCTCTATTCACATTAAGAATCCTATATTAGGTATTTTATAGATGCTCGTCATACAATGTTTATTGTGAGACAGCTGACACTAACATAATGATTGGCTGGATGTCTAGTTAAATACACTCCCATTTACCTCCTTACCATATGCCCCCGGAAGAATTCATTGAAACGCGCGTAGGGGTTTATGCAGGTCTCGTGTGATCCCACGGAGGTAAATATGATCGGATGAACTTTACCATATTGAATATAAGAACCCGCAAATAATGTTGGCACTTAGGCACTTTAGTCTGGTTTTTCTATTTAGGTTACTTAACCGGGATATTAATTGGTAATGTTATAGTAATATTCATTGAATCACCATTCTAGAGCTACTTAACACATGCCATATAGGTTAGAATGGGTAGCTGTCTATATTTATGCACTTAAGCAGTTTTATATGGGGTCCTTTTTTTAGGCTGTTCATCAGACATGTCACCTATGATTTTTATGACAGTGTTTATGGGAAAAGTCACTTGTGGCTCATTTAACATTTACTGTATAGGTGTTATTGTATGGGCATCCATGATGTTACACGGGATCTGTTATTAGATCGGAGGTATTTCTACGTTTTTTTGATGTGTATTTATATTGAGGTTTTATTCATCTGATATAAATAAAATTATACGTTTTTTGAACTTTAACATTTTGTGGCCTGTCTAATAATTTGGGAGGCCTGTGTGTTTAACAGCTGTAAATCATGCAGCTGAGGCAACGAAAGCTAAATCTCCGAGCAGTTACAAATACTCAAAGACCACCTCAGCGTGCTCGGGAAAACCCGAGCAAGGAGTACACTCACTCATCACTATTAATAATGGTCCCATAAGGTGCTCCATAGCATAATATGTCCTGTATGCTGATGCTGCTGCGAAAAAAAAAAATTCACCTTTCATCGCTGGGTGCCGGGGGCCAGGGCAGGCGGGGACACCGGCGGTGTCAGGTGCCAGAGTCGCTGCCGGCTCAGGCCCCCGGCCCTTGCGATATTCACCTGTACCCGTTCCACCGCCGGTCGGCGCTATGTGTTCCAGGTCTCTACTGTGACATTCAGGCAGGGGGCGCACACTAATCACATCATCACGCCCTCTGACCTGAACTTCACAGCCAGAGGACACGGAAGACGGAGCCCGGAGGTGGAACGGGGACAGGTGAATATTGCATGGCTCACAATCCCCGTCATAATCACCCCCTCTGGCACGAGATCACGGTATGCGTGCAGTGCTTACGCATACCGCGATTTCCTGGGCTGCGTCAGGCTCACCCTCCCCGTCATACTCACCCCCTCTGGCACGAGATCACGGCATGCATGCAGTGCTATGCATACGGCGATCTCCTGGGCTGCGTAACTCTACCTGCGTAACCTGTGATGCTCTGATTTTACTGAATGTGGCACCTGAATAGCTGGCTTTTATTCTGTCTTTTACCAAATGTTACCAACTTTTTCCGATTTTAAGAAAAATGCTCGTGTTACCGATCACGAATCCAAATGTGCCG
The DNA here is from genome assembly GCF_032444005.1 of Ranitomeya imitator. Taxonomy (NCBI): domain Eukaryota; kingdom Metazoa; phylum Chordata; class Amphibia; order Anura; family Dendrobatidae; genus Ranitomeya; species Ranitomeya imitator. Next base: position 133,017,871 of record NC_091285.1, on the reverse strand, counting down.
AATTTATGTTTGCCAATTGTTTTCTGAACATATTCGCTCATCACTAAAACCCAAAACCCACATAAACATAGGGAGAGTATACAAACTCCTGCAGATACTGACCTGGGATTTAAGCCCAGTAACCCAGCACTGCAATGCTATAGTGCTAACCGTTGTACCACAGGCATGCTCAAGTGCTATGGATGTTGTAGATCAATGTCTTCCTGATTTTTCTTCCTATGTGTAGTTTGGTTATGAAAACCCCATCAGTATGTATTATGCTGAAAACTGTCAGTATTTTTGGCATGGAATGTAATGGAGTGCATGAGCTGACAAACAATTTCTCAATGAGGGGTACATTTTAAAAAAATATTTCATGGGGACCATAGACACCCTTGCCAAAAAATTGACTGTCTGTTGCAGCACGGAACACGTGAACCCTGGTGATCTAGTGGTGGAAAATGATGAGGTGGAGGAAGGCCTCATTAAAAAGTAGGCCCAATGTAACGGAGCGGGTCTCCTAGACTTGTAATGCTCAAACACTAAGTGCATGGGCTGTCAAACATTTCCCCATGGGGGGTTATTTAAAAAAAAAAATGGTTTACGGGCATCATAAACACCTTGCCAGACTGTAAAGTGGTTTCCTACACAGTTGCTGGTGGGAAGGTGCATTTTTTTTTTAAATGGTGGACGAATCGTTGGATGAAGTGATCAGGAAAAGGGGCATAGTGATAACAGGAATGGAAATGTACAGTTAAGTCCACATATATTTGAACAGAGACAACATTTTTCTAATTTTGGTTATAGACATTACCACAATGAACTTTAAACAAAACAATTAAGATGCAGTTGAAGTTCAGACTTTCAGCTTTCATTTGAGGGTATCCACATTAAAATTGGATGAAGGGTTTAGGGGTTTTAGCTCCTTAACATGTGCCACCCTGTTTTTAAAGGTACCAAAAGTAATTGGACAGATTAAATAATTTTAAATAAAATGTTCATTTCTAGTACTTGGTTGAAAACCCTTTGTTGGCAATGACTGCCTGAAGTATTGAACTCATGGACATCACCAGACTCTGTGTTTTCTCCTTTTTGATGCTCTGCCAGGCCTTCACTGCAGTGGTTTTCAGTTGCTGTTTGTTTGTGGGCCTTTCTGTCTGATGTTTAGTCTTTAACAAGTGAAATGCATTCTCAATTGGGTTGAGATCAGGTGACTGACTTGGCCATTCAAGAATATTCCACTTCTTTGCTTTAATAAACTCCTGGGTTGCTTTGGCTTTATGTTTTGGGTCATTGTCCATCTGTAGTATGAAACGACGACCAATCAGTTTGGCTGCATTTGGCTGGCTCTGAGCACACAGTATGTCTCTGAATACCTCAGAATTCATTCTGCTGCTTCTGTCCTGTGTCACATCATCAATAAACACTAGTGACCCAGTCCCACTGGCAGCCATGCATGCCCAAGCCATCACACTGCCTCCACCGTGTTTTACAGATGATGTGGTATGCTTTGGATCATGAGCTGTACAATGCCTTTGCCATACTTTTCTCTTTCCATCATTCTGGTAGAGGTTGATCTTGGTTTCATCTGTCAAAAGAATGTTCTTCCAGAACTGTGCTGGCTTTTTTAGATGTTTTTTTAGCAAAGTCCAGTCTAGCCTTTTTATTTTTGATGCTTATGAGTGGCTTGTACCGTGCAGTGAACCCTCTGTATTTACTTTCATGCAGTCTTCTCTTTATGGTAGATTTGGATGTTGATGCGCCTACCTCCTGGAGAGTGTTGTTCACTTGGTTGGCTGTTGTGAAGGGGTTTCTCTTCACCATGGAGATTATTCTGCGATCATCCACCACTGTTGTCTTCCGTGGGCGCCCAGGTCTTTTTGCATTGATGAGTTCACCAGTGCTTTCTTTCTTTCTCAGGATGTACCAAACTGTAGATTTTGCCACTCCTAATATTGTAGCAATTTCTCGGATGGGTTTTTTAATGTTTTCGCAGCTTAAGGATGGCTTGTTTCACCTCCATGGAGAGCTCCTTTGACCGCATGTTTACTTCACAGCAAAACCTTCCAAGTGCAAGCACCACACCTCAAATCACATCCAGGCCTTTTATCTGCTTAATTGAAAATGACATAACGAAGGGATTGCCCACACCTGTCCATAAAATAGCCTTGGAGTCAATTGTCCAATTACTTTTGGTCCTTTTAAAAACAGGGTGGCACATGTTAAGGAGCTGAAACTCCTAAACCCTTCATCCAATTTTAATGTGGATACCCTCAAATGAAAGCTGAAAGTCTGAACTACGATTGCATCTGAATTGTTTTGTTTAAAATTCATTGTGGTATTGTCTATAACCAAAATTAGAAAAATCTTGTCTCTGTCCAAATATATATGGACTTAACTGTACTTGATTAATAACAGCGGTGGCTATGGGAGGTATGAGATCCAGGATACAGCCTAAAATGATTAGTCGTTTAGCCACCACCAATTACCGGAATGTGTTTCATGCACGTCAGAAAATCAGTGTAACAGATGCGCGTGTTAGACGCGGACTAAAAAATGCCTGTCAAAAATATGTTGCCAAAGACGCACGTGTCTGTCTAAAGGGCAAAGTGCAACATGTTCGTGAGATGCTGAATTAGAGAAAGCAGATCAGTGTTGGAGGAAAACCAAACAAACTGATGGATGTTCGTGAAAAACTAAGTTTAAAGAGGAGTGCACCGTCCGTAACTATAAACACACCCGTGGCACAAGCTTCTTCATCTTCACCCATACATATTAGCAATAATATACAAATGTTACTGTCGAAAATTATTTGTTGTAGTGTAACGAACACTGTTAAAGGAATGCTACTAAACGTAGATAACCACGACCCTGGGAAACACCAGATTTCCTCTTTACAAGATATGGACGATGATGGTATTGATGACAACTTTGAAATTTACCACATCCACACCAAAAAGGTGAAGATCACAGCTGCAAAAAATTTGGAAAAAAGGCCATGAATGTCTGGAAAATCATTTCTCTTGGGCAACCTTTCCTTACTAAAGTGGTACCGAATGATGCATACACAGCTCTCGTATCTATTTAGCGTGAGATGGTTGAAAGATGATGTATTCTGTTTTGTCCATGTCCACTTTTTGAAAGCGAGCAGAAAAGAAGGATGAAATAGCAGGAAGACATGTGATTTTGGTTAGTAAGGAGGTGATGTCAGGTACAGATAGGTAGATCTGGGTGTCAAAAAAAGGTAATAAGCCAGCTCACCATAGACGCAGGTGCACGGAACTCCGATGCAGGAAATCGAATGTAGTCCAGAGGAAAAAAAAAAGGGGTTGAGTTCCAGCTCCGTAAAATGCAAAAGTTTAATGAAGTCCAACAATAAAAATGAGACACATAGCTATGCTCCCTCCGGTGAACATCTCAATGTGAGGAGCAAATGGCGACGCGTTTCGATGCGATGATCTTTTTCAAAGCCATATCTGAATCTGTTTGAGCTTCTCCTATATACTGGGAGCCACCAATCAAATTCAATTAATAAATCACGTCATCGAAACGCGTCGCCATTTCCTCTAGATCTGGGTGTCATTGGTGTACTGATGATATTGCAAACTGTGCCATTACATTAGCTGTCCCAGGCCGAAGGTATAGATGGAGAAGAGTAGGGGTCCTAGAACTGAGCCTTGGGGAACATCAAAAGACCGGGGTCGAGGTGAGTAGGTGGTGTGTGAAAGGGAGACACTGAATGTCCATGTAACAACCTGGTTGTTTTTTAAACACTGTGCCGATAAACCCAAAAAGGCCATTTGCACCACGGGCCATTCCCGCAGCAGCAGGGGTAACAAGACTCCCATCCTAACTAAAGGCTCCATGAACATTGTCTGCAGGTGATACCACTGCTTCTTCCGATGTTGTGCGTGGAAGCCAATCCCCTGTCCATGGTGCATACAAAGATGCCTCAAGCCCTGCATCTGCAGTTGCACACAAACTCAACTAGCACCATCAACAAGCACGTCCACGTCCTTGTCCCAGCGCATCGTTCAGTTGTCCATACCCCAGTCCTTGGAACGCAAGTGTAAATACAAAGCCAACGGCACAGTACTAAATTCACACATTTGTCATCTGCTGGAGATGGAAATGTTGCATTTTAGGCCTGTGGGAGACCCAAGCTTTCCGCAACCTGATGGCGTTGACCATCACAAGGTACTCATTACCCAGCCGCCACAATTTTTCCCGGTCTGCTGTCACGACATTACACAAGCAAGCACATGTCCCACAACATTACCCGTGCCCTCCACAATGCTGCTATTGGGAAAGTCCACCTAACCACAGACACGTGGACAACTGCTTGTGGTCAGGAATGGTACATCTCACTAACGGCACACTGGGGTAACATAGTGGAAGCTGGGACCCAGTCAGACCTTGGGAACCCCGAATATTGCAGGCCCTACGTCAATCTGGGTTGCCCCCACAGTCTACAGCTCCTGCACCTCCTCCTCCTTCACGTCCTCTTCAGACTCCATCTCTGAAAGTAACACATCAGTCACAAGCTGGAAGCACTGCAGCACTGCCTCAGCCAAGCGGCAACAGGCTGTGCTGAAGCTAATATGTTCAGGTGACAAGCAGCAAAATGATGAAGAGTTGTGGACAGTTCTGAAAGAGCAGGCAAATCTGTGGCTGACACCGCTGAACCTACAGCCAGGCATGGTCGTGTGTGAGAACGGCTGGAACCTGGTGGCTGCTCTGTGTCGAGGCAAGCTCACACAGGTGCCATGCCTGGCCCATGTGCTTAACCTCATTGTTCAATGTTTTCAGGAAAGCGTCATGGAGGTACCAGAAAGTACGAGGCTCTGCATACCCATTTTAGAAAGTCAGCTAGAGCTTCACCCGCCCTTGCCATGATTCTGCAGCACTTGTAGCTTCTGGCTCATAGACAGGTGTGTGATGTCCTCCCCATGCATTGGAACTCTACACTGCATATTTTGGAAAGGATTTGTGAGCAGAAGAGGGCAGTTGTTGACCATCAGCATCAGCAAGGCCATTGGTATTCAGTTCTGACTTCACATATAAGATCTCAGGAGTGGACATGGATGTCAGACATATGTAGCATTTTCCAAAACTTTGAGGAATTCACCAAGATAGTGATCGGCAATGACGCCATAATTAAGATCTCCATCCTGCTTCTCTGTGTTCTAATGTTAATATTTATAGTTATTTATATAGTGTCAACATATTTACAGTTTAAAACACAACAGTCCTAAGTAACAACAATAGCAAAAAAACAATAATTAAACAGAAATAAAACTACCCTGCTCATGACAGCCTAGAGTCTACACTAAGTAACAATGATAACAATGATTAAATCTCCAAAAAACGATCCTGCTTGTGACAACTTGCAATCTACAATGAGGTAAGGGAGATAAAAACTACAGGGGAATGTATTTACAATGATGTATTTACAATGATATTACTGAGGTTTGTCAAAAGCTGTGGAGGCCTGAGGACAAGGAGGAGGAGGAGGAGTCCATGGTCCATGGTCCAGTGCCTCGACTGTTAGCAGTCTTGCACGCATGGCTGAGTTTATGTTACGCTTCCTTTCCTGTCACCCTCGAGTTCTCAAAATTTTAGGTGACAGGCAATACTGATTGTTGACAATTCTAGACCCACGCTACAAGGAGAACTTTATATCTCTTATTCCAGAGGCAAACAGGTGTACTACAATGTTGGAGAACCATAGGGCCCTTCTTGCTGAATTATTAAAAAATTTCCATCTGAAAATGCTGGCAAAAGAGGTCACAGTTCGTTGGCCAAGGAAGGAGTACAGATGAGAGAGACACAACTCCAATCCAGCACAGGCAGTGGAACACTGCCAAAGTTCAGGGAGAGTTTTCACAGACCCTCCCATCGCCCTGGCCCTGAGGCGTGGGGGACTCTGTTATGAACTGGTGGTTTAGGAGCAACATGGAACGAGCTCTGAAGGACGTGGTAACTGTACTGACCGCAGTCCCTAAGCTCAACACAACACTAGAAGTAGCCGTGGAATGCTCCTAACTCTCCCTAGGCATCTCGTCACAGCCTAAGAGCTAACTACCCCCTAAAGATAAAAGCAGGAAAGCTATCTTGCCTCAGAGAAAATACCCAAAGGATAAATTAGCCCCCCACAAATAATGACTGTGAGTGGAGAGGGAAAAGACATACACAGAATGAAACCAGGATGAGCACAGGAGGCCAGTCTAGCTAAATAGATAGGACAGGATGGAATACTGTGCGGTCAGTATAAAACACTACAAAAAATCCATGCAGAGTTTACAAAAATCTCCACACCTGACTAAAGCTGTGGAGGGTAAATCTGCTTCCCAGAGCTTCCAGCAAGACCGAATTAATTCATACTGATAAGCTGGACAAACAGGGCCGCCATCAGGGCATTACAGCCGTGACTGGCGTAAGGGGCCCGGTGAGCAGAGGGGGCCCGCATCGGGCCCCCTCTTACCTGCTCACCGGGCCCCTACCGGCAGCCGCAGGCTGAACCGGGCCCTTAGCGGCGGCCGGCGCTGCAGCTGTACGCTATTGACATGCGGGCCCGCGCCCGCACGTCAATAGTTAACAGCCGTGCAGGTCGCCGGCGTCTGACGTCATTGTCAGTCGCCGGCGAGTGCACAGTGCAGCTGCGTGGAGAGATCAGGAGCGCGGCAGGTAAGTAGAACTTTTTTTTTTTTCTATTAAGAGCGGAGAGCGGAGAGCGGCGATCGGGGGGGGGGGGGGGGGGGTTTGGGCAGAAGGCTGGACACAGAGGGGGCAGAAGGCAGCTGGACACAGGGGGGCAGTAAAGCTGGACACAGAGGGGGCAGAAGGCAGCTGGACACAGGGGGGCAGAAGGCAGCTGGACACAGAGGGGGCAGAAGGCAGCTGGACACAGGGGGGCAGAAGGCAGCTGGACACAGAGGGGGCAGAAGGCAGCTGGACACAGGGGGGCAGTAAAGCTGGACACAGGGGGGCAGAAGGCAGCTGGACACAGGGGGGCAGAAGGCAGCTGGACACAGAGGGGGCAGAAGGCAGCTAGACACAGGGGGGCAGAAGGCAGCTGGACACAGAGGGGGCAGAAGGCAGCTGGACACAGGGGGGCAGAAGGCAGCTGGACACAGAGGGGGCAGAAGGCAGCTGGACACAGGGGGGCAGAAGGCAGCTGGACACAGGGGGGCAGAAGGCAGCTGGACACAGGGGGGCAGAAGGCAGCTGGACACAGAGGGGGCAGAAGGCAGCTGGACACAGGGGGGCAGTAAAGCTGGACACAGGGGGGCAGAAGGCAGCTGGACACAGGGGGGCAGAAGGCAGCTGGACACAGGGGGGCAGAAGGCAGCTGGACACAGAGGGGGCAGAAGGCAGCTGGACACAGGGGGGCAGAAGGCAGCTGGACACAGAGGGGGCAGAAGGCAGCTGGACACAGGGGGGCAGAAGGCAGCTGGACACAGAGGGGGCAGAAGGCAGCTGGACACAGGGGGGCAGAAGGCAGCTGGACACAGGGGGGCAGAAGGCAGCTGGACACAGGGGGGCAGAAGGCAGCTGGACACAGAGGGGGCAGAAGGCAGCTGGACACAGGGGGGCAGTAAAGCTGGACACAGGGGGGCAGAAGGCAGCTGGACACAGAGGGGGCAGAAGGCAGCTGGACACAGGGGGGCAGAAGGCAGCTGGACACAGGGGGGCAGAAGGCAGCTGGACACAGAGGGGGCAGAAGGCAGCTGGACACAGGGGGGCAGTAAAGCTGGACACAGGGGGGCAGAAGGCAGCTGGACACAGAGGGGGCAGAAGGCAGCTGGACACAGGGGGGCAGAAGGCAGCTGGACACAGATGGGGCAGAAGGCAGCTGGACACAGAGGGGGCAGAAGGCAGCTGGACACAGGGGGGCAGAAGGCAGCTGGACACAGGGGGGCAGAAGGCAGCTGGACACAGAGGGGGCAGAAGGCAGCTGGACACAGGGGGGCAGTAAAGCTGGACACAGGGGGGCAGAAGGCAGCTGGACACAGAGGGGGCAGAAGGCAGCTGGACACAGGGGGGCAGAAGGCAGCTGGACACAGGGGGGCAGAAGGCAGCTGGACACAGAGGGGGCAGAAGGCAGCTGGACACAGGGGGGCAGTAAAGCTGGACACAGGGGGGCAGAAGGCAGCTGGACACAGAGGGGGCAGAAGGCAGCTGGACACAGGGGGGCAGAAGGCAGCTGGACACAGAGGGGGCAGAAGGCAGCTGGACACAGGGGGGCAGAAGGCAGCTGGACACAGAGGGGGCAGAAGGCAGCTGGACACAGAGGGGGCAGAAGGCAGCTGGACACAGAGGGGGCAGAAGGTCGCTGGACACGGGGGCAGAAGGCCTCTGGACACAGGGGGGCAGAAGGCCGCTGGACACAGGGGGGCAGTAAAGCTGGACACAGAGGGGGCAGAAGGCAGCTGGACACAGAGGGGGCACAAGGCAGCTGGACACGGGGGCAGAAGGCCGCTGGACACGGGGGGGCAGTAAAGCTGGACACAGAGGGGGCAGAAGGCAGCTGGACACAGGGGGGCAGAAGGCAGCTGGACACAGAGGGGGCAGAAGGCAGCTGGACACAGGGGGGCAGAAGGCAGCTGGACACAGAGGGGGCAGAAGGCAGCTGGACACAGGGGGGCAGAAGGCAGCTGGACACAGAGGGGGCAGAAGGCAGCTGGACACAGGGGGGCAGAAGGCAGCTGGACACAGAGGGGGCAGAAGGCAGCTGGACACAGGGGGGCAGTAAAGCTGGACACAGGGGGGCAGAAGGCAGCTGGACACAGAGGGGGCAGAAGGCAGCTGGACACAGGGGGGCAGAAGGCAGCTGGACACAGGGGGGCAGAAGGCAGCTGGACACAGAGGGGGCAGAAGGCAGCTGGACACAGGGGGGCAGTAAAGCTGGACACAGGGGGGCAGAAGGCAGCTGGACACAGGGGGGCAGAAGGCAGCTGGACACAGAGGGGGCAGAAGGCAGCTGGACACAGGGGGGCAGAAGGCAGCTGGACACAGAGGGGGCAGAAGGCAGCTGGACACAGGGGGGCAGTAAAGCTGGACACAGGGGGGCAGAAGGCAGCTGGACACAGAGGGGGCAGAAGGCAGCTGGACACAGGGGGGCAGAAGGCAGCTGGACACAGGGGGGCAGAAGGCAGCTGGACACAGAGGGGGCAGAAGGCAGCTGGACACAGGGGGGCAGTAAAGCTGGACACAGGGGGGCAGAAGGCAGCTGGACACAGAGGGGGCAGAAGGCAGCTGGACACAGATGGGGCAGAAGGCAGCTGGACACAGAGGGGGCAGAAGGCAGCTGGACACAGGGGGGCAGAAGGCAGCTGGACACAGAGGGGGCAGAAGGCAGCTGGACACAGGGGGGCAGTAAAGCTGGACACAGAGGGGGCAGAAGGCAGCTGGACACAGGGGGGCAGAAGGCAGCTGGACACAGAGGGGGCAGAAGGCAGCTGGACACAGGGGGGCAGAAGGCAGCTGGACACAGAGGGGGCAGAAGGCAGCTGGACACAGAGGGGGCAGAAGGCAGCTGGACACAGAGGGGGCAGAAGGTCGCTGGACACGGGGGCAGAAGGCCTCTGGACACAGGGGGGCAGAAGGCCGCTGGACACAGGGGGGCAGCAAAGCTGGACACAGAGGGGGCAGAAGGCAGCTGGACACAGAGGGGGCACAAGGCAGCTGGACACGGGGGCAGAAGGCCGCTGGACACGGGGGGGCAGTAAAGCTGGACACAGAGGGGGCAGAAGGCAGCTGGACACAGGGGGGCAGAAGGCAGCTGGACACAGAGGGGGCAGAAGGCAGCTGGACACAGGGGGGCAGAAGGCAGCTGGACACAGAGGGGGCAGAAGGCAGCTGGACACAGGGGGGCAGAAGGCAGCTGGACACAGAGGGGGCAGAAGGCAGCTGGACACAGAGGGGGCAGAAGGCAGCTGGACACAGAGGGGGCAGAAGGCAGCTGGACACGGGGGCAGAAGGCAGCTGGACACAGAGGGGGCAGAAGGCAGCTGGACACAGAAGGGGCAGAAGGCCGCTGGACACGGGGGCAGTAAAGCTGGACACGGGGGGGGGCAGAAGGCCGCTGGACACAGAAGGGCAGTAAAGCTGGACACAGAAGGGCAGTAAAGCTGGACACGGGGGGCAGAAGGCTGGACACAGGGGGGCAGTAAAGCTGGACACAGGGGGGGCAGAAGGCTGGACACAGAGGGGGCAGTAAAGCTGGACACAGGGGGCAGTAAAGCTGGACACGGGGCAGTAAATCTGGACACAGAGGGGGCAGTAAATCTGGACACAGAGGGGGCAGTAAATCTGGACACAGAGGGGGCAGTAAATCTGGACACAGAGGGGGCAGTAAATCTGGACACAGAGGGGGCAGTAAATCTGGACACAGAGGGGGCAGTAAATCTGGACACAGAGGGGGCAGTAAATCTGGACACAGAGGGGGCAGTAAAGCTGGACACAGAGGGGGCAGTAAAGCTGGACACGGGGGGGCAGAAAGCTGGACACGGGGGGGCAGAAAGCTGGACACGGGGGGGGCAGAAAGCTGGACAGGGGGGGGCGGGGCAGAAAGCTGGACACGGGGGGGGGCAGAAAGCTGGACACATGGGGGGCAGAAAGCTGGACACATGGGGGGCAGAAAGCTGGACACGGGGCAGAGTGCTGGACAGAGATGGGGCAGAGTGCTGGACAGAGATGGGGCAGAGTGCTGGACAGAGATGGGGCAGAGTGCTGGACAGAGATGGGGCAGAGTGCTGGACAGAGATGGGGCAGAGTGCTGGGCAGAGTGCTGGACAGAGATGGGGCAGAGTGCTGGACAGAGATGGGGCAGAGTGCTGGACAGAGATGGGGCAGAGTGCTGGACAGAGATGGGGCAGAGTGCTGGACAGAGATGGGGCAGAGTGCTGGACAGAGATGGGGCAGAGTGCTGGACAGAGATGGGGCAGAGTGCTGGACAGAGATGGTGCAGGATTGGAAACAGATGGGGCAGGATGGATACGATGGAGACAGATGGGGCAGGATGGGGAGATCATATGTGGTAGAATGGATACTCATGAGGGCAGGATGAGAGAACATATGGCTGGAGCCTGAAATGAGACACACGGTGGCCAGGATGGCGAATATTACCATAGGAGCTAATTAAGGGATATTATTATTGCAGTGATGTATTTATTTTATTTTTTGAGTATACTGTCTTAAATGGGGGGGCGGTCCTGTTACTGTGTAGAGTGATACTATGTTGCCTTCTTCATGTGGTGTAATGTAGAAGTTGGGAAAATTAAGTAATGTGTTCTACAAGCGGAACTCGAGATAACTGTTTTATTTCCTGCAGAGACGAGTCCTGGCTGGATAAAGTGATGGCGGTCTGTGCTGGATGAAAGATGAAGGACTTCACCTAGAGACGTCACTGGTGAGTCAGTGTTACCTATACACTTACACTATACACTGTATACTATATACAGAGGTCCTGTGTACAATGTCACCAGTGATCACTGTATTATCTATACATTATATACAGAGCTCCTGTGTGTAATGTCACCAGTGATCACTGTATTACCTGTACACAGACACTGCTTACTAATTACAGATCTCCTGTGCATAATGGCACTGATGGTGATAGTATTGTGGGTTTTTTTTGTATTACTGATCAGTATTGTAGTATTCAGTCATTGTTGGTAATATGTGGTCTGGTCATGGTGTAGTGGTATTTGTTCCTTGTATTTTATATTATTCGATCACTGTGGTGGTAATATGTCATCTGGTCATAGTGCGGTGGTATTTGTTCCTTGTATGTAGTATTATAGGTCATTTTAAAAATTGAAAAATAAATAAAAATATACCTAAATTGTATTGCATATTTTAACAAATATTTAGTAGGTTACAGTAGAGTAGGGCCCAGCCAAAAGTGTCTACCTTGTTGTGGTGGCGGCTTAAAAAATCTTTTGGCCAAAACAAAAGCTGCCGGCTATATGTGTGATCTGGTGATGGGAACTGTCAATGTGTGATAGGTGAGAAGTGGAGATTTTCCAAGAGAGAGCGGTGGGACTGTGGACAGTTCGTGGGGTGGAGCCTGGAGGCAGGGCTGGGGTGGAGCCTGGGCGGAGTTTCAAGGGGGCCCCGAAAATTTTGCCAGTATGGGGCCCCGAAATTTCTAGTGGCAGCCCTGTGGACAAACAAAGAAAACCCAGAACGGATAAGTCCACAATCTATGGACAGAAAAGATCAAGCAAAAACTTAGCTTTGCTGAACTGGTCAGGATAACAGGGAAATCCAAAGAGATGTGAATCCAACCAGGAACCATTTACAAGTGGCACTGGCTGAAGGAAAGAGCCAGGCCTAAATAGCAGAGCAGAAGAGACGATAAGTGGAGGCAGCTGATGACAGCTAACTCCAAGGAGCAGCCATACCACTTGAAACCACAAGAGGGAGCCCAAGAGCAGAACTCACAAAAGTGCCACTTACAACCACCGGAGGGAGCCCAAGAGCGGAATTCACAATAGTACCCCCCCTTGAGGAGGGGTCACCGAACCCTCACCAGAGCCCCCAGGCCGATCAGGACGAGCCAAATGAAAAGCACGAACCAAATCGGTGGCATGGACATCGGAGGCAACAACCCAAGAATTATCCTCCTGGCCATAACCCTTCCACTTGACAAGATACTGAAGCCTCCGCCTCGAAAAATGAGAATCCAAAATCTTCTCAACCTCATATTCCAACTCTCCCTCAACCAACACCGGGGCAGGAGGGTCAACAGAGGGAACAACGGGCACCACATATCTCCGCAACAAAGATCTATGGAAAACATTATGAATGGCAAAAGAGGCTGGAAGAGCCAAACGAAAAGACACCGGATTAATAATTTCAGAAATTTTATAAGGGCCAATAAACCGAGGTCTAAACTTAGGGGAAGAAACCTTCATAGGAACATGACGAGAAGACAACCAAACCAAATCCCCCACACGAAGCCGGGGACCAACATACCGATGGCGGTTAGCAAAACGTTGAGCCCTTTCCTGAGACAACGTCAAATTGTCCACCACATGAGTCCAAATCTGCTGCAGCCTGTCCACCACAGAATCAACACCAGGACAATCAGAAGGCTCAACCTGCCCAGAAGAAAAACGAGGATGAAAACTAAAATTACAAAAGAAAGGTGAAACCAAAGTAGCCGAACTAGCCCGATTATTAAGGGCAAACTCGGCCAACGGCAAAAGAGACACCCAATCATCCTGATCCGCAGACACAAAGCATCTCAAATAGGTCTCCAAGGTCTGATTAGTTTGCTCAGTTTGGCCATTGGTCTGAGGATGAAACGCCGAAGAAAAAGACAAATCAATGCCCATTCTAGCACAAAAGGCCCGCCAAAATCTAGAGACAAACTGAGAACCTCTGTCAGACACAATATTTTCCGGAATGCCATGCAAACGAACCACATGCTGAAAAAATAATGGAACCAGATCTGAGGAGGAAGGCAACTTAGGCAAAGGCACCAGATGTACCATTTTAGAGAACCGGTCACAAACAACCCAGATAACAGACATCTTCTGGGAAACAGGAAGATCCGAAATAAAATCCATGGAAATATGCGTCCAGGGCCTCTCAGGGACCGGCAAAGGCAAAAGCAACCCACTAGCGCGGGAACAGCAAGGCTTGGCCTGGGCGCAAGTCCCACAGGACTGCACAAAAGCACGCACATCGCGCGACAAGGAAGGCCACCAAAAGGACCTAGCAACCAAATCTCTGGTACCAAAAATCCCAGGATGACCAGCCAACACTGAACAATGAACCTCAGAAATTACCTTACTTGTCCATCTATCAGGAACAAACAGCTTCCCCACTGGACAGCGGTCAGGCCTATCAGCCTGAAATTCCGGAAGTACCCGCCGCAAATCAGGGGAGATAGCAGAAAGAATCACCCCCTCCTTAAGAATGCCAACCGGCTCAAGGACTCCAGGAGAATCAGGCAAAAAACTCCTAGAGAGGGCATCAGCCTTAACATTCTTAGATCCCGGAAGATACGAGACCACAAAATCAAAACGGGAGAAAAACAGGGACCATCGAGCCTGTCTAGGATTCAGCCGCTTGGCCGACTCGAGGTAAATCAGATTCTTATGATCGGTCAGGACCACAACGCGGTGTTTAGCTCCCTCAAGCCAATGTCGCCACTCCTCAAACGCCCACTTCATAGCCAACAACTCCCGATTGCCGACATCATAATTGCGTTCCGCAGGCGAAAACTTTCTGGAAAAAAAAGCACACGGTTTCATCAAAGAACCATCAGACTCCCTCTGAGACAAAAAGGCCCCTGCCCCAGTCTCAGACGCGTCAATCTCAACCTGAAATGGAAGAGAAACATCCGGCTGACGCAACACAGGGGCAGAAGTAAATCGGCGTTTAAGCTCCCGAAAGGCCTCAACAGCCTCAGAGGACCAATTCGTCACATCTGCGCCTTTCTTCGTCAAATCAGTAAGGGGCTTAACCACACTGGAAAAGTTGGCAATGAAACGGCGATAGAAATTAGCAAAGCCCAAAAATTTTTGAAGGCCTTTCACAGATGTGGGTTGGATCCAGTCATGAATAGCTTGGACCTTAACAGGATCCATTTCTATAGACGAGGGAGAAAAAATAAAACCCAAAAAAGAGACCTTCTGAACTCCGAATAGGCACTTAGACCCCTTCACAAACAAAGCATTATCACGAAGGATCTGGAACACCATCCTGACCTGCTTCACATGAGACTCCCAATCATTGGAAAAAATCTAAATATCATCCAAATATACGACCATGAATTTATCAAGATAATTGCGGAAAATATCATGCATGAAAGACTGGAACACAGATGGAGCATTAGAGAGCCCAAATGGCATCACAAGGTATTCAAAATGGCCTTCGGGCGTATTAAATGCTGTTTTCCATTCGTCACCCTGTTTAATACGAACAAGATTATATGCCCCTCGGAGGTCAATCTTAGTAAACCAACTAGCCCCCTTAATCTGAGCAAACAAATCAGTAAGCAAAGGCAAGGGGTATTGGAATTGACCGTGATCTTATTAAGAAGACGATAATCAATACAGGGTCTCAAGGAGCCATCCTTCTTAGCAACAAAAAAGAAACCCGCTCCCAATGGTGACGAAGAGGGCCGAATATGCCCCTTCTCCAAAGACTCCTTAACATAACTCCGCATGGCGGCATGCTCTGGCACAGACAGATTGAAAAGTCAGCCCTTAGGGAACTTGCAACCAGGAATCAAGTTAATAGCACAATCACAGTCCCTGTGCGGAGGAAGGGAACTGGACTTGGGCTCATCGAATACATCCTGGAAATCCGACAAAAACTCAGGGACCTCAGAAGAGGGGGAAGAGGAAATTGACATCAAAGGAACGTCACTATGTACCCCTTGACAACCCCAACTAGTCACCGACATAGTTTTCCAATCCAGCACCGGATTATGTTCCTGTAACCATGGAAAACCCAGTACAACAACATCATGCAGGTTATGCAACACCAGAAAACGGCAATCTTCCTGATGTGCAGGAGCCATGTACATAGTCATCTGTGTCCAGTACTGAGGTTTATCCTTGGCCAAGGGTGTAGCATCAATACCCCTCAATGGAATAGGGCTCTGCAAAGGCTGCAAGTAAAAACCACAGTGCCTGGCGAATTCTAAGTCCATTAAGTTCAGGGCAGCACCTGAATCCACAAATGCCATAACAGAAAAGGACGACAATGAGCAAATTAGGGTCACAGATAAGAGAAATTTAGGCTGTATAGTACTAATGGTAACAGACCTAGCGACTCTCTTAGTACGCTTAGGGCAATCAGAGATAACATGAGCAGAATCACCACAGTAAAAACACAGCCTATTCTGACGTCTGAATTCCTGCCGTTCTGTTCTAGTCAAAATCCTATCACATTGCATAGGTTCAGGACTCTGCTCAGAGGATACTGCCATATGGTGCACAGCTTTGCGCTCGCGCAGACGCCGATCAATTTGAATGGCTAGCGACATAGATTCGCTCAAACCGGCAGGCGTAGGAAAGCCCACCATAACATCTTTAAGGGCTTCAGAAAGACCTTTTCTGAAAATAGCAGCCAGAGCCTCTTCATTCCATTTAGTGAGCACAGACCATTTTCTAAATTTCTGGCAGTATAACTCTGCCGCTTCCTGACCTTGACACAAGGCCAACAGGGTTTTTTCTGCATGATCCACAGAATTAGGTTCGTCATACAATAATCCGAGTGCTTGAAAAAATGCATCAACATTCAATAATGCCGGATCCCCTGTTTCAAGAGAAAAAGCCCAGTCTTGAGGGTCACCACGCAGCAAGGATATGATGATTTTTACTTGCTGAATGGGATCACCTGAAGAACGGGGTTTCAAAGCAAAAAACAATTTGCAGTTATTTTTAAAGTTCAAAAACTTGGATCTGTCCCCAAAAAACAAATCAGGGGTAGGAATTCTAGGCTCTAAAGCCGGAGTCTGGACAACATAGTCCTGGATACTCTGTACTCTTGCAGCAAGTTGATCCACATGAGAAAACAAACCCTGAACATCCATGCCAAAGCATATATCCTGAACCACCCAGATATCAAGAGGAAAAAAAAGACAAACCAGAGCACAGAAAAAAAAATGGTTCAGAACTTTCTTTTCCTTCTTTTGAGATGCATTTAATTCATTTTTGTCCACTTGTGCTGTTATGATCTGGTGGTTTAGGAGCAACATGGAACGAGCTCTGAAGGACGTGGTAACTGTACTGACCGCAGTCCCTAAGCTCAACACAACACTAGAAGTAGCCGTGGAATGCTCCTAACTCTCCCTAGGCATCTCGTCACAGCCTAAGAGCTAACTACCCCTAAAGATAGAAGCAGGAAAGCTATCTTGCCTCAGAGAAAATACCCAAAGGATAAATTAGCCCCCCACAAATAATGACTGTGAGTGGAGAGGGAAAAGACATACACAGAATGAAACCAGGATGAGCACAGGAGGCCAGTCTAGCTAAATAGATAGGACAGGATGGAATACTGTGCGGTCAGTATAAAACACTACAAAAAATCCACGCAGAGTTTACAAAAATCTCCACACCTGACTAAAGGTGTGGAGGGTAAATCTGCTTCCCAGAGCTTCCAGCAAGACAGAATTAATTCATACTGATAAGCTGGACAAACAAAGAAAACCCAGAACGGATAAGTCCACAATCTATGGACAGAAAAGAGCAAGCAAAAACTTAGCTTTGCTGAACTGGTCAGGATAACAGGGAAATCCAAAGAGATGTGAATCCAACCAGGAACCATTTACAAGTGGCACTGGCTGAAGGAAAGAGCCAGGCCTAAATAGCAGAGCAGAAGAGACGATAAGTGGAGGCAGCTGATGACAGCTAACTCCAAGGAGCAGCCATACCACTTGAAACCACAAGAGGGAGCCCAAGAGCAGAACTCACAAAAGTGCCACTTACAACCACCGGAGGGAGCCCAAGAGCGGAATTCACAACAGGACTCTCACAAGGAGTGCAAAGTTTGGGAAAATGCTGAGGGAGTACCTTGATGACCGTACCAACGTCCTCTGTCATTCCTCTGTGCCCTTTAATTATTGTTTAGCAAAACTGAACATGGAGCATGAACTGTCTCTCTCTACTGTGCACGTGCGCTATACCCACGTTCATGGAGCACACAGTGCCTCGCTCACTTGGCACATGGCTCCTCGCTTTCTGGCAGTACAGCTTTTACTGGTGGGAGCAAACGTCTTCTTAATACAGAGACAGAGTACAACACCGCCCAAGCGTTCACACTCTGCTCCTCAGACTTTCTATGTGTGCAGTGACTGCCTCTCGGCAGAAGATGATAATGGTGGTAGTAGGAGTTGGAGCATTTAAGACAGTCATAAAGAAGCCATAACAACTTGAAAGAGAAGTATTTTTACCGAGACACCACACTGTTCGATATGTGGCCTGTATTTTTTAATTTTTTAAACTAAAATAGTATACTGAACTAGGGTAACAGAGAGTAAATACTGCAGAATGTAGGCCTGAATTTGCACAATTTGTAGGCCACAAATACATCAAACACCTGACAGCGATACCACACAGCCAAATATGTGGCCTGTATTTTTTTATATGCAAAATAGTGCTGTGCATAAGTAGAATAACAGACAGCAAAAACAGTGGAAAACCGGCCTAAATGCCCAAACTTGGAGCACGCAGATATGAGGCCTGTCACGGAAATACCACACTGCCAAATATGTGCCCTGTACTTTTTTGGGGGATCTGCAAAATGGTGTTGTATATAAGTAGACTAACAGACAGCAAAAACAGTGGAAAACAAGCTTAAAATGCCCAAACTTGGAGCAGGTAGATATATGAGGCCTGCCACGGAAATACCACACTGCCAAACATGTTGTTAGGTCTCGAGTTCCCGCTTCTGCACAGGGGGAATCTCGAGCCATCTCCGCTGCGGTCTCCCATTCTTATCCAGCCGCAGTGGAGTCTGCTCAGCAGGGACGTCGGTCCCAGCGTCTTGCTCAGTCTCACTCTGTACAGAGAGTTACTGCTACTTCTTCAGCTTCTGCCATTAAAGCCAGTGCTGGTCAGCAGCAAGCGGACTTCTCTGGGACTAAGTCCTTGTCTGCACACACTGAGCATGCCCAGGGCAAGATCTCCCGTTGGAGATCGAGGGTCATGTGCTCAGGCTCTGCAGCACATTCCATTGGTCCTCTTGGCAGGTCTTGGAAGGGCAAAGTTTCTGTGGCCACTTCCTGTGCTGCAACTATATAAACTGCGCATGACCGCACGGCCATGCGCTAGTGTACATTTGCATACGTGTGTTTGTTGTGAGTGCAAGTTGTCCTTGGATACCCCTTCCCTATTGAATGTCTGTTCGCAGAAGGTGTATGGTTGCTATCTAGCGCCCGACTTATCCTACAGCACGAATCACACATTACAGCGTCCAGTTGCTGTGACCGCCAGTACGGCGCCGTGCACTTCCTCTGTGCTTTCCTTACCCAAACCTGGGTGGTTAGTGGCGTTCGTCAGTGCGGCACCGCATGCACTCTTGTGCCCTAATATTATTATTTAGCTTCCTTACACACCCAGTTGCGGTGTTGTGCCAGCAAGGGTCTAATCGGACTTCAATCCTAGTTGGGGTTGAGTTCGCTGACTACTTGCTCACGCTCTATGTGCGGTACCGCGATCCTGTGACGCAACAGGATCGCTTCCTTCACGCTGGGTGAAGTTTAACCCACGTGTGTATACTTATGAGTACCGCCATATAGTCCGTCATTACTTGGCAGCAGGTTCCATCTCTGCACGGTGAACCCTGGGCTGCGAACGCACCATACTCTATCTGTCTTAGTATTTGGTGCGTTCCGCTAGCCCTAACATTACACTAGCGCCAGGGTCTGGCTAGTAATGACGGACAAACAGCAATCCTTGCGGTATATCCAGCAGCTGGAGGGTAGGTTGGCGGCTCTTGAGAGCGCAACCTCAGCTGTGGATGTTACCGCAGTTGCTGTACAGGCTGCTAGCGTGGCTGCAGCAACCCTGTCCATTGCCACCCCTGCTCCGACATTTTCTCGCCTCTCGCTGCCAGAAAAATTTTCTGGTGACAGCAAATTTTATAGGGGATTTGTGAGTCAGTGCTCTATTCACCTCGAGCTCCTGGCTGCACGTTTTCCCACAGAGCGGGCTAAGGTGGGATTTATAGTGTCTCTCTTGTCGGACAGGGCATTGGAATGGGCTACGCCGCTGTGGGAGCGTGGCGATCATGTGGTGCAGAGTGCTCCGCTATTTCTGAGCACTCTGAAACAGGTCTTTTTAGGACCTCAAGTCACCCATGATACTGCACTCCAACTGCTGGCATTAACTCAGGGTGAGTCCTTGGTCAGTCATTTTGCCGTCCAATTCCGCACTTTAGCTTCTGAGCTGGATTGGTCGGATAAAGCTCTTATCCCCATATTTTGGAGGGGCCTGGCTGACCACGTTAAGGACGCTCTGGCCACTAGGGAGGTTCCTGCCACACCGGAGGAGTTAATAACTGTCTTCACTCGAATTGACCTCCGTTTTAACGAGCGGAGGTTAGAGCGAGCCCAGTGTAGGCAGAGGTTTCGACTGGCTCTTACCTTCGCCAAACCTCTGGAATCTCCGGTCCTGGTTCCTGAGTCACATGAGGCCAGGGAAGTGTCACAAGCGGGATCTAAGTCCCGGACGGCTTGTGCACTCAAGGTCTGTCATGTTTGCCAGCAGTCAGGACATCTAGCCACCAGATATTCTCAGCGGTCGAGGAAACGTCAGCGTCTAGTGGTAGTAGGTGGAGGTACACTAGACACGGCGACGTTTGCCTCTAAATTGTCCTTTAAGGGGACAATTACTATAGGCTCATTCTCCCACTCGGTAGAGCTCTGCGTGGATTCTGGGGCGGAGGGCAATTTTATGTCTTCTGCCTTCGCCCAACGTCACGCAATACCCCTGGTTATGCTAGCTCAACCAGTAACGGTACGAGTGGTGAATGGGTCGACACTGCCCTCACAGATAACACACCAGACCATCCCTTTTACTCTGTCCATGTCGCCATCTCATCAGGAGATTATTTCTCTGCTCGTCATTCCTGAGGGAATTGATGAGGTCCTGTTGGGAATACCTTGGCTACGGTACCACTCTCCTCATATCGAGTAGTCCTCTGGCAGAATCCTGGGATGGGGCGAATCTTGTGAGGGTAGGTGTCAGAGGGAGTGCGTTCAGGTTGCTACTACTGAGGTACCCGCAGATCTTTCCTCTCTCCCCAAGCAGTATTGGTCTTATGCAGACGTGTTCTCCAAAAAGGCGGCGGAGATCCTTGCGCCCCATCGCCCCTATGACTGTCCTATTGATCTCTTGCCTGGTGCTGAGCCTCCCCGCGGTCGAGTCTATCCGCTATCTCTCCCGGAGACTGAGGCAATGTCACAGTACATCCAGGAAAATCTGGCAAGAGGATTTATTAGGAAGTCAGTGTCACCTGCTGGGGCAGGGTTCTTCTTCGTGCAGAAGAAGAATAGGGAATTGCGTCCATGCATAGACTACAGGGGTCTTAATGCCATCACCGTTAAAAATAAGTATCCTTTGCCCTTGATATCTGAGCTCTTCGATAGGCTTCGGGGAGCAAGGGTATTTACTAAACTAGATCTGCGGGGTGCTTACAACCTGATTCGCATCCGTGAGGGGGACGAATGGAAGACGGCTTTTAACACCAGGGATGGGCACTATGAATATCTGGTGATGCCCTTCGGGCTCTGTAATGCCCCAGCCGTTTTCCAAGACTTTGTGAACAATATCTTCCGGGATATGCTTTCCACCTCGGTCGTAGTCTATCTGAATGATATTCTCATCTACTCTCCAGATATTGACTCCCACCGGAGAGATGTTTGCAAAGTCTTCGACCTCCTACGGGCAAACTCCCTCTATGCCAAGTTGGAGAAGTGTATGTTTGAGCAGGAGTCCTTACCTTTCCTAGGCTACATCATCTCTGCCCAGGGATTGGCTATGGATCCTGCCAAACTACAGGCTGTGATGGACTGGCAGGAACCCCATTCTCTTAAAGCGGTGCAGCGCTTTATGGGGTTCATTAATTATTATCGCCAGTTCATTCCGCACTTCTCAACTTTGGTAGCTCCCTTGGTTGCCCTCACCAAGAAGGGGGCAAATCCCAAATTGTGGTCTGAGGAGGTCTCCAAGGCCTTTAACTCTATAAAGTCACACTTCGCTAGTGCTCCCATCCTACATCGCCCCAATGTTGATAAGCCATTTATCATGGAGGTGGATGCCTCTTCTGTTGGTGCTGGGGCAGTCCTCTTCCAAAAGGATGCTCAAGGTCGGAAGCATCGCTGCTTCTTTTTCTCCAAGACCTTCTCACCAGCAGAGAGGAATTATTCCATCGGGGACAGGGAGTTGCTAGCCATGAAGTTGGCTTTCTCGGAGTGGAGACATCTCTTGGAGGGAGCACGTTTTCCCTTCCAAGTCTTCACAGACCATAAAAATTTGGTGTACCTGCAGACAGCCCAGCGGTTGAATTCTCGCCAGGCCAGATGGTCCTTATTCTTCTCCCGGTTTCATTTCACCCTCCATTTTCTTTCTGGGGAGAAGAACATTCGGGCCGACGCTCTCTCTCGCTCCGTTGTGTCATCTGCGGAGGAGGAGGAGGAGCCTCGGCTTATTGTCCCCACCGAGAGCTTGAGAACTGTGGCCCCGGTTTCGCTAGAGTCTGTGCCCCCGGGCAAGACTTTTGTTCCATCCAGTTTGCGACCGGAGGTTCTCTCTTGGGCACACTCGTCCAGGGTGGGTGGACATTTTGGTACCAAAAGGACATCTGAGTTACTGGCGAGGACATACTGGTGGCCGCATATGGCTCGTGATGTCGCAGAGTATGTTCGGGCGTGTGTCTCTTGCGCCAAGAACAAGACTCCTCGGCAACGGCCAGCTGGTTTGCTTTATCCTCTGCTGGTGGCGGACAGGCCCTGGGAGATGGTCGGGATGGACTTTGTGGTGGGCTTACCCAAGTCTCGTAATTGCACCATTATCTGGGTGATCACCGACCATTTTTCCAAAATGGTGCACTTGGTGCCTCTTCCACGGCTACCTTCTGCACGGGTGTTGGCTGTCTTGTTCGTTAAGCATATCTTTCGCCTACACGGTATGCCAGACAAAATTGTTAGTGACCGGGGTCCCCAGTTTGCGTCTCGATTCTGGAGAGAGCTTTGTCGTCTACTCAGTATTGAGTTGAATCTCTCTTCGGCATATCATCCCGAGATGAATGGGTTGGTAGAGAGGGCCAACCAGACCTTGGTCACATATTTACGACATTTTGTTTCTGCCAGGCAGGATGACTGGGCATCCTTGCTACCGTGGGCAGAGTTTGCACTTAACAATGCCGTAGCCGACTCCACCGGTCAGACTCCATTCCTCCTAAATTACGGCCAGCATCCGCGTGTTCCTGTGCCCATGCCTGTGTCTTCTGCTGACTCCAGGGTGGCAGACTGGGCTGTGGAGGCATGGGACATTTGGGACCGCACGCAGGATTCAGGCCTCCAAGGAGAGAATGAGGTCCTCCGCCGATGTTCATCGGCGCCCCGCTCCGAACTTTGCTCCTGGCGACTTGGTGTGGCTCTCCGCCCGTAACATCAGGCTGCGAGTTGAGTCCACTAAGTTTGCTCCTCACTACTTGGGTCCCTTCAAGGTTCTCGAACAGGTTAATCCTGTGGTCTACCGTTTGGCTCTTCCTCCACGCTTGGGTATCACCGACACCTTTCATGTGTCCCTCTTGAAACCCGTATACATGTCCCGGTTTTCCGAGTCATCTGTCGGGACATCGGGTTCGTCTACGGACGATTACGAGGTGAACGCTATTTTGGGGTGCAAGGTGGTACGCGGCAAAAAGTTCTATCTGGTGGATTGGAAGGGTTATGGCCCAGAGGACAGGTCATGGGAGCCTGCTGAAAACATTCGGGCCCCACAGCTCATTGCTGCCTTCGAGCGTAGCGAGACCCAAGGGGGGGGGGGGCCTAGGAGGGGGGGTAATGTTAGGTCTTGAGTTCCCACTTCTGCACAGGGGGAATCTCGAGCCATTTCCGCTGCGGTCTCCCATTCTTATCCAGCCGCAGTGGAGCCTGCTGAGCAGGGACGTCAGTCCCAGCGTCTTGCTCAGTCTCACTCTGCACAGAGAGTTACTGCTGCTTCTTCAGCTTCTGCCATTAAAGCCAGTGCTGGTCAGCAGCGAGCGGACTTCTCTGGGACTAAGTCCTTGTCTGCACACACTGAGCATGCCCAGGGCAAGATCTCCCATTGGAGATCGAGGGTCATGTGCTCAGGCTCTGCAGCACATTCCATTGGTCCTCTTGGCAGATCTTGGAAGGGCAAAGTTTCTGTGGCCACTTCCTGTGCTGCAGCTATATAAACTGCGCATGACCGCACGGCCATGCGCTAGTGTACAATTGTTAATGTGTGTATGTTGTGAGTGCAAGTCGTCCTTGGATACCCCTACCCTATTGAATGTCTGTTCGAGGAAGGTGTATGGCTGCTATCTAGCGCCCGACTTATCCTACTGCACGAATCACACATTACAGCGTCCAGTTGCTGTGACCGCCAGTACGGCGCCGTGCACTTCCTCTGTGCTTTCCTTACCCAAGCCTGGGTGGTTAGTGGCGTTCGTCAGTGCGGCACCGCATGCACTCTTGTGCCTTAATATAGTTATATAGTTTCCTTACACACCCAGTTGCGGTTTTGTGCCAGTAAGGGTCTAATCGGACTTCAATCCTAGTTGGGGTTGAGTTCGCTGACTACTTGCTCGCGCTCTATGTGCGGTACCGCGGTCCTGTGACGCAACAGGATCGCTTCCTTCACGCTGGGTGAAGTTTAACCCACGTGTGTATACTTATGAGTACCGCCATATAGTCCGTCATTACTTGGCAGCAGGTTCCATCTCTGCACGGTGGACCCCGGGCTGCGAACGCACCATACTCTATCTGTCGTATTATTTGGTGCGTTCCGCTAGCCCTAACACTAAGTCCCGGACCGCTTGTGCACTCAAGGTCTGTCATGTTTGCCAGCAGTCAGGACATATAGCCACCAGATGTTCTCAGCGGTCGAGGAAACGTCAGCGTCTAGTGGTAGTAGGTGGAGGTACACTAGACACGGCGACGTTTGCCTCTAAATTGTCCTTTAAGGGGACAATTACTATAGGCTCATTCTCCCACTCGGTAGAGCTCTGCGTGGATTCTGGGGCGGAGGGCAATTTTATGTCTTCTGCCTTCGCTCAACGTCACGCAATACCCCTGGTTATGCTAGCTCAACCAGTAACGGTACGAGTGGTGAATGGGTCGACACTGCCCTCACAGATAACACACCAGACCATCCCTTTTACTCTGTCCATGTCGCCATCTCATCAGGAGATTATATCTCTGCTCATCATTCCTGAGGGAATTGATGAGGTCCTGTTGGGAATACCTTGGCTATGGTACCACTCTCCTCATATCGAGTGGTCCTCTGGCAGAATCCTGGGATGGGGCGAATCTTGTGGGGGTAGGTGTCAGAGGGAGTGCGTTCAGGTTGCTACTACAGAGGTACCCGCAGATATTTCCTCTCTCCCCAAGCAGTATTGGTCTTATGCAGACGTGTTCTCCAAAAAGGCGGCGGAGATCCTTCCGCCCCATCGCCCCTATGACTGTCCTATTGATCCCTTGCCTGGTGCTGAGCCTCCCCGGGGTCGAGTCTATCCGTTATCTCTCCTGGAGACGGAGGCAATGTCACAGTACATCCAGGAAAATCTGGCAAGAGGATTCATTAGGAAGTCAGTGTCACCTGCTGGGGCAGGGTTCTTCTTCGTGCAGAAGAAGAATGGGGAATTGCGTCCATGCATAGACTACAGGGGTCTTAATGCCATCACCGTTAAAAATAAGTATCCTTTGCCCTTGATATCTGAGCTCTTCGATAGGCTTCGGGGAGCAAGGGTATTTACTAAACTAGATCTGCGGGGTGCTTACAACCTGATTCGCATCCGTGAGGGGGACGAATGGAAGACGGCTTTTAACACCAGGGATGGGCACTATGAATATCTGGTGATGCCCTTCGGGCTCTGTAATGCCCCAGCCGTTTTCCAAGACTTTGTGAACGATATCTTCCGGGATATGCTTTCCACCTCGGTCGTAGTCTATCTGGATGATATTCTCATCTACTCTCCAGATATTGACTCCCACCGGAGAGATGTTTGCAAAGTCTTCGACCTCCTACGGGCAAACTCCCTCTATGCCAAGTTGGAGAAGTGTATGTTTGAGCAGGAGTCCTTACCTTTCCTAGGCTACATCATCTCTGCCCAGGGATTGGCTATGGATCCTGCCAAACTACAGGCTGTGATGGACTGGCAGGAACCCCATTCTCTTAAAGCGGTGCAGCGCTTTATGGGGTTCATTAATTATTATCGCCAGTTCATTCCGCACTTCTCAACTTTGGTAGCTCCCTTGGTTGCCCTCACCAAGAAGGGGGCAAATCCCAAATTGTGGTCTGAGGAGGTCTCCAAGGCCTTTAACTCTATAAAGTCACACTTCGCTAGCGCTCCCATCCTACATCGCCCCGATGTTGATAAGCCATTTATCATGGAGGTGGATGCCTCTTCTGTTGGTGCTGGAGCAGTCCTCTTCCAAAAGGATGCTCAAGGTCGGAAGCATCCTTGCTTCTTTTTCTCCAAGACCTTCTCACCAGCAGAGAGGAATTATTCCATCGGGGACAGGGAGTTGCTAGCCATGAAGTTGGCTTTCTCGGAGTGGAGACATCTCTTGGAGGGAGTACGTTTTCCCTTCCAAGTCTTCACAGACCATAAAAATTTGGTGTACTTGCAGACAGCCCAGCGGTTGAATTCTCGCCAGGCCAGATGGTCCTTATTCTTCTCCCGGTTTCATTTCACCCTCCATTTTCTTTCTGGGGAGAAGAACATTCGGGCCGACGCTCTCTCTCGCTCCGTTGTGTCATCTGCGGAGGAGGAGGAGGAGCCTCGGCTTATTGTCCCCACCGAGAGCTTGAGAACTGTGGCCCCGGTTTCGCTAGAGTCTGTGCCTCCGGTCAAGACTTTTGTTCCATCCAGTTTGCGACCGGAGGTTCTCTCTTGGGCACACTCGTCCAGGGTGGGTGGACATTTTGGTACCAAAAGGACATCTGAGTTACTGGCGAGGACATACTGGTGGCCGCATATGGCTCGTGATGTCGCAGAGTATGTTCGGGCGTGTGTCTCTTGCGCCAAGAACAAGACTCCTCGGCAACGGCCAGCTGGTTTGCTTTATCCTCTGCCGGTGGCGGACAGGCCCTGGGAGATGGTCGGGATGGACTTTGTGGTGGGCTTACCCAAGTCTCGTAACTGCACCATTATCTGGGTGATCACCGACCATTTTTCCAAAATGGTGCACTTGGTGCCTCTTCCACGGCTACCTTCTGCACGGGCGTTGGCTGTCTTGTTCGTCAAGCATATCTTTCGCCTACACGGTATGCCAGACAAAATTGTTAGTGACCGGGGTCCCCAGTTTGCGTCTCGATTCTGGAGAGAGCTTTGTCGTCTACTCAGTATTGAGTTGAATCTCTCTTCGGCATATCATCCCGAGACGAATGGGTTGGTAGAGAGGGCCAACCAGACCTTGGTCACATATTTGCGACATTTTGTTTCTGCCAGGCAGGATGCCTGGGCATCCTTGCTACCGTGGGCAGAGTTTGCACTTAACAATGCCGTAGCCGACTCCACCGGTCAGACTCCATTCCTCCTAAATTACGGCCAGCATCCGCGTGTTCCTGTGCCCATGCCTGTGTCTTCTGCTGACTCCAGGGTGGCAGACTGGGCTGTGGAGGCACGGGACATTTGGGACCGCACGCAGGATGCCATTCGGGCCTCCAAGGAGAGAATGAGGTCCTCCGCCGATGTTCATCAGCGCCCCGCTCCGAACTTTGCTCCTGGCGACTTGGTGTGGCTCTCCGCCCGTAACATCAGGCTGCGAGTTGAGTCCACTAAGTTTGCTCCTCGCTACTTGGGTCCCTTCAAGGTTCTCGAACAGGTTAATCCTGTGGTCTACCGTTTGGCTCTTCCTCCACGCTTGGGTATCACTGACACCTTTCATGTGTCCCTCTTGAAACCCGTATACATGTCCCAGTTTTCCGAGTCATCTGCCGGGACATCGGGTTCGTCTACGTACGATTACAAGGTGAACGCTATTTTGGGGTGCAAGGTGGTACGCGGCAAAAAGTTCTATCTGGTGGATTGGAAGGGTTATGGCCCAGAGGACAGGTCATGGGAGCCTGCTGAAAACATTCGGGCCCCACAGCTCATTGCTGCCTTCGAGCGTAGCGAGGCCCAAGGAGGGGGGGGGGCCCTAGGAGGGGGGGTAATGTTAGGTCTCGAGTTCCCGCTTCTGCACAGGGGGAGTCTCGAGCCATCTCCGCTATGGTCTCCCATTCTTATCCAGCCGCAGTGGAGTCTGCTCAGCAGGGACGTCAGTCCCAGCGTCTTGCTCAGTCTCACTCTGTACAGAGAGTTACTGCTGCTTCTTCAGCTTCTGCCATTAAAGCCAGTGCTGGTCAGCAGCGAGCGGACTTCTCTGGGACTAAGTCCTTGTCTGCACACATTGAGCATGCCCAGGGCAAGATCTCCCGTTGGAGATCGAGGGTCATGTGCTCTGGCCCTGCAGCACATTCCATTGGTCCTCTTGGCAGGTCTTGGAAGGGCAAAGTTTCTGTGGCCACTTCCTGTGCTGCAACTATATAAACTGCGCATGACCACACGGCCATGCGCTAGTGTACATTTGCATACGTGTGTTTGTTGTGAGTGCAAGTCGTCCTTGGATACCCCTTCCCTATTGAATGTCTGTTCGCGGAAGGTGTATGGTTGCTATCTAGCGCCCGACTTATCCTACAGCACGAATCACACATTACAGCGTCCAGTTGCTGTGACCGCCAGTACGGCGCCGTGCACTTCCTCTGTGCTTTCCTTACCCAAACCTGGGTGGTTAGTGGTGTTCGTCAGTGCGGCACCGCATGCACTCTTGTGCCCTAATATTATTATTTAGCTTCCTTACACACCCAGTTGCGGTGTTGTGCCAGCAAGGGTCTAATCGGACTTCAATCCTAGTTGGGGTTGAGTTCGCTGACTACTTGCTCACGCTCTATGTGCGGTACCGCTGGGTGAAGTTTAACCCACGTGTGTATACTTATGAGTACCGCCATATAGTCCGTCATTACTAGGCAGCAGGTTCCATCTCTGCACGGTGGACCCCGGGCTGCGAACACACCATACTCTATCTGTCTTAGTATTTGGTGCGTTCCGCTAGCCCTAACACATGTGGCCTGTACTTTTTGGGGTCTGCAAAATAGTGCTGTATATAATTAGAGTAACAGACAGCAAAAACAGTGGAAAACTGGCCTAAAAAGCCCAAACTTGGAGCACGCAGATATGAGGCCTGTCATGGAAATACCACACTGCCAAATATGTGGCCTGTACTTTTTTGGGGGATCTGCAAAATAGTGTTGTATATAAGTAGACTATCAGACAGCAAAAACAGTGGAAAACCAGCCTAAAATGCCCAAACTTGGAGCAGGTAGATATATGAGGCCTGTCACGGAAATACCACACTGCCAAGCATGTGGCCTGTACTTTTTGGGGGTCTGCAAAATAGTGCTGCATATAACTAGAGTAATAGACAGCAAAAACAGTGGAAAACTGGCCTAAAATGCCCAAATTTGGAGCACGCAGATATGAGGCCTGTCACGGAAATACCACACTGCCAAATATGTGGCCTGTACTTTTTGGCATGTCTGCAAAATAGTGCTTTATATAAGTAGAGTAACAGACAGCAAAAACAGTGGAAAACCTGCCAAAAATGCCCAAACTTGGAGCACACAGATATATGAGGCCTGTCACAGAAATACCACACTGCCAAATATGTGACCTGTACTTTTTAGCATGTCTGCAAAATAGTGCTGTATATAAGTAGAGTAACAGACAGCAAAAACAGAGGAAAACTGGCCTAAAATGCCCAAACTTGGAGCACGCAGATATGAGGCCTGTCATGGAAATACCACACTACCAAAAATGTGGCCTGTACTTTTTGGCATGTCTGCAAAATAGTGCTGTATATAAGTAGAGTAACAGACAGCAAAAACAGTGGAAAACCTGCCAAAAATGACCAAACTTGGAGCACACAGATATATGAGGCCTGTCACGGAAATACCACACTGCCAAATATGTGGCCTGTACTTTTTTGGGGGGTCTGCAAAATAGTGTTATATATAAGTAGAATAACAGATAGCAAAAACAGTGGAAAACCAGCCTAAAATGCCCAAACTTGGAGCACGTAGATTTATGAGGCCTGTCACGGAAATACCACACTGCCAAATATATGGCCTGTACTTTTTGGCATGTCTGCAAAATAGTGCTGTATATGAGTAGAGTAACAGACAGCAAAAACAGTGTAAAAGCGGCCTAATATGCCCAAACTTGGAGCTAACAGATATATGAGGCCTGTCACGGAAATACTACACTGTCAAATATGTGGCCTGTACTTTTTTGGGAGTCTGCAAAATAGTGCTGTATATAAGTAGAGTAACAGACAGCAAAAACAGTGGAACACTGGCCTAAAATGCCCAAACTTGGAGCACGCAGATATATGAGGCCTGTCACAGAAAAACCACATTGCCAAATATGTGGCCTGTATTTTTCATTTTTTTCAATGCAAAATAGTGCTGTGTATAGGTAGAATAACCACACTGCTTCTTCCTGCCTGTTGGGGTGATATGCCTCCTTTCCTGTTGTGAATTCTGTGGCCAAGCTCCCTCCTGTGGTCGAGAGTGGTACTTCGGCTGGTTCTGTCTATGAGCTTCCTTTGGTGGATGAGAGTGGTACTGCGGCTTCTGAGTTTCCTTCCTCAGGTGATGAGGTTAAGTCGTTAGGTGCTGCTCTATTTAACTCCACCTGGTGCTTTGATCCTGGCCTCCAGTCAATGTTCTAGTATTGGTCTTGCTTCCTCCTGGATCGTTCCTGTGGCCTCTCTATCCTGCATAAGCTAAGTTCTGCTTGTGTTATTTTTGTTTGCTATATTTTCTGTCCAGCTTGCTATATTGGTTATTTCTTGCTTGCTGGAAGCTCTGAGACGCAGAGGGAGCACCTCCGTACCGTTAGTCGGTGCGGAGGGTCTTTTTGCCCCTCTGCGTGGTTGTTTGTAGGTTTTTGTGTTGACCGCAAAGCTATCTTTCCTATCCTCGGTCTATTCAGTAAGTCGGGCCTCACTTTGCTAAATCTATTTCATCTCTGTGTTTGTATTTTCATCTTACTCACAGTCATTATATGTGGGGGGCTGCCTTTTCCATTGGGGAATTTCTCTGAGGCAAGGTAGGCTTATTTTTCTATCTTCAGGGCTAGTTAGTTTCTCAGGCTGTGCCGAGTTGCATAGGGAGCGTTAGGCGCAATCCACGGCTACCTCTAGTGTGGTGTGTTAGGATTAGGGATTGCGGTCAGCAGAGTTCCCACGTCTCAGAGCTCGTCCTTTGTTTTTGGTAATTGTCAGGTCACTTTGTGTGCTCTGAACTTCAATGTCCATAGTGGTTTTGAATTACCTGTTCATAACAGTACTGGAGGCCGAAAGTACTAATGCTTCTCAATAGAGGGAAAAGAGAAGTTCTGAGACCATTTTTTTTTCTTTGCACTGTGTTCTGTCTTTCTTTTCCCCTTTACATCAGGGTGGTTCAGAACACAGGTGTGGACATGGACATTCAAGGTCTGTTCTCTTTGATGGATAATCTCGCTATAAATGTACAGAATATTCAAGATTTAGTGGTTCAGAATCCTATGTTAGAACCTAAGATTCCTATTCCTGAGTTATTTTCTGGAGATAGAGCAAAGTTTTTGAATTTTAAAAATAATTGTAAACTATTTCTGGCTTTGAAACCCCGCTCCTCTGGTGACCCAGTACAACAAGTTAAGATCATTATTTCTTTATTACGTGGCGACCCTCAAGACTGGGCATTTTCCCTTGCGCCAGGAGATCCTGCATTATGTAATATTGATGCGTTTTTTCTGGCGCTCGGATTGCTGTACGACGAACCTAATTCAGTGGATCAGGCAGAGAAAAATTTGCTGGCTCTGTGTCAGGGTAAGGATGAGATAGAGATTTATTGTCAGAAGTTTAGAAAGTGGTCCGTGCTCACTCAATGGAATGAATGTGCGCTGGCAGCTATTTTCAGAAAGGGTCTCTCTGAAGCCCTTAAGGATGTCATGGTGGGATTTCCTATGCCTGCTGGTCTGAATGAGTCTATGTCTTTGGCCATTCAGATCGGTCGACGCTTGCGCGAGCGTAAATCTGTGCACCATTTGGCGGTATTATCTGAGCATGAACCTGAGCCTATGCAGTGCGATAGGACTTTGACCAGAGCTGAAAGACAAGAACACAGACGTCAGAATGGGCTGTGTTTCTACTGTGGTGATTCCACTCATGCTATCTCAGATTGTCCTAAGCGCACTAAGCGGTTCGCTAGGTCTGCCACCATTGGTACGGTACAGTCGAAATTTCTTTTGTCCGTTACTTTGATCTGCTCTTTGTCTTCCTATTCTGTCATGGCATTTGTGGATTCAGGCGCTGCCCTGAATTTGATGGACTTGGAGTTTGCTAGGCGCTGTGGGTTTGTCTTGGAGCCCTTGCAGTGTCCTATTCCATTGAGAGGAATTGATGCTACGCCTTTGGCCAAGAATAAGCCTCAGTATTGGACCCAGCTGACCATGTGCATGGCTCCTGCGCACCAGGAGTATATTCGCTTTCTGGTGTTGCATAATCTGCATGATGTGGTCGTGTTGGGGTTGCCATGGCTACAAGTCCATAACCCAGTATTAGATTGGAAATCAATGTTTGTGTCCAGCTGGGGTTGTCAGGG
Source organism: Ranitomeya imitator (assembly GCF_032444005.1). Classification (NCBI taxonomy): domain Eukaryota; kingdom Metazoa; phylum Chordata; class Amphibia; order Anura; family Dendrobatidae; genus Ranitomeya; species Ranitomeya imitator. The sequence continues at coordinate 132,985,481 of NC_091285.1, read as the reverse complement.
GGTACATGGTGATGTTCCATCTCTGTCTATCTCATCATCCACCCCTTCTGAGGTCCCAGAGTTCTTGTCTGATTACCGGGATGTATTCGATGAGTCCAAGTCCAATGCCCTACGTCCGCATAGGGATTGTGATTGTGCTATCGATTTGATTCCTGGTAGTAAGTTTCCTAAGGGTCGACTGTTTAATTTATCTGTACCTGAGCACGCCGCTATGCGGAGTTAAGTGAAGGGGTCAAAGTGTCTCTTTGGTGTTCAGAAGATTTCATTTTTGGTGTTCATTTTTTCTCCTTCTACTATCGAGATGGACCCTGTTAAAGTTCAGGCCATTTATGATTGGACTCAGCCAACATCTCTGAAGAGTCTGCAGAAGTTCCTGGGCTTTGCTAATTTTTATCGTCGCTTCATCGCTAATTTTTCTAGCATTGCTAAACCGTTGACTGATTTAACCAAGAAGGGTGCTGATGTGGTCAATTGGTCTTCTGCTGCTGTGGAAGCTTTTCAGGAGTTGAAGCGTCGTTTTTCTTCTGCCCCTGTGTTGTGCCAACCAGATGTTTCGCTTCCGTTCCAGGTCGAGGTTGATGTTTCCGAAATTGGAGCAGGGGCTGTTTTGTCGCAGAGAAGTTCTGATTGCTTAGTGATGAAACCATGCGCCTTCTTTTCCAGGGAATTTTCGCCTGCTGAGCGAAATTATGATGTTGGCAATCGAGAGTTGCTAGCCATGAAGTGGGCATTCGAGGAGTGGCGTCATTGGCTTGAAGGAGCTAAGCATCGCGTGGTGGTCTTGACGGATCACAAAAAACTTGACTTATCTCGAGTCTGCCAAACGGTTGAATCCTAGACAGGCTCGTTGGTCGCTGTTTTTCTCCCGTTTTGACTTTGTGGTTTCGTACCTTCCGGGCTCTAAAAATGTGAAGGCGGATGCCCTGTCTAGGAGTTTTGTGCCCGATTCTCCGGGTTTGTCTGAGCCGGCGGGTATTCTCAAAGAGGGGGTAATTTTGTCTGCCATCTCCCCTGATTTGCGGCGGGTGCTGCAAAAATTTCAGGCTAATAGACCTGACCGTTGCCCAGCGGAGAAACTGTTTGTCCCTGATAGGTGGACGAATAAATTTATCTCTGAGGTTCATTGTTCGGTGTTAGCTGGTCATCCTGGAATCTTTGGTACTAGAGATTTGGTGGCTAGATCCTTTTGGTGGCCGTCTCTGTCGCGGGATGTGCGTTCTTTTGTGCAGTCCTGTGGGATTTGTGCTCGGGCTAAGCCCTGCTGTTCTCGTGCCAGTGGGTTGCTTTTACCCTTGCCGGTCCCGAAGAGGCCTTGGACACATATCTTTATGGATTTTATTTCGGATATCCCCGTCTCTCAAAGAATGTCGGTCATTTGGGTGGTTTGTGATCGCTTCTCTAAGATGGTCCATTTGGTGCCCTTGTCTAAATTGCCTTCCTCCTCTGATTTGGTGCCGTTGTTTTTCCAGCATGTGGTTCGTTTACATGGCATTCCAGAGAACATCGTTTCTGACAGAGGTTCCCAGTTTGTTTCGAGGTTTTGGCGAGCCTTTTGTGCTAGGATGGGCATTGATTTGTCTTTTTCCTCGGCTTTCCATCCTCAGACAAATGGCCAGACTGAACGAACCAATCAGACCTTGGAAACATATCTGAGATGTTTTGTTTCTGCTGATCAGGATGATTGGGTGTCCTTTTTGCCTTTGGCTGAGTTCGCCCTTAATAATCGGGCCAGCTCGGCTACTTTGGTTTCGCCGTTTTTCTGCAATTCTGGGTTCCACCATCGTTTCTCTTCAGGGCAGGTTGAGTCTTCGGACTGTCCTGGTGTGGATACTGTGGTGGATAGGTTGCAGCAGATTTGGACTCATGTAGTGGACAATCTGACTTTGTCCCAGGAGAAGGCTCAATGTTTCACTAAAAGCAGGCGCTGTGTGGGTCCCCGACTTCGTGTTGGGGATTTGGTTTGGTTGTCATCTCGTTATATTCCTATGAAGGTTTCCTCTCCTAAATTTAAGCCTCGTTTCATTGGTCCATATAGGATTTCTGAGGTTCTTAATCCTGTGTCTTTTCGTTTGACTCTTCCAGCTTCTTTTTCCATCCATAACGTGTTCCATAGGACATTGTTGCGGAGATATGTGGCACCTGTGGTTCCATCTATTGATCCTCCTGCTCCGGTTTTGGTTGAAGGGGAATTGGAGTATATAGTGGAGAAGATTTTGGATTCTCGTGTTTCGAGACGGAAACTCCAGTATCTGGTTAAGTGGAAAGGTTATGGTCAGGAAGATAATTCCTGGGTCTTTGCCTCTGATGTCCATGCTGCCGATCTGGTTCGTGCCTTTCATGTGGCTCATCCTGGTCGGCCTGGGGGCTCTGGTGAGGGTTCGGTGACCCCTCCTCAAGGGGGGGGTACTGTTGTGAATTCTGTGGCCAAGCTCCCTCCTGTGGTCGAGAGTGGTACTTCGGCTGGTTATGTCTATGAGCTTCCTTTGGTGGATGAGAGTGGTACTGCAGCTTCTGAGTTTCCTTCCTCAGGTGATGAGGTTAAGTCGTTAGGTGCTGCTCTATTTAACTCCACCTGGTGCTTTGATCCTGGCCTCCAATCAATGTTCTAGTATTGGTCTTGCTTCCTCCTGAATCGCTCCTGTGGCCTGTCTTCCTGCATAAGCTAAGTTTTGCCTGTGTTATTTTTGCTTGCTATTTTTTCTGTCCAGCTTTATTGGTTTTTCTTGCTTGCTGGAAGCTCTGAGACGCAGAGGGAGCACCTCCGTACCGTTAGTCGGTGCGGAGGGTCTTTTTGCCCCTCTGCGTGGTTGTTTGTAGGTTTTTGTGTTGACCGCAAAGCTATCTTTCCTATCCTCGGTCTATTCAGTAAGTCGGGCCTCACTTTGCTAAATCTATTTCATCTCTGTGTTTGTATTTTCATCTTACTCACAGTCATTATATGTGGTGGGCTGCCTTTTCCTTTGGGGAATTTCTCTGAGGCAAGGTAGGCTTATTTTTCTATCTTCAGGGCTAGTTAGTTTCTCAGGCTGTGCCGAGTTGCATAGGGAACGTTAGGCCCAATCCACGGCTACCTCTAGTGTGGTGTGTTAGGATTAGGGATTGCGGTCAGCAGAGTTCCCACGTCTCAGAGCTCGTCCTTTGTTTTTGGTAATTGTCAGGTCACTTTTTGTGCTCTGAACATCAATGTCCATAGTGGTTTTGAATTACCTGTTCATAACACTTTCCCATGTGTGCTGCTGTCCTCGCTCTGCATGTCCTCCTGTCAGGTTGGGTAAGCCACTATGTCATCCACCACCTCGTCTTCCACATCCGTACCCTGCTCCTCCTCCTGACTTTCTGGCAATTGTGTCTCATCATCGTCCACCTCTTGTGGCACTTTCCCACCATCGCCTTTGTGTCACCATAGCTGGTCAAAGTTTTGGGCATCGCGACATGTGATCTTATCTGTCCCCACTTCAAGTTGACCACCGAGAGTTCGGAATCTTGAAAGGGAAAACTGAACAACTCTTCAGAGTGTTGAAGTGTGGGATCAGTTGTATCAGGGCACTCGGCATGGTGGGAGGAAGGAGGATCAGGATGAAGATTATCCATGCCCCGCTCATGGCTACTCAGACTTGACCGTGTGGAAGACATGGTGGTGGTAGTGGTGGTTAAGTGACTGGAAGCATTATCCGCTATTCAACCAACAACTGTTTCAGACTGCTCTGGCTTCAATGGTGGTGTGCTACGGTCCCCTAGAAACTGGGACTGGAAGGTCAAACGAAAAGATGTGGGTCTTTGTTGTGGCCCACTATCAGCTTGGCCACGGCCTCATCCTCTGCATGCACCATTAGCATCACATCCACTTCCCCGTCCTTTGCCCCTTCCCTTGCCAATTTTAAATGGACTACTGCAGTATTTCAAAAGCTCAGCACAAATGTATTTATTTGGAGCTAAATTATATCTGATCAGTATGCCTGCAAAGCTACGATTTTTTAAACTAGAAACAACAGGCCTCAGCCTGACATTACAGGCTGCATTATATATAATGGTTAGCACACAGAACTATGCTATGTATGCCTGCAGAAATATGATTTTTCAAAAACAGATACACCAGGACTCAGCCTGACATACCAGACTGTATTAATGTGTTTTTGCTTTTTATGAATTTAACAAAAAAAAAAAAGAGAGGAACAAGGCTAGCTGACATAACTATGAAACATGCCTGCAAATCTACGATTTTTCCACCACAGATACAACAGGCCTCAGCCTGACATAACATACTGTATTACATTTTTGGGGGGTTTTGGAGAATTTTTAAAATAAAAAAAAGAGTGGAACAAGGCTAGCAGACAGAACTATGCCTGCAGAAATACGATTTCTCAAAAACAGATACAACAGGACTCAGCCTGACATAACAGACTGTATTAATGTGTTTTTTACTTTTTGGTGAATTTAACAAAAAAAAAAAAAATGAACAAGGATAGCACACAGAACTATGCTACGTACGCCTGTGGAAATACGATTTTTCAAACATAGAAACACCAGCCCTCAGCCTGAAATAACAGACTGTATTAAATTTTTTTTGGCTTTTGGGTGAATTAAAAAAAAAAAAAAGAGTGGCACCAGGCTAGCACACAGAACTATGCTACGTATGCCTGCGTAAATTCTATTTTTCTAAAACAGAAACACCAGCCCTCAGCCTGACATAACAGACTGTATTAATGTGTTTTTTGCTTTTTGGTGAATTTAACAAAAAAAAAATTGACCAAGGCTAGCACACAGAACTATGCTACGTATGCCTGCGTAAATTCTATGTTTCTAAAACAGAAACACCAGCCCTCAGCCTGATATAACAGACTGTATTCAATTTTTTTTTTTTTTGCTTTTGGGTGAATTTATTAACCCCTTTACCCCCAAGGGTGGTTTGCACGTTATTGACCGGGCCAATTTCATTTACAATTCTGACCACTGTCCTTTTATGAGGTTATAACTCTGGAATGCTTCAACGGATCCTGGTGATTCTGACAATGTTTTCTCGTGATATATGGTACTTCATGATAGTGGTAAAATTTCTTTGATATTACCTGCGTTTATTTGTGAAAAAAACAGAAATTTGGCAAAAAAATTTAAAATTTTGCAATTTTCCAACTTTGAATTTTTATGCAATTAAATCACAGAGATATGTCACACAAAATACTTAATACGTAACATTTCCCACATGTCTACTTTACATCAGTACAATTTTGGAACCAAAATTTTTTTTTGTTAGGGAGTTATAAGGGTTAAAAGTTGACCAGTAATTTCTCACTTTTACAACACCATTTTTTTTAGGGACCACATCTCATTTGAAGTCATTTTGAGGGGTCTATATGATAGAAAATAACCAAGTGTGACACTATTCTAAAAACTGCACCCCTCAAGGTGCCCAAAACCACATTCAAGAAGTTTATTAACCCTTCAGGTGTTTCACAGGAATTTTTGGAATGTTTAAATAAAAATGAACATTTAACTTTTTTTCACAAAAAATTTACTTCAGCTCCAATTTGTTTTATTTTACCAAGGGTAACAGGAGAAAATGGACACCAAAAGTTGTTGTACAATTTGTCCTGAATACGCTGATACCCCATATGTGGGGGTAAACCACTGTTTGGGCGCATAGCAGAGTTCGGAAGCGAAGGAGCGCCATTTGACTTTTCAATGCAAAATTGACTGGAATTGAGATGGGACGCCATGTTGCGTTTGGAGAGCCCCTGATGTGCCTAAACATTGAATCCCCCCACAAGTGACACCATTTTGGAAATTAGACCCCCTAAGGAACTTATCTAGATGTGTGGTGAGCACTTTGACCCATTAAGCGATTCACAGAAGTTTATAATGCAGAGCCGTAAAAATAAAAAATCATATGTTTTCACAAAAATGATATTTTCGCCCCCAATTTTTTATTTTCCCAAGGGTAAGAGAATAAATTGGACCCCAAAAGTTGTTGTACAATTTGTTCTGAGTATGCTGATACCCCATATGTGGGGGTAAACCACTGTTTAGGCGCAAGGGAGAGCTCGGAAGGGAAGGAGCGCCGTTTGACTTTTCAATGCAAAATTGACTGGAATTGAGATGGGACGCCATGTTGCGTTTGGAGAGCCCCTGATGTGCCTAAACATTGAAACCCCCCACAATTGACACCATTTTGAAAATAGACCCCCTAAGGAACTTATCTAGATGTGTGGTGAGCACTTTGACCCATTAAGCGATTCACAGAAGTTTATAATGCAGAGCCGTAAAAATAAAAAATCATATTTTTTCACGCAAATGATATTTTCGCCCCCAATTTTTTATTTTCCCAAGGGCAAGAGAAGAAATTGGACCCCAAAAGTTGTTATACAATTTGTCCTGAGTACGCTGATACTCCATATGTGGGGTTAAACCACTGTTTGGGCTTTTGGCAGAGCTTGAAAGGGAAGGAGCGCCATTTGACTTTTCAATGCAAAATTGACGGGAATTGAGATGCGACTCCATGTTGGGTTTGGAGAGCCACTGATATGCCTAAACATTAAAACCTTTTACAGGTGATACCATTTTGGAAAGTAGAACCCTTAAGGAACTCATCTACATGTGTAGTGAGAGCTTTGAGCGCCCAAGTGTTTCACTATAGTTTATAACGCAGAGTCGTGAAAATAAAAAATAAAAAATTTTCCCACAAAAATTATTTTTAGCCCCCAGTTTTGTATTTTCCCAAGGGTAACAGGAGAAATTGGACCCCAAAAGTTGTTGTCCAATTTGTCCTGAGTACGCTGATACCTAATATGTGGGGAGGAACCACTGTTTGGGTGCATGGGAGAGCTCGGAAGGGAAAGAGCACCATTTGGAATGCAGACTTAGATGGAATGGTCTGCAGGTGTCACATTGTGTTTGCAGAGCCCCTAATGTACCTAAACAGTAGAAACCCCCCACAACTGACCTAATATTGCAAACTAGACCCCCCAAGGAACTTATCTAGATGTGTTCTGAGAACTTAGAACTCCCAAGTGTTTCACTACATTTTATAATGCAGAGCCGTGAAAATAAAAAATTCTTTTTTTTCCACAAAAATTATTTTTTAGCCCCCAGTTTTGTATTTTTCCAAGGGTAGAAGTTGAAATTGAACCCCAAAAGTTGTTGTCCAATTTGTCCTGAGTACACTGATATCCCATATGTTGGGGTATACCCCTGTTTGGGTGCACGGGAGAGCTTGGAAGGAAAGGAGCACTGTTTTGCTTTTTCAATGCAGAATTGGTTGGAATTGAGATCGGACGCCATGTCGCATTTGGAGAGCCCCTGATGTGTCTAAACAGTGGAAACCCTCCAATTATAACTGAAATCCTAATCCAAACACACCCCTAACCCTAATCTCAATGGTAACCTCAACCACACCCCTAACCCTGACACACCCCTAACCCTAATCCCAACCCTGTTCCCAATTTAAATGTAATCCAAACCTTAACTTTAGCCCCAACCCTAACCCTAACTTTAGCCCCAACTCTAACTGTAACCCTAACCCTAGCCCTAACCCTAGCCCTAACCCCAACCCTAGCCCTATCCCTAACCCTAACCCTAACCCTAAGCCTAGCCCTAACCCTAACCCTAACCCTAATGGGGAAATGGAAATAAATGCATTTTTTTAATTTTTTAATTTTTCCCTAACTAAGGGGGTGATGAAGGGGGGTTTGATTTACTTTTATAGCGGGTTTTCTATTGGATTTTTATGACTGGCAGCCGTCACACTCTAAAAGACGCTTTTTAATGCAAAAAATATTTTTTTTGCGTTACCACATTTTGAGAGCTATAATTTTTTCCATATTTTGGTCCTCAGAGTCATGTGAGGTCTTGTTTTTTGCAGGATGAGTTGACGTTTTTATTGGTAACATTTTTGGGCACCTAACATTTTTTGATCACTTTTTATTCCAGTTTTTGTGAGGCAGAATGACCAACAACCAGCTATTCGGGGTGGGTGGGGGGGCGTTTATTCCGTTCCGTGTTTGGTAAAATGGATAAAGCAGTTTTATTCTGCGGGTCATTTTTATTACAGCGATACCTCATTTATATCATTTTTTTATGTTTTGCCGCTTTTATACGATAAAAACTATTTTATACATAGTAACATAGTAACATAGTTAGTAAGGCCGAAAAAAGACATTTGTCCATCCAGTTCAGCCTATATTCCATCATAATAAATCCCCAGATCTACGTCCTTCTACAGAACCTAATAATTGTATGATACAATATTGTTCTGCTCCAGGAAGACATCCAGGCCTCTCTTGAACCCCTCGTCTGAGTTCGCCATCACCACCTCCTCAGGCAAGCAATTCCAGATTCTCACTGCCCTAACAGTAAAGAATCCTCTTCTATGTTGGTGGAAAAACCTTCTCTCCTCCAGACGCAAAGAATGCCCCCTTGTGCCCGTCACCTTCCTTGGTATAAACAGATCCTCAGCGAGATATTTGTATTGTCCCCTTATATACTTATACATGGTTATTAGATCGCCCCTCAGTCGTCTTTTTTCTAGACTAAATAATCCTAATTTCGCTAATCTATCTGGGTATTGTAGTTCTCCCATCCCCTTTATTAATTTTGTTGCCCTCCTTTGTACTCTCTCTAGTTCCATTATATCCTTCCTGAGCACCGGTGCCCAAAACTGGACACAGTACTCCATGTGCGGTCTAACTAGGGATTTGTACAGAGGCAGTATAATGCTCTCATCATGTGTATCCAGACCTCTTTTAATGCACCCCATGATCCTGTTTGCCTTGGCAGCTGCTGCCTGGCACTGGCTGATCCAGGTAAGTTTATCATTAACTAGGATCCCCAAGTCCTTCTCCCTGTCAGATTTACCCAGTGGTTTCCCGTTCAGTGTGTAATGGTGATATTGATTCCTTCTTCCCATGTGTATAACCTTACATTTATGATTGTTAAGCCTCATCTGCCACCTTTCAGCCCAAGTTTCCAACTTATCCAGATCCATTTGTAGCAGAATACTATCTTCTCTTGTATTAACTGCTTTACATAGTTTCGTATCATCTGCAAATATCGATATTTTACTGTGTAAACCTTCTACCAGATCATTAATGAATATGTTGAAGAGAACAGGTCCCAATACCGACCCCTGCGGTACCCCACTGGTCACAGCGACCCAGTTAGAGACTATACCATTTATAACCACCCTCTGCTTTCTATCACTAAGCCAGTTACTAACCCATTTACACACATTTTCCCCCAGACCAAGCATTCTCATTTTCTGTACCAACCTCTTGTGCGGCACGGTATCAAACGCTTTGGAAAAATCGAGATATACCACGTCCAATGACTCACCTTGGTCCAGCCTATAGCTTACCTCTTCATAAAAACTGATTAGATTGGTTTGACAGGAGCGATTTCTCATAAACCCATGCTGATATGGAGTTAAACAGTTATTCTCATTGAGATAATCCAGCATAACATCCCTCAGAAACCCTTCAAATATTTTACCAACAATAGAGGTTAGACTTACTGGCCTATAATTTCCAGGGTCACTTTTAGAGCCCTTTTTGAATATTGGCACCACATTTGCTATGCGCCAGTCCTGCAGAACAGACCCTGTCGCTATAGAGTCCCTAAAAATAAGAAATAATGGTTTATCTATTACATTACTTAGTTCTCTTAGTACTCGTGGGTGTATGCCATCCGGACCCGGAGATTTATCTATTTTAATCTTATTTAGCCGGTTTCGCACCTCTTCTTGGGTTAAATTGGTTACCCTTAATATAGGGTTTTCATTGTTTCTTGGGATTTCACCTAGCATTTCATTTTCCACCGTGAATACCGTGGAGAAGAAGGTATTTAATATGTTAGCTTTTTCCTCGTCATCTACAACCATTCTTTCCTCACTATTTTTTAAGGGGCCTACATTTTCAGTTTTTATTCTTTTACTATTGATATAGTTGAAGAACAGTTTGGGATTAGTTTTACTCTCCTTAGCAATGTGCTTCTCTGTTTCCTTTTTGGCAGCTTTAATTAGTTTTTTAGATAAAGTATTTTTCTCCCTATAGTTTTTTAGAGCTTCAATGGTGCCATCCTGCTTTAGTAGTGCAAATGCTTTCTTTTTACTGTTAATTGCCTGTCTTACTTCTTTGTTTAGCCACATTGGGTTTTTCCTATTTCTAGTCCTTTTATTCCCACAAGGTATAAACCGCTTACAGTGCCTATTTAGGATGTTCTTAAACGTTTCCCATTTATTATCTGTATTCTTATTTCTGAGGATATTGTCCCAGTCTACCAGATTAAGGGCATCTCTAAGATGGTCAAACTTTGCCTTCCTAAAGTTCAGTGTTTTTGTGACTCCCTGACAAGTCCCCCTAGTGAAAGACAGGTGAAACTGTACAATATTGTGGTCGCTATTTCCTAGATGCCCGACCACCTGCAGATTTGTTATTCTGTCAGGTCAATTAGATAGTATTAGGTCTAAAAGTGCTGCTCCTCTGGTTGGATTCTGCACCAATTGTGAAAGATAATTTTTCTTGGTTATTAGCAGAAACCTGTTGCCTTTATGGGTTTCACAGGTTTCTGTTTCCCAGTTAATATCCGGGTAGTTAAAGTCCCCCATAACCAGGACCTCATTATGGGTTGCAGCTTCATCTATCTGCTTTAGAAGTAGACTTTCCATGATTTCTGTTATTTTTTCTGTTATAGAAAAAATAATTATTTTTGCATTGCTTTATTCTGAGGACTATAACATTTTTATTTTTTCACTGATGATGCTGTTTGGTGGCTCGTTTTTTGCGGGACAAGATGATGTTTTCAGCGGTACCATGGTTATTTATATCCGTCTTTTTGATCGCGTGTTATTCCACTTTTTGTTTGGTGGTATGATAATAAAGTTTTGTATTTACCTCTTTTCTTTTTTTACGGTGTTCACTGAAGGGGTTAACTAGTGGTACAGTTTTATAGGTTGGGTCGTTACAGATGCAGCGATACTACATATGTGTATATATTTTTTTTATTATTTAGATAAAGGAATGTGTTTATTGGAACAATATTTTTTTATTATTTATTTATGATTTTTTTTTATTTATTTTTTTAACACATGTAATTTTTTTTTTTTTACTTTTTTACTTTGCCCCAGGGGGGGACATCACAGTAAAGTGACAGATCGCTGATCTGACACTTTGCTGTGCACTGTGTCAGATCAGCGATCTGACCTGCACTCCTGGAGGTTTCCCGGCGCCAGCTCTGAGCAGGCGCTGTGAAGCCACCTCACTGCAGGACCCGGATGCAGCCCCATGGCCATTTTGGATCTGGGCCTGCTCCAGGGAGGAGGTAAGGACCCTTGGAGCAGCGCGATCACATCGCGTTGCTCCGAGGGTCTCAGGGAAGCACTCAGGGAGCCCCCTCCCTGCGCGATGCTTCCCTATACCGCTGGAACACTGCGATCATGTTTGATCGCAGTGTTCCGGGGGTTAATGTGTCAGGGGCGGTCCATGACCGCTCCTGCCACATAGTGCCGGATGTCAGCTGCGATAGTCTGCTGGCACCCGGCCGCGATTGGCCGCGCTTCTCCCGTGAGCGCGGCTGATCTCTCTGGACATACTATTCCGTCCTTGGGAAGTAGGGTCCACCCCACATCGATGGAATAGTACGTCCAATGGCAGAAAGGGGTTAAAAAAAAAGAGTAGAACAAGGCTAGCACACAGAACTATGCTACGTATGCCTGCAAAACTATGATTTTTAAACAGATACACCAGGCCTCAGTCTGACATAACAGACTGTATAAATTTTTTGGGGGTGAATTTTAGAAAAAAAAAATTAAAACTGCAGCTAGGTATATACTAAACTAGCTATTGAACCCGTTCTACGCCCGGGTGGCGAGCATTTATATTGGTATATGGTCTCCATCCTGATATGTGCTGCTCCATCCTGCGTCCCCATCCTGTCATGTGCTGCTCCATCCTGCGCCCCCATCCTGTCATGTGCTGCACCCATCCTGCGCCCCCATCCTGTCATGTGCTGCTCCCATCCTGCGCCCCCATCCTGTCATGTGCTGCTTCCATCCTGCGCCACCATTCTTTAATTTGCTGCTCCCATCCAGGGCCGCCATCAGGGCATTACAGCCGTGACTGGCGTAAGGGGCCCGGTGAGCAGAGGGGGCCCGCATCGGGCCCCCTCTTACCTGCTCACCGGGCCCCTACCGGCAGCCGCAGGCTGAACCGGGCCCTTAGCGGCGGCCGGCGCTGCAGCTGTACGCTATTGACATGCGGGCCCGCGCCCGCACGTCAATAGTTAACAGCCGCCAGCCGCAGCGTGCAGGTCGCCGGCGTCTGACGTCATTGTCAGTCGCCGGCGAGTGCACAGTGCAGCTGCGTGGAGAGAGGAGCGCGGCAGGTAAGTAGAACTTTTTTTTTTTTCTATTAAGAGCGGAGAGCGGCGATCGGGGGGGGGGGGAGTTTGGGCAGAAGGCTGGACACAGAGGGGGCAGAAGGCCGCTGGACACAGAGGGGGCAGAAGGCCGCTGGACACAGAGGGGGCAGAAGGCCGCTGGACACAGAGGGGGCAGAAGGCCGCTGGACACAGGGGGGCAGAAGGCCGCTGGACACAGAGGGGGCAGAAGGCAGCTGGACACAGGGGGGCAGAAGGCAGCTGGACACAGGGGGGCAGAAGGCAGCTGGACACAGGGGGGCAGAAGGCCGCTGGACACAGAGGGGGCAGAAGGCAGCTGGACACAGGGGGGCAGAAGGCCGCTGGACACAGAGGGGGCAGAAGGCCGCTGGACACAGGGGGGCAGAAGGCCGCTGGACACAGGGGGGCAGAAGGCAGCTGGACACAGAGGGGGCAGAAGGCAGCTGGACACAGGGGGGCAGAAGGCAGCTGGACACAGAGGGGGCAGAAGGCCGCTGGACACAGAGGGGGCAGAAGGCCGCTGGACACAGGGGGGCAGAAGGCCGCTGGACACAGGGGGGCAGAAGGCCGCTGGACACAGGGGGGCAGAAGGCAGCTGGACACAGAGGGGGCAGAAGGCAGCTGGACACAGGGGGGCAGAAGGCAGCTGGACACAGAGGGGGCAGAAGGCCGCTGGACACAGAGGGGGCAGAAGGCCGCTGGACACAGGGGGGCAGAAGGCCGCTGGACACAGGGGGGCAGAAGGCAGCTGGACACAGGGGGGCAGAAGGCCGCTGGACACAGGGGGGCAGAAGGCAGCTGGACACAGGGGGGCAGAAGGCAGCTGGACACAGAGGGGGCAGAAGGCAGCTGGACACGGGGGCAGAAGGCAGCTGGACACAGGGGGGCAGTAAAGCTGGACACAGGGGGGCAGAAGGCAGCTGGACACAGGGGGGCAGTAAAGCTGGACACAGGGGGGCAGAAGGCAGCTGGACACAGGGGGGCAGAAGGCAGCTGGACACAGAGGGGGCAGAAGGCAGCTGGACACAGGGGGGCAGAAGGCAGCTGGACACAGATGGGGCAGAAGGCAGCTGGACACAGAGGGGGCAGAAGGCAGCTGGACACAGAGGGGGCAGAAGGCCGCTGGACACAGAGGGGGCAGAAGGCCGCTGGACACAGGGGGGCAGAAGGCCGCTGGACACAGGGGGGCAGAAGGCCGCTGGACACAGGGGGGCAGAAGGCAGCTGGACACAGGGGGGCAGAAGGCCGCTGGACACGGGGGCAGAAGGCAGCTGGACACAGGGGGGCAGAAGGCAGCTGGACACAGAGGGGGCAGAAGGCAGCTGGACACGGGGGCAGAAGGCAGCTGGACACAGGGGGGCAGTAAAGCTGGACACAGGGGGGCAGAAGGCAGCTGGACACAGAGGGGGCAGAAGGCAGCTGGACACAGGGGGGCAGAAGGCAGCTGGACACAGAGGGGGCAGAAGGCAGCTGGACACAGGGGGGCAGAAGGCAGCTGGACATAGATGGGGCAGAAGGCAGCTGGACACAGAGGGGGCAGAAGGCAGCTGGACACAGAGGGGGCAGAAGGCCGCTGGACACAGAGGGGGCAGAAGGCCGCTGGACACAGGGGGGCAGAAGGCCGCTGGACACAGGGGGGCAGAAGGCAGCTGGACACAGGGGGGCAGAAGGCCGCTGGACACAGGGGGGCAGAAGGCAGCTGGACACAGGGGGGCAGAAGGCAGCTGGACACAGAGGGGGCAGAAGGCAGCTGGACACGGGGGCAGAAGGCAGCTGGACACAGGGGGGCAGTAAAGCTGGACACAGGGGGGCAGAAGGCAGCTGGACACAGGGGGGCAGTAAAGCTGGACACAGGGGGGCAGAAGGCAGCTGGACACAGGGGGGCAGAAGGCAGCTGGACACAGAGGGGGCAGAAGGCAGCTGGACACAGGGGGGCAGAAGGCAGCTGGACACAGATGGGGCAGAAGGCAGCTGGACACAGAGGGGGCAGAAGGCAGCTGGACACAGAGGGGGCAGAAGGCCGCTGGACACAGAGGGGGCAGAAGGCCGCTGGACACAGGGGGGGCAGAAGGCCGCTGGACACAGGGGGGCAGAAGGCCGCTGGACACAGGGGGGCAGAAGGCAGCTGGACACAGGGGGGCAGAAGGCCGCTGGACACGGGGGCAGAAGGCAGCTGGACACAGGGGGGCAGAAGGCAGCTGGACACAGAGGGGGCAGAAGGCAGCTGGACACGGGGGCAGAAGGCAGCTGGACACAGGGGGGCAGTAAAGCTGGACACAGGGGGGCAGAAGGCAGCTGGACACAGAGGGGGCAGAAGGCAGCTGGACACAGGGGGGCAGAAGGCAGCTGGACACAGAGGGGGCAGAAGGCAGCTGGACACAGGGGGGCAGAAGGCAGCTGGACATAGATGGGGCAGAAGGCAGCTGGACACAGAGGGGGCAGAAGGCAGCTGGACACGGGGGCAGAAGGCAGCTGGACACGGGGGCAGAAGGCAGCTGGACACAGAGGGGGCAGAAGGCAGCTGGACACAGGGGGGCAGTAAAGCTGGACACGGGGGCAGAAGGCAGCTGGACACAGGGGGGCAGAAGGCAGCTGGACACAGAGGGGGCAGAAGGCAGCTGGACACAGGGGGGCAGAAGGCAGCTGGACACAGATGGGGCAGAAGGCAGCTGGACACAGAGGGGGCAGAAGGCAGCTGGACACAGGGGGGCAGAAGGCAGCTGGACACAGATGGGGCAGAAGGCAGCTGGACACAGAGGGGGCAGAAGGCAGCTGGACACAGAGGGGGCAGAAGGCCGCTGGACACAGAGGGGGCAGAAGGCCGCTGGACACAGGGGGGCAGAAGGCCGCTGGACACAGGGGGGCAGAAGGCAGCTGGACACAGGGGGGCAGAAGGCCGCTGGACACAGGGGGGCAGAAGGCAGCTGGACACAGGGGGGCAGAAGGCAGCTGGACACAGAGGGGGCAGAAGGCAGCTGGACACGGGGGCAGAAGGCAGCTGGACACAGGGGGGCAGTAAAGCTGGACACAGGGGGGCAGAAGGCAGCTGGACACAGAGGGGGCAGAAGGCAGCTGGACACAGAGGGGGCAGAAGGCAGCTGGACACAGGGGGGCAGAAGGCAGCTGGACACAGATGGGGCAGAAGGCAGCTGGACACAGAGGGGGCAGAAGGCAGCTGGACACGGGGGCAGAAGGCAGCTGGACACAGGGGGGCAGAAGGCAGCTGGACACAGAGGGGGCAGAAGGCAGCTGGACACAGGGGGGCAGTAAAGCTGGACACAGGGGGGCAGAAGGCAGCTGGACACAGAGGGGGCAGAAGGCAGCTGGACACAGGGGGGCAGAAGGCAGCTGGACACAGAGGGGGCAGAAGGCAGCTGGACACGGGGGCAGAAGGCAGCTGGACACAGATGGGGCAGAAGGCAGCTGGACACAGAGGGGGCAGAAGGCAGCTGGACACAGGGGGGCAGAAGGTAGCTGGACACGGGGCAGAAGGCAGCTGGACACAGAGGGGGCAGAAGGCAGCTGGACACAGAGCGGGCAGAAGGCAGCTGGACACAGAGGGGGCAGAAGGCAGCTGGACACAGAGGGGGCAGAAGGCAGCTGGACACAGAGGGGGCAGAAGGCAGCTGGACACAGAGGGGGCAGAAGGCCGCTGTACACAGAGGGGGCAGAAGGCAGCTGGACACGGGGGCAGAAGGCAGCTGGACACAGGGGGGCAGAAGGCAGCTGGACACAGAGGGGGCAGAAGGCAGCTGGACACAGGGGGGCAGTAAAGCTGGACACAGAGGGGGCAGAAGGCAGCTGGACACAGGGGGGCAGAAGGCAGCTGGACACAGAGGGGGCAGAAGGCAGCTGGACACGGGGGCAGAAGGCAGCTGGACACGGGGGCAGAAGGCAGCTGGACACGGGGGCAGTAAAGCTGGACACAGGGGGGCAGAAGGCAGCTGGACACAGAGGGGGCAGAAGGCAGCTGGACACGGGGGCAGAAGGCAGCTGGACACAGGGGGGCAGAAGGCAGCTGGACACAGAGGGGGCAGAAGGCAGCTGGACACAGGGGGGCAGTAAAGCTGGACACAGGGGGGCAGAAGGCAGCTGGACACAGAGGGGGCAGAAGGCAGCTGGACACAGGGGGGCAGAAGGCAGCTGGACACAGAGGGGGCAGAAGGCAGCTGGACACAGGGGGGCAGAAGGCAGCTGGACACAGATGGGGCAGAAGGCAGCTGGACACAGAGGGGGCAGAAGGCAGCTGGACACAGGGGGGCAGAAGGCAGCTGGACACGGGGCAGAAGGCAGCTGGACACAGAGGGGGCAGAAGGCAGCTGGACACAGAGCGGGCAGAAGGCAGCTGGACACAGAGGGGGCAGAAGGCAGCTGGACACAGAGGGGGCAGAAGGCAGCTGGATACAGAGGGGGCAGAAGGCAGCTGGACACAGAGGGGGCAGAAGGCCGCTGGACACGGGGGCAGTAAAGCTGGACACGGGGGGGGGGGGCAGAAGGCCGCTGGACACAGAAGGGCAGTAAAGCTGGACACGGGGGGCAGAAGGCTGGACACGGGGGGCAGAAGGCTGGACACAGGGGGGCAGTAAAGCTGGACACAGGGGGGGCAGAAGGCTGGACACAGAGGGGGCAGTAAAGCTGGACACAGGGGGCAGTAAAGCTGGACACAGAGGGGGCAGTAAAGCTGGACACAGAGGGGGCAGTAAATCTGGACACAGAGGGGGCAGTAAATCTGGACACGGGGCAGTAAATCTGGACACAGGGGGCAGTAAAGCTGGACACAGAAGGGGCAGTAAAGCTGGACACGGGGGGGCAGAAAGCTGGACACGGGGGGGACAGAAAGCTGGACACGGGGGGGGCAGAAAGCTGGACACGGGGGGGGCAGAAAGCTGGACACAGGGGGGGGCAGAAAGCTGGACACGGGGGGGCAGAAAGCTGGACAGGGGGGGGTGGGGCAGAAAGCTGGACACGGGGGGGGGCAGAAAGCTGGACACATGGGGGGCAGAAAGCTGGACACATGGGGGGCAGAAAGCTGGACACATGGGGGGCAGAAAGCTGGACACGGGGCAGAGTGCTGGACAGAGATGGGGCAGAGTGCTGGACAGAGATGGGGCAGAGTGCTGGACAGAGATGGGGCAGAGTGCTGGACAGAGATGGGGCAGAGTGCTGGACAGAGATGGGGCAGAGTGCTGGACAGAGATGGGGCAGAGTGCTGGACAGAGATGGGGCAGAGTGCTGGGCAGAGTGCTGGGCAGAGTGCTGGACAGAGATGGGGCAGAGTGCTGGACAGAGATGGGGCAGAGTGCTGGACAGAGATGGGGCAGAGTGCTGGACAGAGATGGGGCAGAGTGCTGGACAGAGATGGGGCAGAGTGCTGGACAGAGATGGTGCAGGATTGGAAACAGATGGGGCAGGATGGATACGATGGAGACAGATGGGGCAGGATGGGGAGATCATATGGGGTAGAATGGATACTCATGAGGGCAGGATGAGAGAACATATGGCTGGAGCCTGAAATGAGACACACGGTGGCCAGGATGGCGAATATTACCATAGGGGCTAATTAAGGGATATTATTATTGCAGTGATGTATTTATTTTATTTTTTGAGTATACTGTTTTAAATGGGGGGGGCGGTTCTGTTACTGTGTAGAGTGATACTATGTTGCCTTCTTCATGTGGTGTAATGTAGAAGTTGGGAAAATTAAGTAATGTGTTCTACAAGCGGAACTCGAGATAACTGTTTTATTTCCTGCAGAGACGAGTCCTGGCTGGATAAAGTGATGGCGGTCTGTGCTGGATGAAAGATGAAGGACTTCACCTAGAGACGTCACTGGTGAGTCAGTGTTACCTATACACTTACACTATACACTGTATACTATATACAGAGGTCCTGTGTACAATGTCACCAGTGATCACTGTATTATCTATACATTATATACAGAGCTCCTGTGTGTAATGTCACCAGTGATCACTGTATTACCTGTACACAGACACTGCTTACTAATTACAGATCTCCTGTGCATAATGGCACTGATGGTGATAGTATTGTGGGTTTTTTTTGTATTACTGATCAGTATTGTAGTATTCAGTCATTGTTGGTAATATGTGGTCTGGTCATGATGTGGAGGTAATATGTGGTCTGGTCATGGTGTAGCGGTATTTGTTCCTTGTATTTTATATTATTCGATCACTGTGGTGGTAATATGTCATCTGGTCATAGTGTTGTGGTATTTGTTCCTTGTATGTAGTATTATAGGTCATTTTAAAAATTGAAAAATAAATAAAAATATACCTAAATTGTATTGCATATTTTAACAAATATTTAGTAGGTTACAGTAGAGTAGGGCCCGGCCAAAAGTGTCTACCTTGTTGTGGTGGCGGCTTAAAAAATCTTTTGGCCAAAACAAAAGCTGCCGGCTATATGTGTGATCTGGTGATGGGAACTGTCAATGTGTGATAGGTGAGAAGTGGAGATTTTCCAAGAGAGAGTGGTGGGACTGTGGACAGTTCGTGGGGTGGAGCCTGGAGGCGGGGCTGGGGTGGAGCCTGGGCGGAGTTTCAAGGGGGCCCCGAAAATTTTGCCAGTATGGGGCCCCGAAATTTCTAGTGGCAGCCCTGCTCCCATCCATATGCCCCATACGCTGCTCCATAAAGGTTTATGGCCCCCATAAGATGCTCCATTGTATATGCCCCGTATACTGCTCCATAAAGGTTGATGGCCCCCATAAGATGCTCCATAGTATATGCCCCCGTACACTGCTCCATAAAGGTTTATGGCCCCCATAAGATGCTCCATAGTGTATGCCCCGTACGCTGTTTCATAAAGGTTTATGGCCCCCATAAGATGCTCCATGGTATATGCCCCCATACACTGCTCCATTATGGTTTATGGCCCCATAAGATGCTCCATGGTATATGCCCCCGTACACTGCTCCATTATGGTTGATGGCCCCATAAGATGCTCCATAGTATATGCCCCCGTACACTGCTCCATTATGGTTTATGGCCCCCATAAGATGCTCCATTGTATACGCCCCCATACACTGCTCCATTATGGTTTATGGCCCCCATAAGATGCTCCATTGTATATGCCCCCATACACTGCTCCATTATGGCTTATGGCCCCATAAGATGCTCCATAGTATATGCCCCCATACACCGCTCCATTATGGTTTATGGCCCCCGTACACTGCTCCATTATGGTTTATGGCCCCCATAAGATGCTCCATACTATATGCCCCCATACACTGCTCCATTATGGTTTATGGCCCCCATAAGATGCTCCACACTATATGCCCCCGTACACTGCTCCATTATGGTTTATGGCCCCATAAGATGCTCCATACTTTATGCCCCCGTACACTGCTCCATTATGGTTTATGGCCCCATAAGATGCTCCATACTATATGCCCCGTATGCTGCTGCAATATATAAAAGAAAATATCATACTCACCTATCGTCGCTAGGCGCCGAGTGCTGAGGGGCCTGAGCAAGCGGGTACACCGGTGCACTGTGGGGGTCAGGTGCCGGTATCGCCGCCAGCTCAGGCCCCCCAGCACTTGCTATATTCACCTGGCCCTGTTCCACCCCTGTGCACCGCCATCTTCCGGGTCCTCTGGCTGTGACTGGTCAGTCAGAGGGCAGCGCCGGCACGCATTAAGCACGTCATCGCGCCCTCTGAACTGAACGTCAGAGGCCGAGGACCGAGACACGGAGACGGAGCCGCACGCAGCGCTGGAATGGGGCCAGGTGAATATAGCTGATATTTACCCTCCTGGCGGTCCCTGCTTCTCTGTTGGAGATTGCGGTGTGCGTTCAGTGTTTACGCATACTGCAATCTCCTGGAAGCGTCACTCTGTGGGGGCCAGACTGCGCCGGCGCTTGCGCTTGCGCAGTCTATAAAGGCTTCGGACAGAGTGACGCTCCCAGCGTTTTAGATATGCAGCAGACAGTTAAGGAGCTTTGAGAGGGGTGCAGTGGGAGCTATGTACGCACATACAGTGTCTGCAGGTCTTGCGCTAATGTGGATATGCTGTGCCCTGCCTACCTAGCGCTGCAATCTTGAGACCCACGAATTAGCCCTAAAAAGGACTGTTGGTTTCTCAGGAGTTGTGGACTGAACAGTTGCAGACCTACGATAACTCTTAAAAGCACGATTCTGACCCTATCTCAGCAGTAGCTCTCCCTACAGTTGCTGAATACGGAGATAAATGCGGCGAGCAGGGCAGCGCCAGGTCTCTTATACTCGTGATGATGCTGTGCGGCCAAGCCAATCACTGCACGATCACAACAAAGATGGCTGCGACCAGTGCGCAGGCGCTGGGCCTCTCTGACCTTTCATGGCGCCTGCGCACTGCAGTACTTTGCTCTGCCCTCAACCGGGCAGACAAACTACGCCTGCGCAGGAGCCACAACAGGAAGCAAAGAAGAGGACGCCATCGTATGAAGATGGGAGGCGCCGGACCAGGACCGCGACGCCCATCGGACCAGACGGCACCGCAACCGCCCCTGGGTGAGTATAATATGACCTGTTTTTCTTATCTTGCAGGTTACATCGGGGGCTTATCTACAGCATTACAGAATGCTGTAGATAAGCCCCTGCTGCTGGTGGGCTTAGGGGTGACAGATTCCCTTTAAAGTAATGTATAATAAAATATTAAAAAATAATATAACTGACTGCAATGGTGCAGCTGGGCTTGGATTTATGCTGCCTGTGGTTTGGGCATCATGAATCAGGTGGCAAGCTCCTGTAACTGGTTAGGTGGTGTGTCCCAATACTTTGTCCACGTAGTGCATGAATGATGAAGCTTGTGTATATTACCTATACTTTATATACAGCTCTGGCAAAAATTAGGAGACAACCACATCAAAACCCTGTCATGGCAGCCCTATCTCCAGACCTGAACCCCATTGAAAACCTCTGCAATGTAATCAAAAAGATGCTGGATAGTCACAAGCCATCAAAGACCTGCTTAAATTTTTGCGTCAGAAGCAGTGTGAAAGACTGGTGGAAAGCATGCCAAGAAGCATGAAAGCTGTGATTAAAAATCATGGTTATTCCTCAAAATATTGATTTCTGAACTCTTCCTGAGTTAAAACATTAGTGTTGTTGTTTCTAAATGATTATGGACTTTTTTTTGTATTATTTGATGTCTGAAAGCACTGTTTTTTTTAAATTTTGACCTTTTTCTCCTTTTCAGAAAAAAATACAAAATGTATTGCTTGGAAATTCGGAGACATGTTGTCAAAAGTTTATAGAATAAAAGAACAATCTAAATTTTACTCAAAAATATACCTATAAGGCCAGGATCACACATGCGAGAGATACGTCCGAGTCTCGCATGGTAATACCCGGCATTGCCGCCGTCACTCAGGAGTGGAGCGTGCGGCCACATATATTGCTATGCGGCCGACGTTCCACTCCTGAGTGACGGCGGCAATGCCGGGAATTACCATGCGAGACTCAGACGTATTTCTCGCATGTGTGATCCCGGCCTAAAGAGAAAAATCAGAGAAACTCAACATTTTGCAGTGGTCTCTTAATTTTTGCCAGAGCTGTATATTACAATATTTCAGGATGACATGTTGCTTTTGATAATATATTCAGCAGATTAATTAGTTATGAAACATACAAAAAATGAGTAAATCAACTCTAACTCTCTGAGTCATACATTATGAGGGAACATACTGATAACATTGGTAATGATGAACATATGCGAGTTATTTGTACCTTAAGGCATAACAAGAGATATAAAAAATACTGTATTTCTATGCGTGGGTATTAAATCCAGAATGTAAGCTGTACGCAGTGCTGCGTTATCTCGCCGCACACAGAATTTACCACATTTATCTCTGGCAGGATACAGAAATATGTATGAAAACCGTGGCCATTTACTGTATTACAAAGTGCTGAGGAGGTAAGAGATTTAGAAATGCCTGGCATCAAGCCCAATCTAAATGGCCATGTAAAAGCAGTTTGATTAACTAGAATTAACATACTGATTGGCAATCTGGAGCTGGTGCTGCCGCCAATCATTACCGACCTCCTGTAATAGGAGGCTAGGACCACGAATGCAAATAGGAGATTAAATCCCCATGTCGATTTCCTTTTAATATCAGGAAACTGTGAGATATCACATGGCCCAGAGAGATTCAGCAGCACTGTGGTGCACACAGCTCCCCTGCTGCAAGCAATGAGCCTCTGCTGGAGTGTTAGCTGCTGGTCACCAGCCATGAGTGTGTACAGTGCCTGCTCAGACCTGCTGCCTGCTGGCAAAGCACACAGCCCCCTGACACCAGGAACTTTGGAGATCAGATGTTAGTCTGGATTATTCACCACTTGGATTACAGAAGGAACAACTCACAGCAGTATAGAGGGGCTGCACTGCTGTGTGGAAGAAAAGCCCCTGCATTTACTGAAGGAGCTGGCTATTGTCTACCATGGGTATGACATACTGGATGGATGTGACATTGTGTGCCCCTGCTGTAGTGCCCTACTGAAGGGGCACACACCTGCCTGGCCACCACAGGATGTTCTTAGCAGCTTTTTATGGGTCCTACTATCTTTCCACTGATAAACACAAATCATCCCTGGAGTTGAAATTTAAAGGAGAATATTTCTAAGTTGATCATTATATTTGGAAGGCTTCAGTGAAATATTTTATCCTCCACAATCTTCAGGATTACTTGGAATACAATCTCTTGATCGAGTCAGACTTATCAATGAGCTTCTTCCCGTAAAATGCATCTGGATTTGTGTAATTTAGAAGAGTTTTTGGAAAGATGACAATTTCTCAGGTTTTCTGAACGTCTTTGAAGAGCATCTTCTCACCATGATCATGTATGGAGAGATGCTGCTAAACTCCAGCAGTGCTACTGAAGCCCAGGTCATGCTCCAGACCAACACCCCTTACCTGAGCAGCACTCAGAGACCTGTCAGCTCCTCAGCCTTCTACATGTCTACAGCCAGGGTCCTGAAGGAAGGGGAGATCAACAAACCTGATCTGATGACTTATATTGTGTTGTTTCTCCTTCTCTTCTTATCTGTGTCTCTCATTGTCCTTTTCATTAACTGTCAGCTCCGGAATTCTTTCTTTGCAGGTTTACCTTATGACAGATCCCTCAGAGAAGCCAGGAGTCCTTGGAAGACACAGTCTGTCTGAAGCACACACAGACACAATTTCCCAGGATGATTTTTCTATAAAAGTGGTATGCAGTAAATAGCACAAGCATAGATGTCCTTAGATGAAGTAACCCACTGTAACTGATATAGTCATTGTTATAGTCAGCATCTTTTATCCATGCCAAAGCATTAAGAACCTATGATGTGATTCTGTTTAATAATCTTATTTCAAGCTACATTTCATTATATTCTGCACATTTATGATGGCTTTGTGATTTCTGGATTTCTTGATAATTGCATGATTCTGATGGACGTCAGATGGCACAGTAGGCGCATCACTCCATGCTCAGGGAGCTCGTGGCTTGTCACTCCTGAAGAACCAAATTGCTACCCGAGAATAATAGCTGAGGCATCTCAGAACATGTATCTAAGATGTATCAGAAGTCTTTACTGTGATAACTTCTATAGAAAAAGAAATAAATAGCAATAGCTCCTTTCTTCTGGGGAACACAGTGTTATTCTTGGTCTTTTTTCGGATACTGTGACTGTATGACACCTTTTATAGGGGCTTTGCCAGGATTGAATGTAGTCGTGTCCACCAGGACTAACTATTTGAGCGACAGTTGTAAAATAATAAGCTGAATTTCCTAATTTATAGAGATGTTGAGTTTGAGAGATGCCAGCTAAAAGAAATGTGTGTTGCTCAGGAAATACATAACGCCTACCCACCACCTGTAATCAGTGGCAAACGTCACCTTATTCCATTCAAATGTAAACCCAGAATTAAAAAAAATTTTAAGAACATTTTGCTGCCTAATATTTTATATTCCCTGGCCTAATCCTAGTGGGTTGTCTACATCTAGTACCGAGGGCACATTTCCCACCAGCTATTTTCCTGCAATGAAACGCGTAGTGAACTATATTATGGTATTTTTATATAAAATCCCATCAATGTATACATTAATATTGTGATAACTAAAATATTACCCAATCAGCACATTAAGTATTAACCCTAAACAAGCCACAACAAGATATTTTTGTTACCCAATATCTAGTAAAAGGATACTGAACAATAAGCTATGTGCCAGTTTTAATTTGGGTAATGATTTACAGATGGTACAAGATTTGGGTAGCCTCCAGCATTACGCCACTGTGCAACTAATTGATTTATTCTTTATTATACGTAAGTGCAATTCGTCAACAATGTACGGTTTCCCAAGCTTGAGGAATCCAAGAGTGATCTTTTTCTGTACAGAATTCATAACATTTCTTCATTAAATTATGCTTTTTAATATAAAACTGATATAATAAGAAATGCCTTTTTTCTGTACTGAGCGAAGAAAGTCTTGAATAATTATTTAGTTACTTTACAATTACATCTACATGGCAGGAATGCTTTCTTTTCCCCATTCACTGGTACCGCAGTTGCAGGAATCAATATGTGAAACTACTATCTAATTTCTGTACAGTACAGCATAGTATTGGTAATGTAAGTGACATGACTGCATATACATGTATTTTTGAAAATACTGGAGTGTTGCCTCTTTTTTTTAAATCCATATACATATATATATATATATATATATACACACACACACACACACGTATACATAGTAACATAGTAGTAACATAGTTATTAAGGTTGAAGGAAGATTTTAAGTCCATCTAGTTCAACCCATACGGTATATACTTCTCTACCAATAAAGGAAACACCAAAATACCGCATCCTAGATATCACTAAATGAAACATTCCAGTTGTAAATCTTTATTCATTACATAGTGGAATGTGCTGAGAACAATAAAACATAAAAATGACAAATGTGAATCAAAATTATTATCCCATGGAGGTTTGAATATGGAATGATACTCAAAATCAAGGTGGAAAATTAAATTATAGGCTGATCCAACTTCAGTGGAAATGCCTCCATACAAGGAAATGATGCTTAGTTGTGTGTGTGGCTTCCACGTAAATGCATGCTCCTGATGAGATTGCAGATGTTATCCTGAATGATTTCCTCTCAGACCAGGATTAACCCCTTTACCCTCAAAGGTGGTTTGCACAATAATGACCAGGTCAATTTATACAATTCTGACCACTGTCCCTTTACGAGGTAATAACTATTCGTGATAGTGGTAACATTTCTTTGATATTACCTGCGTTTATTTGTGAAAAAAATGGAAATTTGGCAAAAATGTTGAAAATTTTGCGATTTTCCAATTTTGAATTTTCATGGCCTTAAATCACAGAGATAAGTCACACAAAATACTTAATAAGTAACATTTCCCACATGTCTACTTTACATCCGAACAATTTTGGAACCAAATTTTTTTTGTTAGGAAGTTATAAGGGTTAAACGTTGAACAGTGATTTCTCATTTTTACAACACCATTGTTTTCTTAGGGACCACATCACATTTGAAGTCACTTTGAAGGGTCTATATGATAGAAGATACAAAAAAGTGACACCATTCTAAAAACTACACCCCTCCAGGTGCTCAAAATGACATTCATGAAGTTTATTAACCCTTCAGGTGCTTCACAGGAAATTTTGGAATGTGGAAAAAAAATAAACATTTAACTTTTTTTCCCCAAAAATTTACTTCAGTTCCAAAATGTTTTTGTTGTGCATTTTCTCCTGAGTACATTGATACCTTATATGAGGTAGAAAACCTCTGTTTGGGTGCAAGGCAGCGCTCAGAAGGGAAGGAGCACCATTTGACTTTTTGAATGCAAAATTTGCTGCAACAATTGTCAGATGCCATGTTGCATTTGGAGAGCCCCTGATGTGCCTAAGCAGTAAAAATCCTCCATAAATGACACCATTTTGGAATCTAGACCCCTCAAGGAACTGATGTAGATGTGTGGTGAGCACATTGAATCCTCAGGTACCTCACAGAAGTTCATAACATTGAGCTGTAAAAATAAAAATCCCCACTAATATGTTTTCAGCACAAAATATTGCATTTTCATAAGGGTAAAAGGAGAAATTGCATGATACAATTTGTTGTGCAAGTTCTCCTGAGTATGCCGATACAGGTATAAGTGAGAAAACCACTGTTTGGATGCACGGCAGGGCTCGCATGGGAAGGAGTGTCATTTGACTATTTGAATGTAAAATTTCCTGGAATCATTAGCCGATGTCATGTCCCATTTGTTGAGCCCCTGATGAGCCTAATTAGTGGAAACCCCCCACAAGTGACACCATTTTGGAAAACAGACCTCTGGAGGAATATATTTAGATGCATGGTAAGCACCTTGAACCCCCAGGTGCTTCACAAAAGTTTATAACGTTGAGCCATGAAAATAACAAAATCACATTTTCCTCACAAAAATGTTTTAGCCTCATGCTTTTAATTTTTCTAAGGGCTAATAAGAATTTTTTTTTATAACAAACAGAGGTCCATTTTTTCCTGAGTGTGCCAATACCCTACATGTAATCAGGAAATATTTTTCAGGCACAGTGCAAAGCTCAGAGGGCAAAGAGCACCAGATGTTACTGTTATGGTTTAAATGCCAGGTGACATGACCCACTGGGAGAGCCCATGATGTGCCAGAACAGCAGAACCCCTCATAAGTGACCCCATTTTACAAACTACACCTCTCAATGAATTCATTTAGTGGTGCAGGGATCATATTGACACCACAGGTGTGTCACAGAAGTTTATACCATTTAGCAGTGAAGAAACAATAACTACATTTTTACCATCAAAATTTAGTGTTAGCACCAGATTTTACATTTCACTCAAGAAGTGGTTAAAAACGGCACCAAAATTTGTTCCACAATTTCTACTGAATGTGGCAATGCCCCATATAGGGCTTTACAGAACTTCTTAGCCATACAGAGAGACTCGGGAACAACGGAGCGCTATTTGTATCCTGGAGTGCAGATTTTTCTAGAAGAGTCTGTGAACTACATATACAGAGCCCCTAATTGCTAGAAGAGCAAAATCCCTCCTCAAGTGACCCCATTTTGGAAATGATACCCCTTTGGGAATTTATAGGTGTAGTGCTGATTTTGACTCCATGAGTATTTTCCAGAAACAAGCAGCAATGAATGTTGCATTTTGGCGCTTTTATGCAATGAAAACTATTTCATAGACAAAATAATTATTTTTACATTGTTTTATTGTGAGAGCTATAGCTATTATATTTTTCCCCTGATTGAGCTCTATGATTGCTTGTTTTTTTGGGGGACAAAATTACGTTTTCAGCGGTACCATGCTTATTTAAATCTGTCTTGTTGATCTCGTTTTATTCCACTTTTTGTTTGGCAGTATGATGTTAAAGCATTGTTTTTTTACTTTTTATAATTTTTTTATCGTGTTCACTAAAGTGGTTAATTAGTGGGATAGTTTTATAGGTCGGGCCATTGCGGATATGGTAATACCAAATATGTGTACTTTTATTGATTGTTTTTCATTCAAATATTTAATGTACTCCTCGCATTTAGTGTCGGGTGTCAGCTGTGTGCACAGGTGAACGCGATGACGTAATATTCCATCCATGGTCAGATAGGCCCAGGGCACATTGACGGAATATTACATCCGATGTCAGAAAGGGGTTAAAGCATCATTCTACTCCTGGACATTCTGTAGTGCAACGTGTCGAATAGAACGTTGGAGGACAGAGGATGTTGGAGACTGGAACGAGACATTATGTCTCAAATGTGCTCAATTGGATTCAGGTCTTGGGAATGGGCAGGCCATTCCATAGCATGAATGCCTTCATCATGCAGGAACTGCTGACGCACTGCAGCCTCGTCATGAGGCCTACCATTGTCATGTATCAGAAGGAACTCAGGGCACTCACTGCACCTAAATATGGTCTCACAATGGGTCTGAGGATCTCATCCTGGCACCTAATGGCAGTAAAGGTACCTCTGGCTAGCAGTTGGAGTGGTCCTCCAAAGAAATACCTTAGCACACCAATACTGACCCACTGCTAAAATGGTCATGCTGGAGAATGTTGCAGACAGCAAAACATTCTCTCCATCTACAGACAGACTGTCATGTGCTCAGTGTGAACCTGTTCTCATCCATGAAAAGCACAGGATGCCAGTGTCGAATCTGGCAATCTTGATGTTTTCTAGCAAATGCCAATCGCCCTGCACAGTGTTGGGCTGTAAGCACAACACCCATTTGTGGATGTCAAGCCCTCATACCACCCTCATGGAGTCTGTTTCTGACAGTTTGAGCAGACAGATGGATGTTAGTGGCTCGCTAGAGGTCATTTTGCAGGCCTCTGGCACTGCTTCTCCTGTTCCTCCTTGCACAAAGAACGTTGCAGTCCTACTGCTGGGTTGCTGGCATCCTATGGCCCCTTCCACATCTCCTGGTTTCCTCGCTCCTGGAATCTACTCCATGCTCTGGACACTGTGCTGACAGACACAGCTACCCTTCTTGCCACAGATTTTGCATTGATATGCCATTCTAGATGAGCAGCACTACCTCTGCAACTTCTGGGGATTACTACTGTACCTCTGCTGGTGAGAGCAATGACTAAATGCAAAAGTGACCAAACCAACAGTCAAAAATGATAAGAGAAATGGTCTGTGGTCACCACCTGCAGAACCACTCCTTTATAGGGGTTGTCTTGCTAATTGCCTAGCATTTGTACCTGTTGTCTGTTCCATTTGCACAACAGCTGGAGAAATTTATGAATGAAGACAAACTTTATACATGTTGGGTCGTAAAGCCGTCATACAGGGGGCTCACTTCAAACCTTCTAGAAACAAGGATGGAGACCCACTGTTAGAATTGCTTTTGCTCTAAGGACTTGACCAAATATTATATCCATAGACAGCCATTCAGGTCACGTAGGACTAGGCAAACATGGCATATGCACTGTTGTTGATGGAGTTGGAGAGGCTGGAGGCTGGACTCACAGCTGACTTTTTCTTGGTGAGCAGCTTACTGTGAAAAAACAGATTGGATCTTACAGTCATGGCCAATAGTATTGACACCCCTGCAATTCTGTCAGATAATGCTAATTTTCTTCCTGAAAATGATTGCAAACACAAATTATTTGGTATTATTATCTTCATTGAATTTGTCTTAAATGAAAAAACACAAAAGAGAATGAAGCAAAAAGCAAAACATTGATCATTTCACACAAAACTCCAAAAATGGACCAGACAAAAGTATTGGCACCCTCAGCCTAATACTTGGTTGCACAACCTTTAGCCAAAATAACTGTGACCATCCGCTTCCGGTAATCATCAATGAGTTTCTTACAATGCTTTGCTGGAATTTTTGGCAAACTGCTCCAGGTCCCTGATATTTCAAGGGTTCCTTCTCCAAACTGCATTTTTTAGATCTCTCCACAGGTGTTCTATAGGATTCAGGTCTGGACTCATTGCTGGCCACCTTAGAAGTCTCCAGTGCTTTCTCTCAAACCATTTTCTAGTGCTATTTGAAGTGTGTTTTGGGTCACTGTCCTGCTGGAAGACCCATGACCTCTGTGGGAGACCCAGCTTTCTCACACTGGACCCTACATTATGCTGCAAAATTTGTTGGTAGTCTTCAGACTTCATAATTCCATGCACACGGTCAAGCAGCCCAGTGCCAGAGGCAGCAAAGCAACCCCAAAACATCAGGGAACCTATGCCATGTTTGACTATAGGGACCGTGTTCTTTTCTTTGAATGCCTCTTTTTTTCTCCTGTGAACTCTGTTGATGCCTTTGCCCAAAAAGCTCTACTTTTGTCTCATCTGACCAGAGAACATTCTTCCAAAACGTTTTAGGCTTTTCAGGTAAGTTTTGGCAAACTCCAGCCTGGCTTTTTTATGTCTCGGGGTAAGAAGTGGGGTCTTCCTGGGTCTCCTACCATACAGTCCCTTTTCATTCAGACACCGACGGATAGTACGGGTTGACACTGTTGTACCCTCGGACTGCAGGGCAGCTTAAACTTGTTTGGATGTTAGTCGAGCTTCTTTATCCAACATCCGCACAATCTTGCGTTGAAATCTCTTGTCAATTTTTCTTTTCCGTCCACACCTAAGGAGGTTAGCCACAGTGCCATGGGCTTTAAACTTCTTGATAACACTGCGCATGCTAGATACAGGAACATTCAGGTCTTTGGAGATGGACTTGTAGCCTTGAGATTGCTTATGCTTCCTCACAATTTGGTTTCTCAAGTCCTCAGTTCTTTGGTCTTCTTTCTTTTCTCCATGCTCAATGCGGTACACACAAGGACACAGGACAGAGGTTGAGTCAACTTTAATCCATGTCAACTGGCTGCAAGTGTGATTTAGTTATTGCCAACACCTGTTAGGTGCCATAGGTAAGGCTACATTCACACTAGCGTTTCCCGTTTTGCGTCGTGTTTGCGTCGGGCGACGCAGTGGCGACGCATGCGTCATGCGCCCCTATATTTAACATGGGGGACGCATGCTCTTTTTTTTGTTGCGTTGTGCGACGCATGCGTCTTTTTTGCCGCAAGCGTCGGACCAAGAAAACGCAACAAGTTGCATTTTTCTTGCGTCCGAATTTCGGCAAAAAACGACGCATGCGTCGCAAAACGCAGCATTTTTGCGTGCGTTTTGCCGCGTTTTTGCGTGCGTTGTGCGTTGCGTTGCCGACGCAGCGGCGCACAACGCTAGTGTGAACGTAGCCTAAGTTACAGGTACTGTTAATTACACAAATTAGAGAAGCATCACATGATTTTTCGAACAGTGCCAATACTTTTGTCCACCCCTTTTTTATGTTTTGTGTGGAAATATATCCAATTTGGCTTTAGGACAATTCTTTTTGGGTTTTTTCATTTAAGACAAATTAAATGAAGATAATAATACCAAATAATTTGCGTTTGCAATCATTTTCAGGAAGAAAATGAGTATTATCTGACAGAATTGCAGGGGTGTCAATACTTTTTGCCATGACTATAATTTCCCAGACAACCATGTTTTTGCAAACCAAGAAGAATAGACTTTTTATCTGTATATTGGCTTGTGGATTTAAGTGTTTATGTCTGGTGGGTCAAGAAGACAGACTTGCAAACTGATATAGCATTTAACATACTGTGTAAGGCTACTTTCACACATCAGGTTTTTGCCGTCAGGCACAATCCTGTGAATTTTGAACAAAATGGATCCGGCAATATTTGCCGCCGGATTCGGTTTTTTTCACATAGACTTGTATTAGCGCCGGATTGTGACGGATGGCCTCACATTTCATGCATTTTATGCCGGATCCATTGAAAATTAGTTTTCTGGCAGCCGGAGAAAACGTACGTGGGAGTGTTTTTTCTGTCTGGCCAAAAAACGCACAGTGACGGTTCTGGCGAAAAACGGATGAAACATGAAGTGAAATGATGAATCCCGCGACCGATTCCAGTTTTTCATGCATTTTTCCAATCAAATCATGCATTTTCCATTCTGGTCTCTCTCTCCTCTCACTCTCTATCTCTCCTCCCCGCAACAGGAAATCCAAACTCTATCCCCGGTTAATTAAAAAAACAAAAACGATACAGCAAAAAAGCGGATTCGTCGCATCAGTTTTTCACAATTTGTGATGGATCCATTTTTTTCAAAAAAAATCGCCGGAATGTGCCTGAAGGCAAAAACCTGATGTGTGAAAGTAGCCTAAGGGTAAGTTCACACAGGGCGTTTTTGCTGCGTTTTTTAATGCTAATTTTTAGCTGCTTTTTACAATACCAGCAAAGCCTATGAGATTTCAGAAATCTCATGCACATACATTGGTTTTTTGTTTGATCAATATTTTGTACTTTGCTGCATTTTTTGAGCATAGAGCATGTCACTTCTTTCAGCCTTTTTGCTGTGTTTTTTTCACCCATTGACTTGAATGGGTGTTGAAAATAAATGCAGCAAAAATGCAGGTATCATTATTTGCTGCGTTTTTGCTGCTGAAAATCCAAGGACATTAGCATGGACAAAGAGAAAAAAAACACACCAAAAAAACACACCAGAAAACACACCAAAAACGCACCAAATACGCAAAACCTGTGTTTCTGACACAGCTTCTTTCCTGCCAAGAAGATCAGGTTTTGCTGCAGAAAAAAAAGCAGCAAAAATGCCCTGTGTGAACTTACCCTAAAGGTACCTTCACACTCAGCAACTTTACAACAAGAACGACAATGATCTGTGACGTTGCAGCGTCCTGGATAGCGACCTTGTTGTGTTTGACACGCAGCAGCGATCTGGATCTCGCTGTGCCACCGCTGGTCAGAGCTAGAAGTTCAGAACTTTATTTCGTCGTCAGGTCGGCGTGTATCGTCATGTTTGACAGCAAAAGCAACAATGCCAGCAATGTTTTACATGGAGCTAACAACCAGCGAGAACGATAAGTGAGTCGCCGTTACGTCACTGGATTGCTCCTGCATCGTTCTGGAGTTGCTGTGTTTGATGTCTCTATAGCAACCTAAACAGCGAGGCTCCAGTGATTGGCTCGTTGTCTATATCGCTGCAGCGTCGCTGAGTGTGACGGTACCTTAAGTCTGTAATAGTGACTTGTACATAGTGCGTGTTTATCTTTGTTTATTGGGTGCTGATATGCTAATTGTGTATTGTATTCTATGACCAGTTTCTTTACTTCAAAGGTAGATAGGGAAAGGCTGTGAGGGGGACTGAAAGACACTGGATAATTCTAAAAATAGATCACCTGCCTCTGGTATGAAAGAAACTTCTTTTCTTCTGGTTGGTGTCTCTCTTCAGGATCTCAGCTGAGGGTACAGCGGACCCGGCTGAAATAACACAGGACTGCTATCGGTTATCTCTCTACGCTTGTCATTACCTCCTCTCTGCATGCGTATCACAGGTGGAGTACCGACCCTGGGAGCTTGGACATAACATCTACCATTATTCCGGCAAGTCAGCGGAAGGGTGAGACCCTGTAATGTGCACCATCTTGAGGTAATTGCTGGGATTGTTCTGTTTGCTTTTGGATGTTGTGGTTCAATAAAGTATTGCCACACTCTTTTACCCTAAAGGTACCTTCACACTGAACAACATTACAACGATAAAGATAGCGATCCGTGACGTTGCAGCATCCTGGAGAGCGATATTGTTGTGTTTGACACGCAGCAGCGATCTGGATCCAGCTGTGACATCGCTGTTTGGAGCTAGAAGGCCAGCACCTTATTTCATCGCTGGATCACCCGCTGATATCACTGAATCGGCGTGTGTGACGCCGATCCATCGATGTCTTCACTTGTAACCAGGGTAAATATCCGGTTACTAAGCGCAGGGCCGCGCTTAGTAACCCGATGTTTACCCTGGTTACTATTGTAAATGTAAAAAAAAAAACACATACTCACATTCCGGTGCCTGTCACGTCCCTGACGTCCGCTTCCCTGCATTCCTCCTGCATCCTGTATCAGTGCCGGCCGGCCGTAAAGCAGAGCACAGCAGTGACGTCACCGCTCTGCTTTACGGCCGGCGCTTACACCGGATGCAGGAGGAGTGCAGGGAAGCTGACGCCGGGGACGTGACAGGCATCAGAATGTAAGTATGTAGTGTTTTTTTTTTTACATTTACAATGGTAACCAGGGTAAACATCGGGTTACTAAACGCGGCCCTGCGCTTAGTAACCCGATGTTTACCCTGGTTACCCGGGGACTTCGGCATCGTTGGTCGCTGGAGAGCTGTCTGTGTGACAGCTCTCCAGCGACCACACAAGGACTTTCCAACGATCACGGCCAGGTCGTATCGCTGGTCGTGATTGTTGGAAAGTTGCTGAGTGTGACGGTACCTTAACCCTGTGTTGTCTGTGTAGTGTATTGCCCCCCGGGAGATAGGGCGTTCAGTGGTATGAGCTCTGATCCATGCAGTCTTGCTAAAGGCAGCCAGGCCTGCGGATGAGAGCACACCCACTGACCCCATTTCTCCACACTTACCTTTCATGAAAACAAAGATCCAACAAGCCCTATCATTCTATCTCCTACCTTCTTCCACAGAGGGAGAGTGGGACAGCCTCTGTTAATTAAGTGGTACAATGGTTCTGAAGAAATGTTTAACTAATGTGTATGGGCACCTTAAGAGGTGGTCCTGAGACTTATCAATTAATTGTAGCATTCTGGGGACTGCAAATAACACTTTTGAATGGTCTCACACGTATGTGACATGGGTGTTAGTGACTATCGGGTACAGATTTATTGGATACAAGCCTTAAATAAGGGTAAGTGCATGACAAGTTAAAACTTGCTAAGCTTATGCTTTTTTCCTACCTGTTTGTATTAGTATAAGTCTTGTGACTCATATGTTTTAGGCTCTGTTCAAATCAATGCCAATTTTAACTAAGCTTAGGATTAATTGAAACCCTGCTGTGTGCAAGGTACTAGGAACATCTTCCTTTCCTTTCTCACCTTCTTTCCTGCTCTGTTCACCTTTTATGTGGGATCATGATGACATCTCTGTGTATAGGAGAGACAGTGCACAGATAGTATTCCATCCAGCTTTCTCACACGAAAAGGACTGTCAGTAACCGTACTGACAATTTAAGGCATATTGAAAAAAAAGATTTTTTTTCCTGGTTATGAACAGTTACCACTAGAGGTAAAACAAGACAGGAATGAAAATGATAATCCAAACTTTGGTAAGAAATACTGATTAATATACTTGGTACGGCATGAACAAAGACAACAAACTAGCTATAATATCATCTTGGCTGGAAAAATACTCATGAAAATACAATGTAACTGAAAATGTAATATCGCAACAGTTATACAATTTGGTAATAAAGATATGAGGCATATCATGTACAGGTGCTTCTCACAAAATTAGAATATCATCAAAAAGTTAATTTATTTCAGTTCTTCATTACAAAAAGTGAAACTCATATTTTATATAGAGTCATTACAAACAGAGTGATATATTTCAAGTGTGTATTTCTGTTAATGTTGATGATTATGGCTTACAGCAAATAAAACCCCAAAAGTCATTATCTCAGTAAATTAGAATACTTTATAACACCAGCTTGAAAAATGATTTTAAAATCTGAAATGTTGGCCTACTGAAATGTATGTTCACTAAATGCACTCAATACTTCGTCGGGGCTCCTTTTACATCAATTACTGCATCAATGCGGCGTGGCATGGAGGCAGCCTGTGGCACTGCTGAGGTGTTATGGAAGCCCAGGTTGCTTTGATAGCAGCCTTCAGCTCATTTGCATTGTTGGGTCTGGTACCTGTCATCTTCTTCTTGACAATACCCCATAGATTCTCTATATCAAGCACAGTGCTACTGTTGTTTTTAAACCAGGTATTGGTAGTTTTGCCAATGTGGACAGACGCCAAGTCCTGCTGGAGAATTACATTTCCATCTCCAAAAAGCTTGCTGGTAGAGGGAAGCACGAAGTGCTCTAAAATTTCCTGGTAGATGGCTGAGCTTACTTTGGTCTTAATAAAACACAGTGGACCTACACCAGCAGGTGACATGGCTCCCCAAAATATCACTGATTGTGGAAACGTCACACTAGACTTCAAACAACTTGGATTGTGTGCCTCTCCTCTTTTCCTACACACTCTTGGACCTTGATTTCCGAATGAAATGCAAAATTTACTTTCATCTGAAAACAACACCTTGGACCATTGGGCAACAGTCCAGTTCTTTTTTCCTTGGCCCAGGTAATACGCTTCTGGCATTGTCTCTTGGTCATGAGTGGCTTGACACAAGGACCGCAACACTTGTAGCCCATGTCCTGGATACGTCTGTGTGTGGTGGCTCTTGAAGCAATGATTCCAGCAGCAGTCCACTTCTTGTGAATCTCCCCCAAATTTTTGAATCGTCTTTTCTTAACAGTCCTTTTAAGGCTGCAGTTATGCTGGTTGCTTGTGCACCTTTTTCTACCACATATTTTCCTTCCACTCAACTTTCCATTAATATGCTTGGATACAGAACTCTGTGAACAACCAGCTCCTTTAGCAATGACCTTTTGAGACAGTTTTCATATTTCCCAGAGGAGCATTTCAACTTTATGTCTTCTCACCTCGGCATGCTTAACATGTCACTCTCTGCAAAAAGAAACAACACTTCTTGGATCCCGGTCAGTCACCTCTCACACAGCCAAACCAGATCTCACACTTTGCACTGATGAGGGCAGAACCCCAAAACACAGTGTTTACAAATTGAGATTCTGGTTTGGCTATTATCCTAAGTCATGTGACAAGGCTTGTTAAAGGGTTGACATTGACTGTTAGGATTGCTACTTTAAGGCTATGTGCACACGATGCGGTTTTTGCTGCGGATCCGTAGCAGTTTCCCATGAGTTTACATTACAATGTAAACCTATGGGAAACAGAAAACGCTGTGCACATGCTGCGGAAAAAAACGCGCAGAAATGCAGCGGTTTACATTCCGCAGCATGTCACTTCTTTCTGCGGATTCCGCAGTGGTTTTACACCTGCTCCAATAGAAAACCGCAGGTGTAAAACCGCAGTGAAATCCGCACAAAAAACGAGGTAAATCCACGGTAAAGCCACGATAAATCTGCAGCATTTTTGCCCTGCAGATTTATCAAATCTGCTGCGAAAAAATCCGCAGAGGACCATTCTACGTGTGCACATACCCTCAATATGTTGCACTAGAATTCTAGTCCTCTTCCTCTCTGAAGAGACAATTTGCATATTTCTCCGAGGAGCATTACAGCTTTAAGTCTCCTCATCTTGTCATGCTTAACATGTCACTCTCCGCAAGGAGAAACGATACTCCTTGGATCCCGGATGAAATTAGACTCAAACTCTATCATTCGCAGATCAGTCTGCTCATCTTTACATAGTGGATAGACGAGGTAGCTAAAGTGTAGTCACAGAACAAAGAAATTCCATAAAGAGATGATCTAAAAATCAGCAGAGGAGCAAGCAAATATAAAATATGTATTGCAGGAGCACAAAACCTATAGTTTCTGACTTCCATGGTACTTTTTGACCTAGAGACTATAAATCCACTTGGAGCATAAAACACTGCCTTCATTTCACATGATTTTTATTAACAAGTTACCCTTAATTCCATACTGGCATTATTGTAGATAATACTTGATTTTCCTTTCTTTCAGTACTATAGTACAGAATTTCCTTCCCCAATATTGCTTTTTTATGGCAGTTAATCTGTCTTTCACGTCTGGGTAAACTTTTACTACTGTAAACATGTCTCAGTCAAGTAATCATTTGAGGATTACAGGGAGTAGAGATATGCAAGCTCCCTAATTGTTTGCTTTGTTAATGGATTTACAACTATGTGGTACATATATCTTAAGGTACTGTCACACTAGACGATATCGCTAGCGATCCGTGACGTTGCAGCGTCCTCGCTAGCGATATCGTCCAGTGTGACAGGCAGCAGCGATCAGGCCCCTGCTGGGAGATCGCTGGTCGGGGAAGAAAGTCCAGAACTTTATTTCGTCGCTGGACTCCCCGTAGACATCGCTGAATCGGCGTGTGTGACACCGATTCAGCGATGTCTTCGCTGGTAACCAGGGTAAACATCGGGTAACTAAGCGCAGGGCCGTGCTTAGTAACCCGATGTTTACCCTGGTTACCATCCTAAAAGTAAAAAAACAAACACTACATACTTACCTACCGCTGTCTGTCCTCCAGCGCTGTGCTCTGCACTCCTCCTGCTCTGGCTGTGAGCGTCGGTCAGCCGGAAAGCAGAGCGGTGACGTCACCGCTCTGCTTTCTGGCTGCCCGGCGCTCACAGCCAGACCAGAGAAGCAGAGCGCCGATGACAGACAGCGGAAGGTAAGTATGTAGCGTTTGTTTTTTTACTTTTTAGGATGGTAACCAGGGTAAACATCGGGTTACTAAGCGCGGCCCTGCGCTTAGTTACCCGATGTTTACCCTGGTTACCGGGGACCTCGGGATCGTTGGTCGCTGGAGAGCTGTCTGTGTGACAGCTCTCCAGCGACCAAACAGCGACGCTGCAGCGATCCGGATCGTTGTCGGTATCGCTGCAGCGTCGCTATGTGTGACGGTACCTTAAGTTGTACTACCATCAGACCATACTGGAGAAGCACTGGGTGATATTATAATAATATTTATAATAATAATCATATTAAAGCCTTTCATGAAGGTTACATTAAAGTTTAGTTATGTTCACAGTTTACACACAGTTTTATTGTACTTAAAGGAGGTGTCCATCTTTGGGTGACTTTTTTTACTTTAATTGTTGGCTAGAAATATGTTTTTTTGCATTGTGTGGCTTTTATAGGTTCTTTGATTCATGCACATCCAACTTTATTGTGGTTTATGAACATAAATGAGCTGAGAGGCTCTCAGGAAAACTCTGATTAAAAATGTACAATCTCAATCTGTACCATTAGATTCTCAGTTAACTCATTTTTCATCTAGGAATAGAAAGTGCAACAAAGACACTAACTATAGTAGGTGCAATATTGTTAATGAAACTTAAAAGCAAAAAATATTTTTTACCCCAGATACAGCAATATATTTTTTAAAAAGTCGACAATAAAGGACAACTCCTTTCAGTAATGTTGAGTTTATCTCATGGAAACCTTTTTTAACCCCATTCACCACAAAGCCTGTTTTCACCTTCCTGACCAGGCCAAATTTTATAATTCGCACCACTGTCACTTTATGAGGTCATAACTCTGGAACGCTTTCACATATCCCACTGATTCTGAGTTGAGCCATGAAAATAAAAAAATCACATTTTTTTCCACAAAAATGTTTTTTTTAGCCCCAATTTATTTTTATTTTCACAAGGGTAACAGGAGAAAATGGACCCAAAAATTGTTGTGCAATTTCTTCAGGGTACACCAATACCCTATATGTGGTTAAAAACTATTTTTGAGGCACAGTGCAAAGCTCAGAAGTGAAGAAGCGCAATATTGGAGTTCCGATTTTACTGGACTGGTGTGAGGGTGCCATGTCACATTGGTAGAGCCCCTGAGGTGTCAGAGCAGCAAAACATCCCATAAGTGACCATATTTTACAAACTACACCTCAGTCTCAATGAATTCATCTGGTAAAGCAGTGATCACATTTACACCACAGGTATGCACAGAATGTTATACCATTGGGCAGTGAAAAAATAAATAAAATTTTTAACACCATTTTGTTTTAGCCCCAGATTTTACACTTTCATACTGGCAAATGGGTAAAAATGGCACTAAAATGTGTCCCACAATTTGTGTGGAATGTGGTAGTACCCGACATGTGGCTGTACAGCACTGCTTAGCCTCACGGCAAAACTCGGGTGGGACAGAGCACTATTTACCTCCTGGAGTGTAGATTTTGCTCGAACAGTTTGCGGACTTAATATACAGAGCCCCTAATTTCTAGAAGAGCAGAATCCTCCCTCAAGTTTTTGAAATTATACCCTTTGGGATTTTCAGATGTAGTGATGATTTTGACTCCACGAGGGTTTTCCAGAAACAAGCAGCAGTGGATGTCACTGAGTAAATTGCAAACTGCCATTGTAGTGACCAGTACACTGTAGGCATCAATACATTGTAGTACCTAGTATGTTGTTGTGCCCAGCTCATTTACAGTAATGAATATGCGGCTCCACCCCTATGGGAGGTGGAGCCGCATATTCATGACTGTAATCGGTGGCCCCACGTGACCGCTTATACAGTAGAAGGTGCGGCCAGAACAGGAAGCAGCGCCAGCCAGCGAGGGAGCCGGGTGAGTATTTTAAGAACAGCGAGCGGGCGGGCGCACAGGGGGTGGGAGGGGGGTGGGTACATGGATCTTTATTTTAATCACGAGAAACAAAAAAAGGAATATTCATATCTTCTCTACAGAAAACGCTGCTGCAGAGAAGATATCAATGGCGGCTTCAGCACCAGTGGGGGGGACAGCGCTTGCTGTAGCGCTGTCTCCTGCACGGCACACGGACTGCACACGGACAACGTCCGTGTGCGGTACGTGTTTTACACGGACCCATTGACTTTAATGGGTCCATGTAATCCGTGCGCTCCCACGAACACTGACATGTCTCCGTGTTTGGCACACGGAGACACGTTCCGCAAAAAATCAATGACATCTGCACAGATGCATTGATTTCAATGTGTCTACGTGTGTCAGTGACTCCGGTACGGGAGGAAACTGTCACCTCACGTACCGGAGCCACTGACGTGTGAAACCGGCCTTAGACTTCGTCTGGCCTCTGTTCGGTGTTGTCCTTCTTTTCAGAAGTGCACAAAACTGTGGTAGTCCACGCTGTTATGCATGCATAAAAAGACAGTCACTATCAGATCACGATGGCATCCACAGTATCTGCCTCATTATAGGGAATTTTCTGCTGAGGGTTCCATATGAACCACGTATTTCAGAGATTTACATGGAAACCCTGATAAAAGCGCTGATTGCAGCGGGTGGGATAAAGTTGAACTGAGCCTTACTACGATCTTTGGGAGGCAGAATGAAAAAAGTCAGCAAGTGAATAATTGGTTTTATTTAATTTTTATGCTGTTTCTCGTGCGATATAAGTGATTAGGCGACTTTATTCTTTGGATAGGTGAGATTACATTGATACCAGATTTATAGCATCTCTTTCTGTTTTGCTGCTATCACACAGTAAAAGATGCTTTTTTGCATCCTCATATTTAGATAAC
The DNA here is from genome assembly GCF_032444005.1 of Ranitomeya imitator. NCBI lineage: Eukaryota > Metazoa > Chordata > Amphibia > Anura > Dendrobatidae > Ranitomeya > Ranitomeya imitator. Next base: position 132,944,445 of record NC_091285.1, on the reverse strand, counting down.
TATAATTTTTCCATATTTTGCTGACAAAGTCATATTAGGGCTTGTTTTTTGTGAGATGACTTGATGTTTTTATCGGTGCCATTTTCGGTCACATGACATTTTTTGATCGCTTTCTAATCTGATATTCCAATTTTTGGGAGGCATAATTATTATTATTTATTATTATAGCGCCATTTATTCCACGGCGCTTTACATGTGAGCAGGGGTATACATAATAAAATCAGGTACAATAATCTTGAATAATACAAGTCATAACTGGTACAGGAGGAGAGAGGACCCTGCCTGCAAGGCCTCACAATCTACAAGGGATGGGTGAGAATACAGTAGGCGAGGGTAGAGCTGGTCGTGCAGTGGTTTGGTCGATCGGTGGTCACTGCAGGTTGTAGGCTTGGCGGAAGAGGCGAGTCTTCATGTTTTTTTTGGAATGAAAAAAAGCAGCAATTCAAGAATAATTTTTGGGGTTTTTATGCCATTTTGTGCATGATAAGATTGATAAGGCAACTTTATTCTTTGGGTCAGTACAATTACAGCGATAGCACATTTATTTTTTTTTAATGTTTTGTTGCTTTTATGCAATAAAAACTATTTTATAGAAACATTTTTTTTCGTTGCTTTATTCTTAGAGCTATAACATTTTTTATTTTTCCACTGACGGAGCTAAATTATGGCTTATTTTTGTGGGACAAGATGACGTTTTCAGAGATTTTTTATTATTATTATTTATATAGCACCATTGATTCCATGGTGCTGTACATCAGAAGGGTTACATACAAATTACAGATATCACTTACAGTAAACAAACTAACAATCACGGATGGATACAGAGAGGATAGGACCCTGCCTTTGCGGGCTTACATTCTACAGGATGGTGAGGAAGGAGACAGAAGGTGGGGGGTTGCAGCAGCTCCAATGTTGGTGAGGTGGTAGCTCCGGTAGTGGAGAAGGCTGTAAGCTTTCAAAGAGGTGGGTTTTCAGGTTTCATCTGAAGGATCCGAATGTGGTTGAGTCGGACGTGTTGGGGCAAAGAATTCCAGAAGATGTGGATATTCGGGAGAAGTCTTGGAGGCAGTTGGTTGAGCAGCGAATAAGTGTGGAGGAGAGAAGGAGGTCTTGGGAGGACCGGAGATTATGTGAGGGAAGATATTAGTTCAGAGACGTATGGAGAAGACAGGTTATAGATGGCCTTGTAGGCAGTATTAGTAATTTGAACTGGATACGCTGAGGAAATGGGAGCCAGTGAACAGATTTGCAGAGGGGAGAAGCGGAGAAGGAGTGAGTAGAGCGATGAATTAGTTGGGCAGCAGAGTTAAGGATGGACTGGAGAGGTGCAAGGATGTTAGCAGGGAGGCCACAGAAAAGGATATCGCAATAGTCGAGGCGGGAGATGAGGGCATGCACAAGCATTTTAGTAGATTGAGGGACGAAGAAGGATGGATTCTGGAGATATTTTTGAGCTGGAGGCAACAGGAGGTGGAAAGAGCTTGGATGTGTGGTTTGAAGGACAGGGCAGAGTCGAGGATTACTCCGAGGCAGCGGACTTTCGGTACTGGGGAAAGCGTGATGTCGTTAATTGCGATAGATAGGTCAGGTAAGGAAGATCTGTGAGATGGAGGAAAGATGATGTTAAGGACTGGCGGAACGCACCAAGTATAGATGGTAAGAAACTAGGTGCGTTCGCAGTCCGAGGTCCACCGTGCAGGTAAAAGACCCTGCAGCTAGCAAGACGGACAATATGGCGGTACACTAAAGGATACACGCGTGGGTTAAACCTCACCCAGCGTGAAGAAAGCGATCCTGTTAATTCACAGGACCGCAGTACCGCACTAGTGCGCGAGCAAGTGATCAGCGGACTTAACCCCAGAAGGGATTGGAGCCCGATTAGACCCTTGCTGGCGTAACACCGCAACTGGGTGTGTAGAGAACCTTAAGAAATATAAGTGCACAAGAGTGCGAGCGATGCCGCACTAACGGACGCCACTAACCACCCAGACTCGGGTATGGAAAGCGCAAGGCAGGCGCACGGCGCCGTACTGGCAGGCACAGCTACAGGACGCTGAGATGTGTGTTTAGTGCTGTAGACTAAGTCGGGCGCTAGGTAGCAGCCATACACCTTCCGCGAACAGACATTCAATAGGGTAGGGGTTTCCAAGGACGACTTGCACTCACAACATACACACATTAGCAATTGTTTGACAATACTAGCGCATGGCCGTGCGGTCATGCGCAGTTTATATAGCAGCAGCACAGGAAGTGGCCACAGCACTTTTGCCCTTCTAGGACCTGCCAAGAAGACCAATGGAATGTGCTGCAGAGCCTGAGCACATGACCCTCGATCTCCAACGGGAGACCTTACGCTGGGCATGCTCAGTACATGCAGACAAGGACTTAGTCCCAGAGAAGTCCGCTCGCTGCTGACCAGCACTGACTTTAATGGCAGAGACTGGAGAAGCAGCACTAACTCTCAGAACAGAGTGAGAATGAGCAAGACGCTGGGACCGACGTCCTTGCTGAGCAGGCTCCACTGCGGCTGGACAAGAATGGGAGACCGCAGCGGAAGTGGCTCGAGATTCCCCCTGTGCAGAAGCGGGAACTCGACCCCTAACATTACCCCCCCTCCTAGGGCCCCCCCCTCCTTGGGCCTCGCTACGTTCGAAGGCAGCAATGAGCTGCGGAGCCCGAATGTGCTCCACAGGCTCCCAGGTTCTATCCTCTGGACCATGACCCTTCCAATCCACCAAATAAAATTTTTTGCCACGTACCACCTTGCTTCCCACAATAGCATTCACCTCAAACTCATCCGTGGATGAACCCGATGTCCCAGCAGATAACTCAGAAAACCGAGACAAACGAACGGGCTTTAAGAGGGAAACGTGAAAGGTATCGGTGATACCAAGGCGTGGAGGAATGGCCAAACGGTAAACCACAGGGTTGACCTGTTCCAGAACTTTAAACGGGCCAATGTAGCGAGGAGCAAACTTAGTGGACTCAACTCGCAGCCTGATGTTACGGGTGGAGAGCCACACTAAGTCGCCGGGAGCAAAGACCGGAGCGGGACGCCGGTGTGTATCAGCCGAAACCCTCATTCTCTCCTTGGAGGCCCGAATGGCATCCTGTGTGCGGTCCCAGATGTCCCGTGCCTCCACCGCCCAGTCTGCCACCCTAGAATCGGTGGATGACACGGGCATGGGCACAGGAACACGCGGATGCTGGCCGTAATTAAGGAGAAAAGGAGTTTGGCCAGTGGAATCGGCTACGGCGTTGTTCAAGGCAAATTCCGCCCAAGGTAGCAAAGATGCCCAGTCATCCTGCCTAGCGGAGACGAAATGTCGCAAATATGTCACCAGAGTCTGGTTGGTTCTCTCCACCAACCCATTCGTCTCGGGATGATATGCAGAGGAGAGGTTTAACTCTATGCTGAGCAAACGGCAGAGCTCTCTCCAAAACCGAGACGCGAACTGGGGACCCCGATCGCTGACAATCTTATCAGGCATACCATGCAATCGGAAAACATGCTTCATGAACAACACCGCCAAGGCCCGTGCTGAGGGTAACCGAGGAAGCGGTACCAAATGTACCATCTTAGAGAAATGGTCGGTGACAACCCAAATAATGGAGCAGCCACGCGACTTGGGTAAGCCCACCACAAAGTCCATTCCGACCATCTCCCAGGGCCTGTCTGCCACCGGTAGAGGGTAAAGCAACCCAGCAGGCCGTTGCCGAGGAGACCGATTCTGGGCGCAAGAAACGCACGCCTGAATATAGTCCTTGACATCTCGGACCATATGCGGCCACCAATATGTTCTCGCCAAAAGCTCAGATGTCCTCTTGGTCCCAAAATGCCCACCCACTCTGGAGGAGTGAGCCCAAGAGAGAACCTCCGGTCGCAAGTTAGCTGGCACGAAAGTCTTGCCCGGGGGCACAGACTCCAGCGAAACCGGAGCTACAGTTCTCAAGCTCTCAGGCGGGACAATAAGCCAAGGCTCCTCCTCCTCCTCCTCAGATGACACTACGGAGCGGGAGAGAGCGTCGGCACGAACGTTCTTCTCCCCGGAGAGAAAATGGAGGGTAAAATGGAACCGGGAGAAAAACAGGGACCATCTAGCCTGGCGAGAATTTAGCCGCTGGGCCGTCTGTATATACACCAAGTTCTTGTGGTCAGTGAAGACTTGGAAGGGAAAGCGAGCTCCCTCCAAGAGGTGTCTCCACTCTGAAAAAGCCAACTTCATGGCTAGCAACTCCCTGTCCCCGATGGAATAATTCCTCTCCGCTGGTGTGAAAGTTTTGGAGAAGAAGAAGCAAGGATGCTTCCGACCTTGAGCATCCTTTTGGAAAAGGACTGCTCCAGCACCAACGGATGAGGAATCCACCTCCAAGATGAATGGTTTATCTACATCGGGGCGATGTAGGATGGGAGCGCTAGCGAAGTGTGACTTAATCGAGAGAAAGGCCTTGGAGACCTCCTCTGACCACAACTTGGGATTTGCTCCCTTCTTGGTGAGGGCGACCAAGGGAGCTACCAAAGTTGAGAAGTGTGGAATGAACTGGCGATAGTAATTAATGAACCCCATAAAGCGCTGCACCGCTTTAAGAGAATGGGGTTCCTGCCAGTCCATTACTGCCTGTAGCTTGGCAGGATCCATAGCCAAACCCTGGGCAGAAATGATATAACCAAGGAAAGGCAAGGACTCCTGCTCAAACACACACTTCTCCAACTTAGCGTAGAGGAAGTTTGCCCGTAAGAGGTCGAAGACTTTGCGAACATCTCTCCGATGGGAGTCTATATCTGGAGAGTAGATGAGAATGTCATCCAGATAGACTACGACCGAGGTGGTGAGCATATCCCGAAAGATGTCGTTCACAAAGTCTTGGAAAACGGCTGGGGCATTACAGAGCCCAAAGGGCATCACTAGATATTCATAGTGCCCATCCCTGGTGTTAAAAGCCGTCTTCCATTCATCCCCCTCACGGATGCGAATCAGGTTGTAAGCACCCCGCAGATCTAACTTTGTAAATACCTTTGCTCCCCGTAGCCTATCAAAGAGCTCAGATATCAGGGGTAATGGGTACTTGTTCTTAACGGTAATGGCGTTAAGACCCCTGTAGTCTATGCATGGACATAAGTCTCCAGTCTTCTTCTGTACGAAGAAGAACCCAGCCCCTGCCGGTGACACTGACTTCCTAATGAATCCTCTTGCCAGATTCTCCTGAATATACTGGGACATTGCCTCCGTCTCCGGGAGAGATAACGGGTAGACTCGACCCCGGGGAGGCTCAGCACCAGGCAAGAGGTCAATAGGACAGTCATAGGGGCGGTGAGGCGGAAGAGTCTCCGCAGCTCTTTTGGAGAACACGTCTGCATGGGACCAATAGTGCTTGGGGAGAGAGGAAAGATCTGCGGGTACCTGTGTAGTAGCAACCTGAACGCACTCCCTCTGACATCTACCCTCACAGGATTTACTCCATCCCAAAATTCTCCCAGAGGACCACTCAATATGAGGAGAATGGTAGCGAAGCCATGGCATCCCCAACAGGACCTCATCAATTCCCTCCGGAATGACTAATAGGGAGATTATCTCCTGATGTGATGGAGACACAGATAGCGTGAAAGGAATGGTTTGGTGGGTAATCTGTGAAGGTAGTGTTGACCCATTTACCACTCGAACGGTCACTGGCTGGGCGAGCATCACCAAGGGTATTGCGTGACGCTGGGCAAAGGCGGAGGACATAAAGTTACCCTCTGCCCCAGAATCCAAGCATAGCTCGACCGTAAGAGTGGATGGGCCTATGGTAATTGTCCCCTTGAAGGACAACTTTGAGGCAAACGTCGCCGTGTCTAGTGTACCTCCTCCAACTGCCACTAGACGCTGACGTTTCCCCGACCGCTGAGGACTCTTGGAGGCAAGACGTCCTGACTGCTGGCAAACATGACGGACCTTATGTGCACGAGCGGACTGAGACTTAGATCCCGCTCGTGTCACCTCCAAGGTCTCATGTGACTCAGATGCCTGGACTGGGGATTCCAAAGGTTTGGCGAAGGTAGGAGCCAGCCGAAACCTCTGCCTACACTGGGCTCGTTCCAACCTCCGCTCGTTAAAACGGAGGTCTATACGAGTAGAAATAGATATTAACTCCTCCAGTGTGGCAGGAATCTCCCTAGTGGCCAGAGCGTCCTTAACATGGTCAGCCAGGCCCCTCCAGAATATGGGGATAAGGGCTTTATCCGACCACTCCAGCTCGGAAGCTAAAGTACGGAATCGGACGGAAAAATGGCTGACCAAGGACTCACCCTGAGTTAATGCCAGTAGTTGGAGCGCTGTATCATGGGTGAGTTGAGGTCCTAGAAAGACCTTTTTCAGCGTGCCCAAAAACAACGGAGCACTCTGCACCACATGATCATCACGCTCCCACAGCGGCGTAGCCCACTCCAACGCCCTGTCCGACAACAGCGAGACAATAAATCCCACCTTAGCCCGCTCTGTAGGAAAACGTGCAGCCAGGAGCTCGAGGTGGATAGAGCACTGACTCACGAATCCCCTACAAGTTTTGCAATCTCCAGAAAATTTTTCTGGCAATGGGAGGCGGGATAATGTCGGAACAGGGGTGGCAGTGGACAAGGTTGCTGCCGCCACGCCAGCAGCCTTTACAGCAACTGCGGTAACATCCACAGCTGAGGTTGAGTTCTCGAGAACCTTCAACCTACCCTCCAACTGCTGGATATACCGCAAAGATTGCTGAATGTCCGCCATACTAGCCAGACCTTGGCGCTAGTATTATGTTAAGGACTGGCGGAACGCACCAAGTATAGATGGTAAGAAACTAGGTGCGTTCGCAGTCCGAGGTCCACCGTGCAGGTAAAAGACCCTGCAGCTAGCAAGACGGACAATATGGCGGTACACTAAAGGATACACGCGTGGGTTAAACCTCACCCAGCGTGAAGAAAGCGATCCTGTTAATTCACAGGACCGCAGTACGGCACTAGTGCGCGAGCAAGTGGTCAGCGGACTTAACCCCAGAAGGGATTGGAGCCCGATTAGACCCTTGCTGGCGTAACACCGCAACTGGGTGTGTAGAGAACCTTAAGAAATATAAGTGCACAAGAGTGCGAGCGATGCCGCACTAACGGACGCCACTAACCACCCAGACTCGGGTATGGAAAGCGCAAGGCAGGCGCACGGCGCCGTACTGGCAGGCACAGCTACAGGACGCTGAGATGTGTGTTTAGTGCTGTAGGCTAAGTCGGGCGCTAGGTAGCAGCCATACACCTTCCGCGAACAGACATTCAATAGGGTAGGGGTTTCCAAGGACGACTTGCACTCACAACATACACACATTAGCAATTGTTTGACAATACTAGCGCATGGCCGTGCGGTCATGCGCAGTTTATATAGCAGCAGCACAGGAAGTGGCCACAGCACTTTTGCCCTTCTAGGACCTGCCAAGAGGACCAATGGAATGTGCTGCAGAGCCTGAGCACATGACCCTCGATCTCCAACGGGAGACCTTACGCTGGGCATGCTCAGTACATGCAGACAAGGACTTAGTCCCAGAGAAGTCCGCTCGCTGCTGACCAGCACTGACTTTAATGGCAGAGACTGGAGAAGCAGCACTAACTCTCAGAACAGAGTGAGAATGAGCAAGACGCTGGGACCGACGTCCTTGCTGAGCAGGCTCCACTGCGGCTGGACAAGAATGGGAGACCGCAGCGGAAGTGGCTCGAGATTCCCCCTGTGCAGAAGTGGGAACTCGACCCCTAACAGATGATGAATTCAGATTTGTCCACATTGAGTTTGAGGCAGCGAGTGGAGAAGTAGGAGGATATGGCTGATAGACACTCCAGGATTCTGGACAGCAAAGGGGTGATGTCTGGGCCAGAGAGGTAGATCTGAGTGTCATCAGTGGTAGTATAGAGTCAGAGAGCATGTGGATGTCTAAGTGTGCAACGTTTCTGCAGAGGTGCGCATGTTGCTGGACATGGGTGACAGATGAAGAGGACAGGGATGAGAAAGTGAGTAGATGGTGGTCGGATAGAGAGAGGGGATGTGGTGAAGTTAGATAGAGAGCAGAGACGGGTGAAGACCAGGTCTAATGTATGTCCGTCTGTGTGGGTGGCTGAGAAGGACCAATGATCAAGTCCAAAAGATGAAGCAAAGGACAGTCCCAGGAATTTGGAGGCTGTTGTCTGAAGGCTATCAGTGGGGATGTTGAAGTCACCCATGATGATAGTGGGAATGTCAGTGGAAAGAAAGTGAAGAAGCCAGGTGGAGAAATGGTCAATAAAGGCATTGGCCGGGCCCATGGGGTCTGTATAGGACGGCCACTTGAAGGCTTTACATTTGTCTTTTTGATCACGTTTTATTCCACCTTATTGTTAGGTAGTGTGATGATGAATCATAGTTGATTTTTTTTCTTAGTTTTTTATTTATTTTTTAAATGATGTTCACTGAATGGGATAACTAGTGTGGCAGTTTTATAGGGCTGGTCATTCCGGACACGGCGATACCAAATATGTGTACTGTCATGATATGTACTTTTGCCCTGTCCTGTATTTGAATAATATGCCATTTGATGTATGTAACTGTTCTCTGGTTTCTATTAGCTGTAATTTATGTATTTTCTTGGCTGGGAGTTCACCTGTAACAATGTCTCCTTCCCCCAATACTTGCAGCCCTAAGCTCTAATGTAATTAAGCTTTGTCAACATCACTAGTGGAGGAATAGCCATTCTTCCTCACAGCAGGTGGCTAGTCAAATGTACATATTACATAGACTGCCTGGAGCCCACCAGTCTAGAATCTTCTGGTGGACCCAACCATTGAATAGAAGGTGTAACCCCTACCCCTTCATGGGCGGATCCCAGGAGCTCAGACAATCCATTCTTATTTTGAGATCAGATGTGAGTTGATCCTTGAAGGAGAAGGAGTGGGGATTCTTAGCTGAGGCAAGACCCCATGCCCATCTGGGACTGCGGAAGCAAACGGGGCGAGACTTGAGCTGAGGACATATCTCGTCGTTCGTGAGATTGTTTTGGGATCCCTTGGGCTAATTGTGGACTATTGCTTTGTGACCTGGCCCCGAACCTGTTCCATTGGACTAATTGTGGACTCTGTAGATCGACCTGCATGTGTTGTTCCAGCGTTCTTGATAATAAATCTGTTGAATCATCCCTCGGCCTGTTGTCCCTTCTTGCTCTGCCGTACACCCCGTCACAAACTGGTGGCAAGCAGTGGGACTAGAGCAGAAGGAATGGAGGACAATGGCCCAACATCGGGAACCAACACCGCAGAGTACAAGAACTGGACTTTGGGGAGCCTACAATCAAAGGCCCGTGAAGTAGGAGTCCGTTTTAAGGGACTCTCCAAGGAGCAGCTTATTGAGGCTTTGGAAGGAGTTCGCCTGCAAGATGACGCTGAGGAAGGACCCTCACAGCAAATGGAGGAAAGACTGCAGCCGGAGGTAAATACCCAAAAAAGTCAGTGGGTTGTGTGGTACGAGGAGGAGTTGGCATTGCTGGGAGAAGAGGCCACCATGGACGATAAGAGGGAGGCCATTCACAGAGCTCAGGAGAGGGAGGCCATTCACAGAGCCGAGGAGAGGGAGGACATTCACAGAGCCGAGGAGAGGGAGAGGGAGGCCTTTCACAGAGCCGAGGAGAGGGAGAGGGAGGCCATTCACAGAGCCGAGGACAGAGCTCAGGAGATGGCATTGCTGGAGAGGCAGATCGCTTTGGAAGCAGCTAGAAGCTCCAGACAGACTGTAACCCCAGCACCCACCATGAGGAAACTCCCCAGAGTGTCCCGCAAAGACTTCAAGCTTTTTAATGAGGCTGCAGGCGACATTGAGGGCTTCTTCCAGGACTTTGAGCATCAGTGTCGATTAATGGAAGTCCCGGAAAGGGACCGAGTCCGACATCTGGTAGGGCTCTTAGAGGGTAGAGCTGCCGCAGCCTATAGAGCTATGGACCCTCAGGGAAACTGTGAGTATGAAGAGATTAAACGGACTATTCTAGAACATTATGCTGTTACCCCAGACACTTACAGGACTCAGTTCCGTACTTTAGCCTGTGATGAGGAAGTGTCTTTCAAGATGTATGCCCACAGACTCAAACAAATATGTCAACGCTGGCTGGAGGCAGAGGAGGCCTTAACCTGGGAGACCTTCCTCCAGATTATCTTAAAAGAGCAGTTTTACTTCAAGTGCCCTGCTGAGATCCGGGAATGGGTGCGTGAGAGGAGACCAGCCACTGTGGAGGAAGCTGCAGCTCTAGCTGATGAGGCTCTCACCATCAAGCCTCAGTGGAGGGTTCTGTTGGAGGATGGAGAGAGGCCTACCAACTCCACAACACCGGTGGCCCCCTGTTCTTCTGTCCCCATTGTTCCCCGTTCCTCTAAGCCACCACCTCATGCTGATACCCGTGTAAATGTGCCTCCAGTTGCTTCTACTGCGTTTTCTGGAATACGACGAGGAGAGGAAGTAGCAGAGTGCAGGTGTTATGGTTGTGGGCATCTGGGGCATCTGCAGGCCTCATGTCCAGCCAGCTCATGGAGAAGTCGTCTTTAAACCCCTACAGCACCTTCAGGTGGGAGCCGGCCTCCAGGTTCCCTTACCCCTCGCCCAAGAGGACGCCTTGGATGGAGTGAGACCCAGCAGAGATGCTATCGATGTGGACAGCGGGGCATCTGCAAGCCTCCTGCCCAGCTGTTCAAATGAGGATTAATCCTGTACCCAGTCGTATTATTAATTATGTACACCCAAGTGCCATGGAGGACGACGTGTCACCACTACGTGAGGACTGGCCTAGTGCCTCACCCACCCATGTTACATAGTAACATAGTAACATAGTAACATAGTTAGTAAGGCCGAAAAAAGACATTTGTCCATCCAGTTCAGCCTATATTCCATCATAATAAATACCCAGATCTACGTCCTTCTACAGAACCTAATAATTCTATGATACAATATTGTTCTGCTCCAGGAAGACATCCAGGCCTCTCTTGAACCCCTCGACTGAGTTCGCCATCACCACCTCCTCAGGCAAGCAATTCCAGATTCTCACTGCCCTAACAGTAAAGAATCCTCTTCTATGTTGGTGGAAAAACCTTCTCTCCTCCAGACGCAAAGAATGCCCCCTTGTGCCCGTCACCTTCCTTGGTATAAACAGATCCTCAGCGAGATATTTGTATTGTCCCCTTATATACTTATACATGGTTATTAGATCGCCCCTCAGTCGTCTTTTTTCTAGACTAAATAATCCTAATTTCGCTAATCTATCTGGGTATTGTAGTTCTCCCATCCCCTTTATTAATTTTGTTGCCCTCTTTTGTACTCTCTCTAGTTCCATTATATCCTTCCTGAGCACCGGTGCCCAAAACTGGACACAGTACTCCATGTGCGGTCTAACTAGGGATTTGTACAGAGGCAGTATAATGCTCTCATCATGTGTATCCAGACCTCTTTTAATGCACCCCATGATCCTGTTTGCCTTGGCAGCTGTTGCCTGGCACTGGCTGCTCCAGGTAAGTTTATCATTAACTAGGATCCCCAAGTCCTTCTCCCTGTCAGATTTACCCAGTGGTTTCCCGTTCAGTGTGTAATGGTGATATTGATTCCCTCTTCCCATGTGTATAACCTTACATTTATCATTGTTAAACCTCATCTGCCACCTTTCAGCCCAAGTTTCCAACTTATCCAGATCCATCTGTAGCAGAATACTATCTTCTCTTGTATTAACTGCTTTACATAGTTTTGTATCATCTGCAAATATCGATATTTTACTGTGTAAACCTTCTACCAGATCATTAATGAATATGTTGAAGAGAACAGGTCCCAATACTGACCCCTGCGGTACCCCACTGGTCACAGCGACCCAGTTAGAGACTATACCATTTATAACCACCCTCTGCTTTCTATCACTAAGCCAGTTACTAACCCATTTACACACATTTTCCCCCAGACCAAGCATTCTCATTTTGTGTACCAACCTCTTGTGCGGCACGGTATCAAACGCTTTGGAAAAATCGAGATATACCACGTCCAATGACTCACCGTGGTCCAGTCTATAGCTTACCTCTTCATAAAAACTGATTAGATTGGTTTGACAGGAGCGATTTCTCATAAACCCATGCTGATATGGAGTTAAACAGTTATTCTCATTGAGATAATCCAGAATAACATCCCTCAGAAACCCTTCAAATATTTTACCAACAATAGAGGTTAGACTTACTGGCCTATAATTTCCAGGTTCACTTTTAGAGCCCTTTTTGAATATTGGCACCACATTTGCTATGCGCCAGTCCTGCGGAACAGACCCTGTCGCTATAGAGTCACTAAAAATAAGAAATAATGGTTTATCTATTACATTACTTAGTTCTCTTAGTACTCGTGGGTGTATGCCATCCGGACCCGGAGATTTATCTATTTTAATCTTATTTAGCCGGTTTCGCACCTCTTCTTGGGTTAGATTGGTGACCCTTAATATAGGGTTTTCATTGTTTCTTGGGATTTCACCTAGCATTTCATTTTCCACCGTGAATACCGTGGAGAAGAAGGTGTTTAATATGTTAGCTTTTTCCTCGTCATCTACAACCATTCTTTCCTCACTATTTTTTAAGGGGCCTACATTTTCAGTTTTTATTCTTTTACTATTGATATAGTTGAAGAACAGTTTGGGATTAGTTTTACTCTCCTTAGCAATGTGCTTCTCTGTTTCCTTTTTGGCAGCTTTAATTAGTTTTTTAGATAAAGTATTTTTCTCCCTATAGTTTTTTAGAGCTTCAATGGTGCCATCCTGCTTTAGTAGTGCAAATGCTTTCTTTTTACTGTTAATTGCCTGTCTTACTTCTTTGTTTAGCCACATTGGGTTTTTCCTATTTCTAGTCCTTTTATTCCCACAAGGTATAAACCGCTTACACTGCCTATTTAGGATGTTCTTAAACATTTCCCATTTATTATCTGTATTCTCATTTCTGAGGATATTGTCCCAGTCTACCAGATTAAGGGCATCTCTAAGCTGTTCAAACTTTGCCTTCCTAAAGTTCAATGTTTTTGTGACTCCCTGACAAGTCCCCCTAGTGAAAGACAGGTGAAACTGCACAATATTGTGGTCGCTATTTCCTAAATGCCCAACCACCTGCAGATTTGTTATTCTGTCAGGTCTATTAGATAGTATTAGGTCTAAAAGTGCTGCTCCTCTGGTTGGATTCTGCACCAATTGTGAAAGATAATTTTTCTTGGTTATTAGCAGAAACCTGTTGCCTTTATGGGTTTCACAGGTTTCTGTTTCCCAGTTAATATCCGGGTAGTTAAAGTCCCCCATAACCAGGACCTCATTATGGGTTGCAGCTTCATCTATCTGCTTTAGAAGTAGACTTTCCATGCTTTCTGTTATATTTGGGGGTTTGTAACAGACCCCAATGAGAATTTTGTTACCATTTTTCCCTCCATGAATTTCAACCCATATGGACTCGACATCCTCATTCCCTTCGCTAATATCCTCCCTTAAAGTGGACTTTAGACAAGACTTTACATAGAGACAAACCCCTCCTCCTCTCCGATTTTTACGATCCTTTCTAAACAGACTGTAACCCTGTAAGTTAACTGCCCAGTCATAGCTTTCATCTAACCATGTCTCGGTTATTCCCACTATGTCAAAGTTACCTGTAGATATTTCTGCTTCTAGTTCTTCCATCTTGTTTGTCAGGCTTCTGGCGTTTGCGAGCATGCAGTTTAGAGGATTTTGTTTTGTTCCAATCTCCTCACTGTGGATTGTTTTAGAAATGTTCTTACCTCCCTTCTGAGTATGTTTTCCTGGGTCGTCTTTGTTCGAGTCTAATGTTTTTCTTCCCGTCCCCTCTTCTTCTAGTTTAACGCCCTCCTGATGAGTGTAGCGAGTCTTCTGGCGAATGTGTGTTTCCCAGGTTTGTTGAGGTGTAGTCCGTCTCTGGCGAGGAGTCCATCATACCAGTAATTCACACCGTGGTCCAGGAATCCAAATCCTTGTTGTCTGCACCATCGTCTTAGCCAGTTGTTTGCATCAAGGATCCTGTTCCATCTCCTGGTGCCATGCCCGTCTACTGGAAGGATAGAAGAAAAAACTACCTGTGCATCCAGTTCCTTTACTTTCTTCCCCAACTCTTCAAAGTCCTTGCAGATTGTCGGTAGGTCCTTCCTTGCCGTGTCATTGGTGCCAACATGTATCAGAAGAAATGGGTGGACGTCCTTGGAGCTGAAGAGCTTTGGTATCCTATCGGTCACATCCTTGATCATCGCACCTGGAAGGCAGCATACTTCTCTTGCAGTTATGTCCGGTCTGCAGATGGCTGCTTCGGTGCCTCTCAGTAGTGAGTCTCCCACCACCACCACTCTTCGTTGCTTCTTGGCTGTACTTTTTGCTGTCACTTGTTGCTGTGTGCCCTTTTCTTTTTTGCTTGCTGGTATTGCTTCATTCTTAGGTGTGCCATCTTCATCCTCTACAAAGATTTGATATCGGTTCTTCAGTTGTGTGGTTGGTGATTTCTCCATGGTCTTCTTGCTTCTTTTGGTCACATGCTTCCACTCATCTGCTTTTGGAGGTTCTCTGACACTTTTTGCACCTTCTGTGACCAGTAGAGATGCTTCTGTTCTGTCTAGAAAGTCTTCATTCTCTTTGATAGTTTCAAAGTTGCTATTCTTTCTTCCAGACCCCGCACCTTTTCTTCTAAAAGGGCCACTAGTCTACACTTCTGACAGGTGAAATTGGATTCTTCTTCTGGTCGATCTGTGAACATGTAGCACATGCTGCAGCTCACCATGTAGGTTGTCACATCTGCCATGTTGCTCCTAGATCCTGCTGACTTGCTGTGTGTTTTCCTTCTCGTGTAATCTACTCAGCCAAGCTCTCTTGCAATAATGTCGTACAGGTTTGGTGATGCTTTCGAAGCAGCTGGTCCCGGCTGTACCCAATGATCTTCTAGCTTAGGGAGACTTCGCTTCTCCCAGAAGGCACCTGGAATATGCAAATTAGCCTCCTGAAGCTTGAATCCCTGGTTTGGTGATGCTTTCGAAGCAGCTGGTCCCGGCTGTACCCAACGATCTTCTAGCTTAGGGAGACTTCGCTTCTCCCAGAAGGCACCTGGAATATGCAAATTAGCCTCCTGAAGCTTGAATCCCTGGTTTGGTGATGCTTTCGAAGCAGCTGGTCCCGGCTGTACCCAACGATCTTCTAGCTTAGGGAGACTTCGCTTCTCCCAGAAGGCACCTGGAATATGCAAATTAGCCTCCTGAAGCTTGAATCCCTGGTTTGGTGATGCTTTCGAAGCAGCTGGTCCCGGCTGTACCCAACGATCTTCTAGCTTAGGGAGACTTCGCTTCTCCCAGAAGGCACCTGGAATATGCAAATTAGCCTCCTGAAGCTTGAATCCCTGGTTTGGTGATGCTTTCGAAGCAGCTGGTCCCGGCTGTACCCAACGATCTTCTAGCTTAGGGAGACTTCGCTTCTCCCAGAAGGCACCTGGAATATGCAAATTAGCCTCCTGAAGCTTGAATCCCTGGTTTGGTGATGCTTTCGAAGCAGCTGGTCCCGGCTGTACCCAACGATCTTCTAGCTTAGGGAGACTTCGCTTCTCCCAGA
Organism: Ranitomeya imitator; assembly: GCF_032444005.1. NCBI lineage: Eukaryota > Metazoa > Chordata > Amphibia > Anura > Dendrobatidae > Ranitomeya > Ranitomeya imitator. The sequence goes on along the minus strand of NC_091285.1, from coordinate 132,928,842 downwards.
AGGCACCTGGAATATGCAAATTAGCCTCCTGAAGCTTGAATCCCTGGTTTGGTGATGCTTTCGAAGCAGCTGGTCCCGGCTGTACCCAACGATCTTCTAGCTTAGGGAGACTTCGCTTCTCCCAGAAGGCACCTGGAATATGCAAATTAGCCTCCTGAAGCTTGAATCCCTGGTTTGGTGATGCTTTCGAAGCAGCTGGTCCCGGCTGTACCCAACGATCTTCTAGCTTAGGGAGACTTCGCTTCTCCCAGAAGGCACCTGGAATATGCAAATTAGCCTCCTGAAGCTTGAATCCCTGGTTTGGTGATGCTTTCGAAGCAGCTGGTCCCGGCTGTACCCAACGATCTTCTAGCTTAGGGAGACTTCGCTTCTCCCAGAAGGCACCTGGAATATGCAAATTAGCCTCCTGAAGCTTGAATCCCTGGTTTGGTGATGCTTTCGAAGCAGCTGGTCCCGGCTGTACCCAACGATCTTCTAGCTTAGGGAGACTTCGCTTCTCCCAGAAGGCACCTGGAATATGCAAATTAGCCTCCTGAAGCTTGAATCCCTGGTTTGGTGATGCTTTCGAAGCAGCTGGTCCCGGCTGTACCCAACGATCTTCTAGCTTAGGGAGACTTCGCTTCTCCCAGAAGGCACCTGGAATATGCAAATTAGCCTCCTGAAGCTTGAATCCCTGGTTTGGTGATGCTTTCGAAGCAGCTGGTCCCGGCTGTACCCAACGATCTTCTAGCTTAGGGAGACTTCGCTTCTCCCAGAAGGCACCTGGAATATGCAAATTAGCCTCCTGAAGCTTGAATCCCTGGTTTGGTGATGCTTTCGAAGCAGCTGGTCCCGGCTGTACCCAACGATCTTCTAGCTTAGGGAGACTTCGCTTCTCCCAGAAGGCACCTGGAATATGCAAATTAGCCTCCTGAAGCTTGAATCCCTGGTTTGGTGATGCTTTCGAAGCAGCTGGTCCCGGCTGTACCCAACGATCTTCTAGCTTAGGGAGACTTCGCTTCTCCCAGAAGGCACCTGGAATATGCAAATTAGCCTCCTGAAGCTTGAATCCCTGGTTTGGTGATGCTTTCGAAGCAGCTGGTCCCGGCTGTACCCAACGATCTTCTAGCTTAGGGAGACTTCGCTTCTCCCAGAAGGCACCTGGAATATGCAAATTAGCCTCCTGAAGCTTGAATCCCTGGTTTGGTGATGCTTTCGAAGCAGCTGGTCCCGGCTGTACCCAACGATCTTCTAGCTTAGGGAGACTTCACTTCTCCCAGAAGGCACCTGGAATATGCAAATTAGCCTCCTGAAGCTTGAATCCCTGGTTTGGTGATGCTTTCGAAGCAGCTGGTCCCGGCTGTACCCAACGATCTTCTAGCTTAGGGAGACTTCGCTTCTCCCAGAAGGCACCTGGAATATGCAAATTAGCCTCCTGAAGCTTGAATCCCTGGTTTCAATCCCTGGTTTCATGTTGCACCACTAGGAGTTTATGGTGTGCGACCCGCAGCTATGACGACATCTGCTCATTGAAGTAAGCACTTGCAGAAGGTCGTGCTGGATGGACAGAGACTTATTGGATTTTGTGACTCAGGGGCTTTCCTCACACTGGCTGATCCCCGAGTGGTTCGGCCTGAGGCAATCCATCGAGGACCTGGGATTGTCATTGAACTGGCTGGTGGACAATGGAGGACTATTCCCACAGCCACTGTGGATCTGAACTTTGGTTTTGGGGTCAGGCGATGTGTGGTTGGGGTGATGGGTGGTCTGCCTGCAGATGTTCTCCTGGGCAATGATGTGGGAGAGCTACGATGCCAATTCATGGCTGCATGAAGCCACATGTAAGTTACGCTCTGCCTGTGTGTACTTAACCAGCGACCTGTAGAGGTCCCTGGTACGTACACAAATTGGGAGGGGAAGGGATTGTCATGATATGTACTTTTGCCCTGTCCTGTATTTGAATAATATGCCATTTAATGTATGTAACTGTTCTCTGGTTTCTATTAGCTGTAATTTATGTATTTTCTTGGCTGGGAGTTCACATGTAACAATGTCTCCTTCCCCCAATACTTGCAGCCCTAAGCTCTAATGTAATTAAGCTTTGTCAACATCACTAGTGGAGGAATAGCCATTCTTCCTCACAGCAGGTGGCTAGTCAAATGTACATATTACATAGACTGCCTGGAGCCCACCAGTCTAGAATCTTCTGGTGGACCCAACCATTGAATAGAAGGTGTAACCCCTACCCCTTCATGGGCGGATCCCAGGAGCTCAGACAATCCATTCTTATTTTGAGATCAGATGTGAGTTGATCCTTGAAGGAGAAGGAGTGGGGATTCTTAGCTGAGGCAAGACCCCATGACCATCTGGGACTGCGGAAGCAAACGGGGCGAGACTTGAGCTGAGGACATATCTCGTCGTTCATGAGATTGTTTTGGGATCCCTTGGGCTAATTGTGGACTATTGCTTTGTTACCTGGCACAAGGATTATCGGGAGCTGCCCCCGAACCTGTTCCATTGGACTAATTGTGGACTCTGTAGATCTACCTGCATGTGTTGTTCCAGCGTTCTTGATAATAAATCTGTTGAATCATCCCTCGGCCTATTGTCCCTTCTTGCTCTGCCGTACACCCCGTCACATGTACCTTTTTGTTTATTTTTACTTTTACATAAATAAATGTATTTATTGCATTAATATTTTTTTCTTTTGTTTTGTTCTTTATTTTTTGTAATATTTTTACAATTTCATTTATTTTTTTACATTGTCCCATGATGGGACATCAACTTTCCCTGCCATGATTGCTCATCAAATACTCTGCAATGCTGCTGAGATCAGTGTCTCACATGCAACGAGCAGGAGCTTACAGGGCCAGGGTTACCATGGAGACCATCAGCACAATGCGATTGCATCACTTTGTGCCGATGGGAGCAGAGAGACAGCCTCGTGATGTCTCTGTCACTATTGACAGCAGCATCAGTGTGGTTGAATGCCTGTGCGATGCCTGCTAGGGCCACGGAGTGCTCAGTCCGGGTCGGGCAGTTCTTCAGGGGTTGTCACAGCAGCAGTGACCCGATTCGTGGCCCTGGGCGATTCGTGTCCCTGGGGGACTTAACGTGACGCCACCTGTGGTGTTCAGCAATGGATGGCCGACGCTGCTTATGGCGACCGCTGGGGCCGATGGTGATGCAGCTGGGATGTTTCTGCTCCCCACAGGTGGAGCGGGGCCCCAGGGCTACTGCTACTGTTGTATGGGATCGTGGACGTTTGGTTGCAGAACTGATGGTATGAGAAATGACTAGAGGACACAAGGGCTGTAGTTTTCTTTACCTTTACTCGATGGTTGAAGATGCAGTCCGGGGCACGGGTAACAGATGCTAATGGAGATCCAGGCAGACTTGAAGCAATTTAGGATCCACCTAGCCAGGTGGGTTCGGAGGCCTTCCTACTGCGCTGTCCTGTTAGGTCCTTGCTGCTTTAAGCTCTGCTCAAGTTCCTCTCACTGTCTGGCAGTTAAAATAAAACAGTACCCGCATGGCAGGCCGCTTGAGCCTATTACAGGTGTCGTTACTTAGTGGCAGCTCCGGGCCCTGGGATGGTGCTGTGCTACTGGGTGTTAGATGGGCCAGGAGACCTGCAGTCTTCTGCCCTCCAGATTTAGCTGCTGGGACTTCAGCACCCGACCAACAATGGACTCCGGTGTCTGGTTTCTAGCGCTCTGCTCTGGGTGAGCTTGGTTACAGCTCCATTCCCCAGGTTCTCCTCAACTTCTCTCCTCTCACTCTCTGTCTCACCAACTCTGCCTCCAGGCCAGAACTTATGGGGAAGCTCCCCTGAAACCAAGTGTTAGAGCTCCTCCTTCTGGTCTGGAGTAAGGAAAAAATGTTGGATGCTGGTGTTACCTGGTAAGGGGACCCCACCTTGCTTCCAGGAATGACATCACCACCTGTGAGGGAGGCAATGCCACTGTGGCAACCGGACTCCTGAGACCTGGTAAGGGGACCCCACCTTGCTTCCAGGAACGACATCACCCCCTGTGAGGGAGGCAATGCCACTGTGGCAACCGGACTCCTGGGGTGCCGCATTTCCCCCTAGTGAAATTCAGTACTCCTGGACTGAGGAAACAAACATATTAACAAGTGAACAATCATAACTACATACAAGATTTCAAGAATAAAAATTACAAAAACCAAAGCTCAAAAATAGTCCTTGCGACTATTAGTCCTTTCGTCATTGTCCATTGTTCATTCCTGAGCCAAGATGGTAACTATATACAAACATTGTCCTGATCATGAGTCCAGTGACCCAATCAGCCATTAAAGCAAGTAAAATAGCATTGCTCCAAAAGTTCTTACAGAGTTTCTGTAGTCTCATATGCTTGACAGTTATGTATTTACACTTCTTATTTACATAACCTACTTACATGTGGAACCATATGGGGGTCTGACCTAAGGTACTACAGGCAGACCTTCGTAGCGCTGGTACTGGTAGTGACCTAACCGGATTCACTATGCTTGCTACCACTGGTGTAGTGCGCTCTCTATTGGCTACGCTATGGGTGATACTATGTAGCACAGGTATACTTGATTTTCTAGGATCACTCTTGCTCACCATGGGCGTGACAGATTCACCGCTGGCAGGGAGTGGATTCTCTTGCTCCGCTGCTGGTGTGGCATCTACTGCTTGAGCCCGCTGATTTTCAGGCTGGTCCCGAGTCGCATCTCTTTCTGGCACTAGCTGGGGAAAGGTTAAAATGGGCATGACTATGGTCTGGTTCACACTTGTCCAATTTGGAGGGAGCTCGCCGAGTACTGTGCTGATCGTTTCCTCTACCTCTTCCATCGGCTGAATAATGTCTTGGTCTTCAATCTTTTCTTTTAGTTGGTTAGGGCATGGTTTTAGATGATCTCTTGACACTGCCGCTGAGGTTTCTCCTCCATCTTTACTGATGAGGCACACCTTGGTGTTATCAAAGTCTGAAGGTAAAATAGTGTATGGCTCAACGTCCCAATGATCGTCTAGTTTGTGAACTCGTCTCTTCCATTTGAGTACCTGTTCTCCAGGCGACAAGTGAACTGCAGGGACGTGCTCATTATAATTTCTTTCCTGCCTCTGTCTTGCCTGGTACAAACTCTTCTCTACACATTCTTGCACTTTGCGGTATTGCTGCTGCCACTTTGTATCCCAGTCTGCATCTGGTGATATCGTTTCAGGTGTTAGAACTCCCATGTTAAATCAATGGGTAACTTGCCAGCTTTCGCTCTCATCTGGTAGGCTGGGGTGCAGTTGGTGGAGTTTACCGCTATATGGTTGTATAGATCTACCAGATCAGGCAACTTCTCTGACCACAGGTTTTGCTCTTCAAGGGGCAAGTGTTATGGACCTGGTGGTTAGGAGCACCCGGAAAGACCTGATGGTTAAACTCACAGGACAAGCTCTGGGAAGTGGAAACTCTGCTGACCGCAATCACTAATCCTATCACACACACTAGAAATAGCCGTGGAGCGTACCTAACAGGCCTAGACACCTCGTCACAGCCTAAGGGCTAGCTACCCCTAGAGATAGAAAGTAAAGCCTACCTTGCCTCAGAGAAATTCCCCAAAGGAAAAGGCAGCCCCCCACAAATATTGACTGTGAGATAAGATGAAAGTCACAAACACAGGAATGAAAGAGGTTTCAGCAAAGGGAGGCCAGACTACCTAAACAGACAGAGGATAGAAAAGGTAACTTTGTGGTCAGCACAAAAAGCTACAAAAGACCACGCAGAGTGTGCAAAAAGACCCCCGCACCGACTCACGGTGCGGAGGTTCCACTCTGCCTCCCAGAGCTTCCAGCTAGCCAGACAGAATCATATTAGCAAGCTGGACAAGAAAACAAGAACAACAAAATAAACCAGCAGGGACTTAGCTTCTGCTGGAGTAGACAGGTCACCAGAAAGATCCAAGAGTGAACTGAACCAGTACTGGAACATTGACAGGTGGCATGGAGTAACAATCTGGGTGAAGTTAAATAGAGCAGCCAGCCTAAGAATTAACCAGGTCACCTGTGGAAGGAACCTCAGAACCAGCAGCTCCACTCACAGCCACCAGAGGGAGTCCATGGACAGGACTCGCCGAAGTACCATTCATGGCCACAGGAGGGAGTTCCAAAACAGAATTCACAACAGGCAAGGTCTTCAACAGGTCAATTACCACCTGGTTCATTTTCTGTCACATGCCATTTGTTCTCGGATGGTATGGCATAGCCCTGAATTTCTTTCAGCCGTACAGGTTACAGAACTCCTGGAACACTTCTGCCTCAAAGGCTGGGCCTTGGTCGTTGAGCACTTGTTCAGGGTAACTGTGCGGTTGACAAAAATGTTCTTGAAATGCTTTGGCTGCCATGTTTGCTGTTTGGTCTTTGACAGGCACGACTACCAGGAACCTTGAGTAATGGTCCACTATGGTCAGAGCGTAGGTGTAGCCAGTCCTACTCAGAGTCAACTTCTCATGATCCAAAGCTACCAGTTTAAGCGGCTGCTTTGTGATGGTCGGCTGTAATGGGCCCTCTGGCTGTTACGGTCTTTTGGCGCAGGTTGCATGGGCCACATTCTCGGCACCACCTCTCAATGGTTTTCCTCATGCCAATCCAGTAGAATCCCTCACAATGTAGGACCTCCAGCTTCTTATACACAAAGTGTCCTGCTCCATTGTGGTACGCCTCTAAGACTATTGGCGCATCCCGCTTTGGGACTACCACTTGCCAGACCAGTTCGTATGTGCAAGAGTTGATGTTCCTCCAACACAGCTTACCCTCCTAGATGAACAGCTTGCCCGTCTCCTTCCACAACTGTTGCATTTCCTGTGGAGCATCTGGACCAGGGTGTGAGTCAGTTTGTGTCAGCAACTCCTTTACTAGGTGGACCGCCAGGTCACTATCCTGCATCTCTGTCCATCTATGGTAGTGAAACAGGTTAAATATGGCCTATTGCACAACATTGCACATGTTCCTTACGCAATGGGAGCACTGGGTTACCTCGTGGCTGTGGAAGGCTGGTAACTCGATTTCTTCTAGCTCTTCTGGGTCTTCTCCCACGTCTGGTAAATTGGGCATCCTGTACAGCGCATCAGCATTAGCATTCTTATGCCCGGCTTGGTACTTTATGGTAAACTCGTAGTTGGACAGCCGGGCCATCCAGCGCTGTTCCAATGGACCTAGCTTTGCGATTTCCAAGTGAGTCAGCGGATTATTGTCCGTGAAGACAGTAAACTTCACTGAAGCCAGGTAGTGTTTGAATCACTCAGTCACAGCCCTGACAATGGCGAGAAACTCCAACTTGAAGGAACTATAGTTGTCGGGTTCCTTTCAGTGGGATGAAGCTTCCTGCTGGTGTAGGCAGTCACTCTCTCTCTGCCTTTCTGAACTTGTGACAGCACTGCTCCCAATCCCACATTGCTGGTGTCAGTGTAAAGTATAAATGGTTGGTCATAGTCAGGGTAGGCCAGGACTTCATCTGAGAGCCAATTTCAATCGATTGAAGGATTCTTGTATCCTGTTGTTCCACTCGAACGGAGGCCTCTTGTTCTTGGCCTTCATGGGTTTGCCCACTAGAATGTCTTGCAGGGTGCAGCTATCTTGGTGAAGCCCTTGATGAATCTCCGGTAGTAGCCTACCAACCCGAGGAACTGCCGTACTTCATGAATAATGTTGGGTCTTTGCCAGTCCCGGATAATGGTGACTTTGTCAGGGTCTGGTGCCACACCTTCGGTGCTCACCTCGTGACCAAGGTACTGCACTTTGGGCTTCATCAGGTGCCACTTTCGAGCAAAGTTGGACAGGGTTTCGAACACCTCGGCCAGGTGCTTCAAGTGGTCTTCATAGGTTTTGGAGAAGACGATGACCTCATCCAGGTACAACAGAACAGTTTCAAAGTTTTTATGTCCTAGGCAGCATTCCATTAACCGCTGGAATGTTCCCGATGCATTGCAGAGCCCGAATGGCATGCAGTTGTCACAGAGGCCCATTGGTATCATAAACCCTGTCTTCTCTATATCCGCCTATTCCACGGTAACCTGCCAATACCCATTAGCGACATCTGAGGTGGAGAAATAGTTAGCGGATTTCAGTGAAGCTAATGATTCCTCAAATCTGGGTAACGAGTAGGCATCCTTATGTGTAATGCAGTTAATCTGCCTGTAGTCAACACACATCCTCATTGTACCATCTTTGTAACTAATGAGGACTACTGGAGCTGCCCATGGGTGACAACTGTCTCTGATCACCCCAACCTCCTTCATCTCCCACAACATACCCTTGGCACATTGATAGTGAGCTGGAGGTACAGGCCGGTACCTCTCTTTAATGGGTGGATGATCTCTCCAAGACAATTTTCTATCACATTGGTACCTAAGGTCATCATTGGGTTACATTCTCGCCGATCAATATCAATATACGATTATTGGGCTATCAACTCTACTTGCCCATCTTAATGGTCACCTCCTTATACCCCACTTGTGGCAAAGGCTCAACATTGCCAGCAACTATTGTCAGATCATTATCTGGGCTGCGGGTAATATCAGAGTCAGCCCAGTACCGTTTGTAATGAATATATGGCATAGTCGTCACCTGGGATCCGGTGTCCAATAAAGCGTTCATCGGGATGCCATCAATCACGATGGGCAGGATCGGCCTTCCTCCTACATATTTGCTCGCCAGCTTTGCGGGCCCAGTCGTCTTACTCCCGGGGGTCATTTAAATTGTAGGATCTTGAGATGTGCCTTGTTGCAGTGGCATCAGATGGGCTGTCCATCTTCATCGTAGTGATCTCTGTCTCTCCCTCTGGTCGGTGGGATTCTCTTCTGCCATTGCCACAGGACGTCATCTGGGCTGGAGGCCAGCTGGATCTTCTCCTTTGGGGACACTTGCATGTTAGTGCAGCCATACTTTTGGTCAGCTCCTGGACCTGGAGACGTAGGTCTGCAGAGGAGTTATTATCTAGGGTCTGCGCATCAGCCTCAACGAGGGTCTGGGGAAAGTAAGTATGCCACCTCCTGTTGGTATGTAATTGCTGGGCACCTAGGTGGCGCAATGCCACTAGAATTTGGTTCATGCAGCACCCGGATGGCCCTATCTTTAAAATGCGCAAAGTCTAGGTCAGGGTTTTGTAGGGCCATGATGCACAGCTGTGTTCTGTGGGTGTTCTACAGGAGTCCTTCAATAAACTACTCCTTTAGAAATCTATCCACATCTTGCACGCTGTCGGGGTCAACCTGCTTTATGGCCCGCAGCGCCTCCTGAAGATTAATGACATAGTCCCATATACTGTCCTGCACCCTTTGTTTACATCCAAAGAATCCCTATTTTATCTCTGCTGCAGTGTGGGTATCAAAGGTGTCCTTCAGCCTGGCCAAGATTTGCTTGAAAGATCTTTTATCAGTGTCCAGCAAGGACCTTACCTCTGTCTGGGCAGCACCAGTTAACTGGCCAGTAAGGATGCTGACTTTTTAACTCTCAGACAGGGGGTATACTTCAAACAAACTACTGTTAGGTGTCGAGTTCCCACCTCTGCACAGGGGGAATCTTGAACCATCTCCGCTGCGATCTCCCATTCTTCTCCAGCCACAGTGGAGCTTGCTCAGCGGAGACGTCAGTGCCAGCGTCTGGCTCAGGCAGATACTCTGCACCTGGCTACTGCTGTTCTTCCAGGCTCTGCCATTATAGCCAGTAGTGATCTGCCGCGAGGACTCGCTTCGGGGACTAAGTCCTGCTTTCTCCCTTCTGAGCATGCCCAAAGGAAGACCTCTCATTGGAGGTCAGGGGTCACACGCTCAGGTCCTGAAGCAACTCCCATTGGTCCTCTAGGAAGGTCCTGAAGTTGCTGCAGCTATAAAAGGTTCGCATGGCTGCACGGCCATGGCTAGTATCAATCTTTGTCATGTGCTTTGCGCCAGTGTGGTCCTGTATGCTTGTGGTCAGGGTCGGCTGAAATAAGCCACTAGAATACCGGCACCTCCAGTGAGAAGTTTGCATGTATTCAGGGCCCGGCTGAAATAAGCCACTAGAATACCAGCATCTCCAGTGAGGAATTGTTTGTGTGCTCCTCTGACTGCATGACCACTGACTGCTATCAGCTCAGCAGTTAGCTGAGAACTCCTGTGAGCTTAACAGGACACAGTGCTTTCCTATCTCGGCGACTCTATGAATTAACAGAGGTGCTTATACTGCAATATAGTGCCATTTTGCTAGTAGCAGGTTCTCCTCCTGCACGGTGGACCTCGGGCTGCGAACGCACCAATAATAACATCTATATTTACTTGGTGTGTTCCGCCTGCCCTAACAGAATACTAAGCCCAGGGTCTGGTTAGTAAATGGTGGACGATCAGCGTCTACAATGGTACATTCAGCAGCTGGAGGGTACGTTGGCGGCTCTTGAATTCACAACCTCAGCTGTGGATGTTACCACAGTCGCTGTTCAGGCTGCTAGCGTAGCTGCAGCCAGTTTGTCCTCTGCTACCCCTGCTCCGACTTTATTCCGTCTTCCGCTTCCAGACAAATTTGCTGGTGACAGCTATGTCGGGGATTCGTGAGTAAGTGTGCCATACATCTAGAGCTCCTGGCTGCACGTTTTCCTACGGAACGGGCTAAGGTGGGATTTATTTTGTCGGGCAGGGCGTTGGAGTGGACAACCCCGCTGTGGGAGCGTGATTATCGTGTGGTACAGCGTGCTCCTCGCTTCCTGGACTCTCTGAAACAGGTCTTTTTAGGACCTCGTGTCACCCACGATACGGCGCTCCAACTATTGGCAATAACACAGGGTTCGTCCATGGTCAGCCAATTCGCCATCCAATTCCGGAATCTGGTATCAGAGCTGGAGTGGCCGGATAAAGTCCTCATTCCGGTGTTCTGGAGGGGATTGGCAGACCATGTAAAGGACGCCTTGGCCACCAGGGAGATTCCTGCCACACTGGAGGAGCTCATAACAATATCTACCCGCATCGACCTCTGTTTTAACGAGCGAAGTTTAGAGCGGACTCAGTGCAGGCAGAGGTTTCGGTTGGCACCTACTTTTGCCAGTCCTCTGCAATCTCCTTTTCAGGCATCCGACTCCCATGAAGCCATGGAGGTTTCTCGAGTGGGACCCAAGTCCCGGGCCGCTCGAGTACCTGTGGTTTGTAATATCTGTCAACAGTTAGGACATTATGCCAACAAATGTCTTTAGCGTTCGAGAAACGATCGTGTCTAGTAACCATTGGAGAAGGTTCACTAGACACAGCGGCGTTTCCCTCCAAGCTGTCCTTTAAGGGGACAATCACTTTAGGCTCGTCCACTCTAACAGTCAAGATTTGTGTGGATTCTGGAGCGGAGGGGAATTTAAAGTCCTCTGCCTTCGCTCAGCGCCATGCAATACTCCTGGAGATGCTCGCCAAACAAGTGACTGCTCGAGTGGTGAAGGGTCAACGCTGCCCTCACAAATCACTCATCAGACCATTCATTTCACGTTATCAATGTCCCCTTCCCATCAGGAGATTATCTCCCTTCTTGTCATTCCCGAGGGAATAGACGAGATTCTGCTGAGAATACCCTGGCTCCATTTCCACTCCCCACATAGTGAGTGGACCTCAGGGAGGATATTGGGTTGGAGTGAATCTTGTAAGGGCAGATGTGTGAGGGAGTGCGTTTAGGTTACCACTACAGACATACCCACGGATCTTCTCTCCCCAAGTGCTATTGGTCCTATGTCGATGTGTTCTCCAAGAAGGCTGCGGAGACCCTTCCGCCTCACCGCCCCTATGACTGTCCTATTGATCTCATGCCTGGAGCAGAACCTCCTCGGGGAAGGGTCTATCCCCTCTCTCTCCCGGAGACAGAGGCTAGGTCCCAATACATCCAGGAGAATTTGGCAAGAGGGTTCATTAGGAAGTCAGTGTCACCTGCAGGGGCGGAGTTCTTTTTCGTGCAGAAGAAGAACGGAGAACTACGTCCATGCATAGATTACCGGGGTCTTAACGCCATCACCGTTAAGAATAAGTACCCATTGCCCCTGATATCTGAACTCTTCGATAGGCTACAGGGAGCAAGAGTATTTACCAAATTAGATCTGCGGGGTGCTTATAACCTGATTCGTATCCATGAGGGGGACGAATGGAAGACGGCTTTTAATACCAGGGATGGGCACTATGAATATCTGGTGATGCCCTTCGGGCTCTGTAATGCCCCAGCCATTTTCCAAGACTTTGTGAATGACATCTTCAGGGATATGCTCTCCAACTCGGTCGTAGTCTATCTGGATGATATACTCATCTACTCTCCAGATATTGATTCCCACTGGAGAGAGGTTTGCAAGGTCTTCGACCTCTTACGGGCTAATTCCCTCTATGCTAAGTTGGAGAAATGTGTGTTTGAGCAGGAGTCCTTGCCTTTCCTTGGATATATCATCTCCGCCCAGGGATTGGCTATGGATCCTGCCAAACTACAGGCTGTGATGGACTGGCAGTAACCCCATTCTCTCAAAGCGGTGCAGCACTTTATGGGGTTCATTAATTATTATCGCAAGTTCATAACACATTTCTCAACTTTGATAGCTCCCTTGGTAGCCCTCACCAAGAAGGGAGCAAATCCCAAATTGTGGTCGGAGGAGGTCTCCAAGGCCTTCCTCTCTATAAAATCTCATTTTGCTAGCTCTCCCATTCTACATCGCCCCAATGTAGATAAGCCGTTCATAATGGAGGTGGGTGCCTCATCTGTTGGCACTGGTGCAGTCCTCTTTCAAAAGGATGCTCAAGGTCGGAAGCATCCCTGCTTCTTTTTTTCCAAGACCTTCACACCAGCAGAGAGGAATTATTCCATCGGGGACAGGGAGTTGCCAGCAATGAAGTTGGCTTTCTCTGAGTGGAGACACCTTCTGGAGGGGGCTCGCTTTCCCTTCCAAGTCTTCACAGACCACAAAAATTTGGTGTATTTACAAACAGCCCAGCGGCTAAATTCTCGCCAGGCCAGATGGTCCTTGTTCTTCTCCTGGTTCCATTTCACCCTCCATTTCCTCTCTGGGGAGAAGAACATTCGTGCTGACGCTCTCTCTCGCTCCGTTGTATCTTCTGAGGAGGAAGAGGAGGCTCGGCTTATTGTTCCATCTGAGAACCTTGGCCCCGGTTTCGCTAGAGTCGGTGCCTCCGGGCAAGACTTTTGAACCTACTAATTTGTGACCGGAGGTTCTCTCTTGGGCTCATTCTTCCAGGGTGGGTTGACATTTTGGGACCAAGTGGACATCTGAGCTGCTGGCGAGGACATACTGGTAACCGCATATGGCCCATGATGTCGGAGACTATATTCGGGCTTGTGTCTCCTGCGCCACAAAAATAAGTCTCCTCGACAATGGCCAGCTGGGTTACTTTATCCTCTGCCGGTGGCAGACAGGCCCTGGGAGATGGTCGTGATGGACTTTGTGGTGGGCTTACCCAAGTCACATGGCTGCACCATCATTTGGGTAATCACTGACCATTTTTCTAAAATGGTGCATTTGGTGCCGCTTTCACGGCTAACTTCTGCATGGGCCTTGGCAGCGTTGTTTATAAGACACGTTTTCCACCTACGCGGTATGCCGGACAAAACTGTCAGTGACCGGGGTCCTCAGTTCTGGAGGGAGCTTTGTCGTCTACTTAGTATTGAGTTGAATCTCTCTTCAGCATATCACCCTGAGACGAATGGGTTGGTAGAGAGGGCCAACCATACCCTGGTCACATATATGCGACATTTTGTTTCTGCCAGGCAGGTTGACTGGGCATCCTTACTACCGTGGGTGGAGTTTGCGTTTAACAACGCCATAGCCGACTACACTGGTCAGACTCCTTTCCTCCTTAATTATGGTCAGCATCCGCTGGTTCCTGTGCCTATGCCCGTGTCTTCTGCCGACTCAAGGGTGGCAGACTGGGCTATGGAGGCACGGGACATTTGGGACCGCACTCAGGATGCCATCTGGGTCTCCAAGAAGAGAATGAGTTCCTCTGCCGATGCACATCGGCGACCTGCTCCGACCTTTGCTCCTGGCGACTTAGTGTGGCTCTCCGCCTGTAACATCAGGCTGCGAGTTGAGTCCACTAAGTTTGCACCTCGCTACTTGGGTCCCTTCAAGGTCCTCGAACAGGTTAACCCTGTGGTCTATCATCTGACTCTTCTTCCACGCCTGGGTATCACCAACACCTTTCATGTATCCCTCCTAAAGCCCGTACACATGACCCGCTTTTCCGAGTCATCTGTCGGGACATCGGGTTCGTCTTCGGACAATTACGAGGTGAACGCTATTTTGGGGTGCAAGGTGGTTTGTGGCAAAAAATTTAATTTATTGGACTGGAAGGGTTATGGCCCAGAGGACAGGTCCTGGGAGCCTGCTGAGCACATTCGAGCTCCGCAGCTCATTGCTGCCTTCGAGCGTGGCAAGGTCCAAGGAGGGGGGCCCTAGGAGGGGGGTGTAATGTTAGGTGACGAGTTCCTGCCTCTGCACAGGGGGAATCTCGAACCATCTCCGCTGCAATCTTCCATTTTTCTCCAACCGCAGTGGAACCTGCTCAGCGGAGACGTCAGTCCCAGCATCTGGCTCAGGCAGATACTCTGCGCCTGACTACTGCTGTTCTTCCAGGCTCTGCCATTATATCCAGTAATGATATGTGGTGAGTACTCGCTTCTGGGACTAAGTCCTGCTTTCTCCCTTCTGAGCATGCCCAAAGGAAGACCTCTCATTGGAGGTCAGGGGTCTCACGCTCAGGTCCTGAAGCAACTCCCTTTGGTCCTCTAGGAAGGTCCTGAAGTTGCTGCAGCTATAAAAGGTTCGCATGGCTGCACGGCCATGCGCTGCTATCAATCTTTGTCATGTGCTTTGCGCCAGTGTGGTCATGTATGCTTATGGTCAGGGTCGGCAGAAATAAGCCACTAGAATATCGGCACCTCCGGTGAGGAATTGTTTGTGTGCTCCTCTGACTGCATGACCACTGACTGCTATCAGCTCAGCAGTTAGCTGAGAACTCCTGTGAGCTTAACAGGACACAGTGCTTTCCTATTTCGGTGACTCTGTGAATTAACAGAGGTCGCTTATTCCACCATATAGTGCCATTTTGATAGCAGCAGGTTCTCCTCCTGCACGGTGGACCCCGGGCTGCAAACGCACCAATAATAACATCTATATTTACTCGGTGTGTTTCGCCTGACCTAACAACTTCATAGTATCGCCTTGAAATCACTCATGGTGTGCGATTTCCCTGAGTACTGGGGTAACCAGGGCACTCCCAGTATGTACAGCATTAATAGTGGCATTATGGGGGCTGTGGTTGCGGCCGCCGCTGGATCTTCACCCGGGTTGGGCATTTTCCTCCCCCCCTAGTGAACCTCAGCCAGGCTCTGGGTATCGTTACCGTAGTAAGCGGTTCCACAGGCGGGATGGATTGAGCTCCTGAGGGTGTCCAAGTCAGGGCCTCCTGCTTCCCGCCAGCTAAAGTCTGAGAGAGCAGCAGGGCTTCTCTTCACGCCCTCCCTTGAGCTCCGCCCATGACAACACATCCCTTCTGCTTCTCACACGCCGCGTGGCATGATAATGGCGGTTACCACACAGTTCAATAAAGTTTATGGCACACAGGACAATGAGATTCTGTTCGTGACACCAAAATGCAACGCCTGCTAGGGCCGCGGAGTACTCTGTCCGGATCTGGCAGGTTTTCCAGGGGGTTGTCACAGCAGCAGTGACCTGGTCTGTGGCCCTGTGTGCGCAATAAAATAAGGAGGGAAAATTTAAAAGGGACTTAATGTGATGCCACCTGTGGTGTTCGGCAATGGATGGCCGATGCTGCTTAAGGGGACCGCTGGGGCTGATGGTGACCCAGATGGGATGGTTCTGCTCCCCACAGGTAGAGCGGGGCCCCAGGGCTAACGGTAACGGATTTAGCTACCGGGACATCAGCACCCACGCAACCACGGACTCCGTTGTCCGGTTTCTAGTGCTCATCTCTGGGGTGAGCTTGGTTACAGCTCCATTCCCCAGGTTCTCCTCAACTTCCCTCCTCTCCTCTCACTCTCTCAACTCACTAACTACACCTCCCGGCCAGAACTTATAGAGAGCTCCCTTGAAACTGGGTGTTAGAGCTACCCCTTCTGATCTGGAGTAAGGAAAAAGTGTTGGATGCTGGTGTTACCTGGTGAGGGTCCTCTCCTTGCTTCCAGGCATGACATCCCCTCCTGTGAGGGAGGCAATACCATTGTGACAACCGGACTGCTGGGGCACCATACCTGCAATCGGTGCTAGCACCAATCGTGGGCATTGATGCATGGTGCCAGCTCTCATATAGAGCTGACACCAACATTTGTTTACAGCAGCAATCATTTGATCGTGCTATTCATGCTGTGTGTATTTATCGATTTCTAGGAATGCATCTCCCATAGCATTGTATATATATATGCCGCATGTCGGGAATGGGTTAATAATACCAGTGCTAAGCATTTCAGCATATTTTTCCTCCAGCTTTATAATTCTGCTCTTATTTGTAATAAACAGGTGTTATTGATAAACTTACTGAAAAGGGTAATTTTTAATTTAAGTTGTGACAACCACCCAGACATTTGCTTTTATTGCACTGGTATTACAAAGGTTTCAGAGAGACAATAGCCTGGTTTCCAGCAGAAAACAAACATAAATATGAATAGCTGGAATTAGTGACTAAGAAAGGCTGGACAAAGTTCAGAGATGGCCAACTGAATTGCATAAAGCAGATTTGTCAGGAGAATATGCTGTGTTATTTGCGACCAGTGTGTTACCATGCAAGATCTGCTCGGCCGGCAATTCAAAAGACACAAAAATGTGAATTCAGCAAACTTATCTGTAAGATTCTTCTGCTTTTCTAGTATGCAGGGTTACACAACAGCCATCAACCATTGTTGAGAGGGCAGGTAGAAGCAGGGAAGTGCCAGGCCCAAGAATACTTGGGGGTGCCAGGCCCAGGAATACTGGGGAGTGCCAGGCCCAATAATACTGGGGAGTGACCACCCCAGTAATACTGGGGAGGTTGGGTGTGAGCAAAACAGGTTTAAAGCATGAGGGGAAGACACCAGTTGTTAGAGATAGCTTAAACATATGAGTTAGGGTTGAGATGAAAACTGTGGTGAGGTTTGGAATATGGTAGAATGGGAGCGGGTCAAGTTTACAGGCAATGAGATGTGATCTGGAGAGTACAGAGTAAAGTTTATCTTCTGTAATGGTGGAGAAGCTGGTTTTGGAGGAAGAGGGCTGAGTAGTTATGTGGCACCCCAGGAGTCCGTTTGCCACAGTGGCATTGCCTCCCTCACAGGGAGCAATGCCATGCATGGAAGCAAGGAGGGGTCCCCTTACCAGGTGTCAGTAGGAAAGAAGTAGAGCAGAACCTGGGGAGTGGAGCTGTGATTAAACTTGCCCCAGAGCTGAGCGTTAGTAATCGGATACCGGAGTCCGTGGTTGCATGGGTACTGAAGTCCCGCCAACTAAATCCGGAGGGCAGCGAACTGCAGGTATCCTGACCCGATCTAATACCCGGCGGCACAGCAGCATACCAAAGCTTGAAGCCGACACAAAGAAGGCCGACACAAAGAAGCGGCACCTGTGATGGGCTCGAGCTGCCTGCCATGCGAGCAACGTTTAGTTTTTAAAAACAGAGAGCAGTTAGCAGGTAGGTGAGCTGTTAGGCAGCAAGGAAAAAGGGAGGACAATGCAGAAGGAAGGCCTCCATACCTACCTGGCCCGGTGTAGCCAAAAATTGCTTCCAGGCTGTCCGGCTCTCCATTATGATCTGCTACCACCAGTACCCTGGTCTGTACTATCAACCATCAAGTAAAGGAAAAGAAAACTACAGCCCTTGTGTCATTCAGTGATCTCTTGCGCCTTGAAATCCTGCACTACAAAGTACACGAAGTCTGACATAAATGGAACCGGTAGTCCTGGGGCCCCATTCCACCTGTAGAGCAGAACCATCCCAGCTGCATCAACATCAGCCCCAGCGGTCTCCTTTAGCAGTGTTGGCCATACGCTGCCGAACACCACAGGTGGCTTCACGTTAAATCCCATATACAGTACAGACCAAAAGTTTGGACACACCTCCTCATTTAAAGATTTTTCTGTATTTTCATGATTACGAAAATTGTACATTCACACTGAAGGCATCAAAAATATGAATTAACACATGTGGAATTATATACTTAATAAAAAAGTGTGAAACAACTGAAAATATGTCTTATATTATAGGATCTTCAAAGTAGCCACCTTTTGCTTTGATGATTGCTTTGCACACTCTTGGCATTCCCTTGATGCGCTTCAAGAGGTAGTCACCGGGAATGGTCTTCCAACAATCTTGAAGGAGTTCCCAGAGATGCTTACCACTTGTTGGCCTTTTTGCCTTCACTCTGCGGTCCAGCTCACCCCAACCATCTCGATTGGGTTCAGGTCTGGTGACAGTGGAGGCCATGTCATCTGGCATAGCACCCTATCACTCTCCTTCTTGGTCAAATAGCCCTTACACAGCCTGGAGGTGTGTTTGGGGTCATTGTCCTGTTGAAAAACAAATGATGGTACAACTAAATGCAAACCGGATAGAATAGCATGGGGCTGCAAGATGCCGTGGTAGCCATGCTGATTCAGTATGCCTTCAGTTTTGAATAAATCCCCAACAGTGTCACCAGCAAAGCACCCCCACACCATCACACCTCCTCCTCCATGCTTCACGGTGGGAACCAGGCATGTAGAGTCCATCCGTTCACCTTTTCGGCATCGCACAAAGACACGGTGGTTGGAACCAAAGATCTCAAATTTGGACTCATCAGACCAAAGCACAGATTTCCAATGGTCTAATGTCCATTCCTTGTGTTCTTTAGCCAAAACAAGTCTCTTCTGCTTGTTGCCTGTCCTTAGCAGTGGTTTCCTAGCAGCTATTTTACCATGAAGGCCTGCTGCACAAAGTCTCCGCTTAACAGTTGATGTAGAGATGTGTCTGCTGCTAGAACTCTGTGTGGCATTGACCTGGTCTCTAATCTGAGCTGCTGTTAACCTGCGATTTCTGAGGCTGGTGACTCGGATAAACTTATCCTCAGAAGCAGAGGTAACACTTGGTCTTCCATTCCTGGGGGGGTCCTCATGTGAGCCAGTTTCTTTGTAGCGCTTGATTGTTTTTGCCACTGCAATTGGGGACACTTTCAAAGTTTGCCCAATTTTTTCGGACTGACTGACCTTCATTTCTTAAAGTAATGATGGCCACTCATTTTTCTTTACTTAGCTGCTTTTTTCTTGCCATAATACAAATTCTAACAGCCTATTCAGTAGGACTATCAGCTGTGTATTCACCAGATGTCTGCACAACACAACTGATGGTCCCAACCCCATTTATAAGGCAAGAAATCCAACTTATTAAACCTGACAGGGCACATCTGTGAAGTGAAAAAGATTCCCGGTGACTACCTCTTGAAGCTCCAAGCAATAGAAAGACAGCGCTCCATCCAGGTGTAAAGTCCAAACAAATGAGTTTATTAAGCCATCAAACAGCAACGTTTCGACCCAGAGGGTCTTTGTCAAGCATAACACTCAATGCTCAGGTGCGGCTTTAAATAGTGTGTGTGTCACGCAGGGCACCAATCACCATCAAGCCGCCCCCTTAACATATTTAACATATAATAAAAAGTACAAAACAGACATCAAACATATACATATTAAAAGTTTCCATCCATCAGTATCGGCAATCCGTATGGCAGATCGATATAGCCCTGTAACATAAATATACAAAAGTAAACAAGGGATCATAGGTAGTTGAATTCCGGTGTCAGGATCACCATTATATCGTTCGTCCAGTCCCCTGGGATCCACATGGCTATCTGTAAACAAAACAAAACAAAACAGAGCCAATAAGCTTCAAGCTTCCATAAGCTCCATCCTAGCACCAAAAATAATCAGAATATTTTTTTCTGAGATGTATATAGTTACTATATGGATTGGTGATATGCCTCGTATAGATATTTGGATTGATATATATAGAGTCCTGTACATTGCTATATTGGGGTCATAATATATTTTTACGATATATATTTTTACGGTATTTCCCCTGTATTAAGTGTCTAGTTCATTGTGTTCCATTTTGTGCCAAGAGGTCTGTGCTATCTATCATCAGTCTTTCATTTTTGCCTCTAATGTGTTCCATTGGACACATGAGGTATATGGATGTTGCGTTCTGTCTCCTGGCGCAGTATTATGTAGGGAGTGGGTCCGGATAGTTGGGCGCATGTGTGTGTTGCATGCTGCCCTGTGGAGACTTGGATAGCGGCTATGTATTCCGTGGTGTCTGTCTCCTTGGTAACCGTTCTTTTGACCTCTTCGGACGCCACTGGTGGTGGACGCATGACGCGCTCTAGCTGGGGACGGTTCCTAACACGGTGACGTGTGGGGGCTGGTCCGGGCGGTGGTGCGCATGCGTCTCCTTGGTGTTGCGCCGCGGGGCTCCAGATGGTAGCCAGGAACTCCCTGTCAGTGACGTGTGAAGTGACATAGGAGGTTGTGGACCTGGTAGGAACCCTTAGATTAGTCGGAAGGGATTTCCTGTTACTGATGATTGGTGCTAGCATGGAGCTTATGGAAGCTTGAAGCTTATTGGCTCTGTTTTGTTTACAGATAGCCATGTGGATCCCAGGGGATTGGACGAACGATATAATGGTGATCCTGACACCGGAATTCAACTACCTATGATCCCTTGTTTACTTTTGTATATTTATGTTACAGGGCTATATCGATCTGCCATACGGATTGCCGATACTGATGGATGGAAACTTTTAATATGTATATGTTTGATGTCTATTTTGTACTTTTTATTATATGTTAAATATGTTAAGGGGGCGGCTTGATGGTGATTGGTGCCCTGCGTGACACACACACTATTTAAAGCCGCACCTGAGCATTGAGTGTTATGCTTGACAAAGACCCTCTGGGTCGAAACGTTGCTGTTTGATGGCTTAATAAACTCATTTGTTTGGACTTTACACCTGGATGGAGCGCTGTCTTTCTATTGCTTGAATCTTCTGTGGTCCTGGTGGGTTCCCTGGACCTGGACGGGCGCTCCAGGCTGTGAGTGCTGTCGGCCATTTCTTTTTCTTGGACTGCTGGAACCTGGCCTGACGTGCACCAAACCGCAATGGCGGAAGGACTTATGAATCCAGAGGTGGGTGAGCTGGAGAATGCCATCACCTTTTCTTATACCGATGATGATGCGGCTCGGATCTTGGCCGACACAGGTATGGACATTGCTTTCCTCAATAAACCAACAGTAGATATGCTTAAGAGACGGTTAGAGAATGAAAAGAGGAGATTCATCTCATTTGAGCTGCATGTGTTGACTTTGACCGAATACTTCAAAGCACGGAGGATCCCACGAGGGTTACGGCCGCACCTTAGACCCACTCTGTTACCTGATAATGTCCAGTTCTGTATGAAATTCGAATCAATCTCTAACAAATATGCATTTGATATCATGCTATTAAATATTGAATTTTTGAAAGCAGAAATGATTTCCATTAAGAGGAACATCACTGAACTGGAGGATCAGGTGAAGACTCAAGTTACATTGCAGGAGTGGGGTCCTCTCAGAACTAAGATGGAGGAAAATCTCAATAAATTCAGGAGTGACATTGAAACCACGAAAAGGACAAAATGGTTCCGTGATGCAGAGGATTACAAGGTGGGTCGTGTCTTCTCTTGGCAGATGGGCCCTAGTCAATATTCCAGAGGTGGAAATAAGAAATATAATGGGACCAGAAGGCGGAGAAGACCGCAAGAAAGAAGACAAGCCAATTTTGGTTTCACGA
Organism: Ranitomeya imitator; assembly: GCF_032444005.1. Lineage (NCBI taxonomy): Eukaryota > Metazoa > Chordata > Amphibia > Anura > Dendrobatidae > Ranitomeya > Ranitomeya imitator. Next base: position 132,907,043 of record NC_091285.1, on the reverse strand, counting down.
CTGCCGATTCGGAATCAACAGATGATTCTAACGCTGGGGGTTCTAAGAAGACTCATCAAAATCATTTTTTAGGCAAAGAGAAGACAGACAAAACCATTCCCGGAGACGCGGTCGGAGAGGTGGCCGCAAGCACAAAAAGTGGAGTGACAGTGCGGGAACAACGGACTGGACGGAACACCGCAATGAGAACGAGAAACATGAAGGACAACTGAGTGACAGTAAGGAGCTGGTGGTTAATATTTCATCTATTGCTCTGTCTGATGTTGAAATCAAGGTTCTGTCCAAGGGGCTATCATTTTGCCCCTCGAGTAGACCCGACTGGTTTGCGTTGGAGGTGGATTTACAGGCCTTCTTCAGACGATTAAGATTATCTACTTATTTTTCTGAGAAACTTGAATGGAATGAGATCCCTGGTACTACCACGGATAGTGTCGAAAAGGGTTTTACATTGAGAGGGGTGGGTTTGTACTGCAAGAGCAATTTTCAACCACCTTCTAGGAATCATTTTGTGGAGTCGTACATCGACCTTGTACATAGAGACATTGAAAAATTGAAGAGGGACTTTAAATCTACTTCAGTTCATAATTTATCATCTACAGAAAGAAAGACACTGAGGGCCTTGGCTGATAATACCTTAATAACAATTAAACCAGCCGATAAAGGCGGGGCGGTGGTAGTAATGGACAGTACCAAGTATAAGGCAGAGATTCTAAGACAATTAGATGATGGGGCTGTCTATGAAAAACTAACGTGTAATCCTTCTTTTCGTTTCCAAAGGGAATTCCAGCTTGTGGTCAGTGACTCCCTGGCCTCGGGACTCATTGACCACAAGCTGTCGGAATTTCTGATTATTGAGGCTCCGGTAGTTCTGGTAATATACGTATTGCCGAAAATACACAAAGATCTGTACAATCCCCCGGGACGACCGATCGTCTCGGGGAGAGGTTCCCTCTTTAGCAATACGGCCATTTTTTTAGATCGGGTGTTGAGACCGTATGCAACATCAGCACGGTCATATATTCGTGATACGGGTGACTTCCTGGACAAAATTGATGATTTGACCGTCTCAGAGACTACCATCTTAGCCTCATTTGATGTGGTATCATTGTACACGTCTATTGAACATGATAGGGGACTGGAGGCTGTCTCTTGTGTGCTATCAGGCTCTGGCGTGGCCCATGAGTGTGCACGGCTCATCCTCACATTGCTCGAATTCATCCTCAGGCGGAATTTTTTTCTGTTTGGTGATGAGTTTTTCTTGCAATTGAGGGGCACCACCATGGGGTCCAATGTGGCCCCCACTTATGCTAACATCTATATGGCGGTGCTCGAGGATGAGTTCGTGTACAATTCCATCTACTGGCACCACGTCAGAGCCTGGTGGCGATATATTGATGATATTTTTCTGGTATGGGAGGGGACTGTAGAGGAGTTGGAGGACTTCCACGGGGCCCTGAATTTGATATGTCCCAAGTTACAGTTTACCCTGACACATTCGGCAACATAGGTACAGTTCCTTGACACGTTGGTGTATAAATGTGGCAACAGACTGGGTACAGACATTTTTGTCAAGGAGACGGACAGGAATGGACTGTTAGCCTTTGATAGTAATCATCCCAGGAAAATGGCGAGTTCCCTCCCCTGGAGTCAGCTATTAAGGGTGAGGAGGATTGTGTCTGATGAGGAGCGAGTGGACAGTAGACTCGATGAAATGTGCAGGAAATTTATCTCAAGGGGGTACCCAGCGAGGGAGGTATCTAGATATAGAAATAAAGCTGCTAGCTGCTCTCGGGCGAGTATTCGTAATAAAGTTCGGGTCAACTCAACGGGTGAGCGAATTCCTTTTGTGTCTACTTACAATTTAGCGAGCAATCGTATTGGTAATATTTTGAGGAGACATTGGACTTTGTTGCAGCGGGGTCTTCCGTCTGTTCCCAATTTTGAAACATACCCCATAATGTCATTCAGAAGGGGTCGCAACTTTAAAGATAAACTTGTCAAATCAGATATAGGGACTTCTAAAAATTTGATTCAAAGTACCCTAAGTGCAGTCAAATATGGAAATTTTCCGTGTTTGGGCTGCTCTTGTTGTAACTACATGCTGAAAGGAGAATTTTTTTACCATCCCCATACTGGGAAGAAAATTTTTTTGAAGGACAGGTATACCTGTGCCTCAAGCTATGTTGTATACATGATAGTGTGCCCGTGCGGACTCACTTATGTTGGTGAAACAACCATGGAAGTGAGGTCACGCATCAACAAACATAAGAGCACAATAAGAACGGGTTTAACAGAATTACCGGTCCCTAAACATTTTTTGGAAAGCAGACACTCAGTAAACCAATTAAGGTTTAGGGTAATTGATAGTGTCCCTGTACTGAGAAGAGGGGGCAATAGGTTGCAAATTCTTAAACAAAAGGAACTTCGGTGGATTTATACCCTGGGATCACTGCAACCTAAGGGTTTGAATATCGATTTTAACTTACATACCTGTGTTCGTTAGGTTTGTGGAGCATTGTCATTGGTTTTGTTTTTAAATGGTTTCCGTCATCTGAATAAGGTAGATGAGGTTGGATACAATTTTGTGTGTTTTCCTCTGGTTTTTTCTAAAAATTTTTTTCTGTTTTAGATTATGTCTGCTACAGTCGGCTGCCAGGAGGATGGGACATTTTGGAGTTATGTATGGATGGTCAACTGTACAATGTGCGAGTACGTCCGGCTCCCCTCCTGGGGCCTTTCCGACTGTTGTATAGTGGACTATAGTAATAAAAAATAAAAAATAATGAGAATATTTTTTTCTGAGATGTATATAGTTACTATATGGATTGGTGATATGCCTCGTATAGATATTTGGATTGATATATATAGAGTCCTGTACATTGCTATATTGGGGTCATAATATATTTTTACGATATATATTTTTACGGTATTTCCCCTGAATTAAGTGTCTAGTTCATTGTGTTCCATTTTGTGCCAAGAGGTCTGTGCTATCTATCATCAGTCTTTCATTTTTGCCTCTAATGTGTTCCATTGGACACATGAGGTATATGGATGTTGCGTTCTGTCTCCTGGCGCAGTATTATGTAGGGAGTGGGTCCGGATAGTTGGGCGCATGTGTGTGTTGCATGCTGCCCTGTGGAGACTTGGATAGCGGCCATGTATTCCGTGGTGTCTGTCTCCTTGGTAACCGTTCTTTTGACCTCTTCGGACGCCACTGGTGGTGGACGCATGACGCGCTCTAGCTGGGGGCGGTTCCTAACACGGTGACGTGTGGGGGCTGGTCCGGGCGGTGGTGCGCATGCGTCTCCTTGGTGTTGCGCCGCGGGGCTCCAGATGGTAGCCAGGAACTCCCTGTCAGTGACGTGTGAAGTGACAGAGGAGGTTGTGGACCTGGTAGGAACCCTTAGATTAGTCGGAAGGGATTTCCTGTTACTGATGATTGGTGCTAGCATGGAGCTTATGGAAGCTTGAAGCTTATTGGCTCTGTTTTGTTTACAGATAGCCATGTGGATCCCAGGGGATTGGACGAACGATATAATGGTGATCCTGACACCGGAATTCAACTACCTATGATCCCTTGTTTACTTTTGTATATTTATGTTACAGGGCTATATCGATCTGCCATACGGATTGCCGATACTGATGGATGGAAACTTTTAATATGTATATGTTTGATGTCTATTTTGTACTTTTTATTATATGTTAAATATGTTAAGGGGGCGGCTTGATGGTGATTGGTGCCCTGCGTGACACACACACTATTTAAAGCCGCACCTGAGCATTGAGTGTTATGCTTGACAAAGACCCTCTGGGTCGAAACGTTGCTGTTTGATGGCTTAATAAACTCATTTGTTTGGACTTTACACCTGGATGGAGCGCTGTCTTTCTATTGCTTGAATCTTCTGTGGTCCTGGTGGGTTCCCTGGACCTGGACGGGCGCTCCAGGCTGTGAGTGCTGTCGGCCATTTCTTTTTCTTTACCTCTTGAAGCTCATCAAGAGATTGTCAAGAGTGTGCAAAGCAGTCGTCAAAGCAAAAGGTGGCTACTTTGAAGAACCTAGAATATAAGACATAATTTCAGTTGCTTCACACTATTTTGATAAGTAGATAATTCCACATATGTAAATTCATAGTTTTGATGCCTTCAGTGTGAATGTACAATTTTCATAGTCATGAAAATATAGAAAAATCTTTAAATGAGAAGGTGTGTCCAAACTTTTGGCCTGTACTGTACATATTCCCCATTTTACGGCACAGTCAGGGCCATGGAGTCAGGTCACGGCCCCGTGACTTCCCCAAAGAACTGTCTGATCCGGTTCCGAGTACCCCACGGCCCTGGTGGGCGTGTCAGTTATGAGGAGAGGCTGTTGGGACTGTAGGCCCAAGCTTTCTCTGATGTTGTCAATCTTCTGCTTGAAGATATCTTGGCGTTACTTCAGCAGAGAGTAGCCAAAAGACTGCAGCATCTGATTGCTCCTACTCCTGCACTGAAAAGAAGCTCTGGGACTCTAAGCCATCAGCTGAGCTCAGTTAGCCACTCCTGTCCCCTATATCAGTGTTTTTCAACCTTTTTTGAGCCGCGGCACACTTTTTATACTTAAAAAATCCTGAGGCACACCACCAACCAAAATGGCACAAAATGGTGCGTCCAGGTTTGAGATGAAAGTCTGCAGTCATTCTATGTGACTGCAGGCTTCTGAATTCTCACAGCGCAAGCACTGCACACTTTCAGGATTCTCCCTTGCCGGTGGCCAGAGTGGACGGTCATGACAGCACAAGTATGTGATTTGGATACTTCTGGTCACATTCTAACTAGACGTGTCCAGCCTCAGTCAATTCATTTTCATTGAATGAGGCCACACATGTCTAGTCAGCACGTGACCGCATGTATGTAAATCACCAACATCAGAGAATTATGATAGCAGTGTGCACTGTGAGAATTCAGAAGTCTGCAGTCACATAGTATGACTGCAGACTCATCACAACCTTGGACATCCCCTTTAATGTTCCTAACAAATAAAAATGAGAATTAGTATCACAAAAAAAACACATTTACATCCAGGTACCTGATAGATGACGTTGTTTGTGGAGTCGCCTCTTTCTTTTCATCTTCACCTTGTCCAGATGCCATGATGACTCTTCTCTTCCACCGGCAGAGCTCGTTTCTGCAGACTTCCATCTTCTCCTGTCTTCTGCAGCACATCCCGACACAACACCCTTAAAGATAGCAGTGTTATTATAATGCTCCGGAATAACAATATCTGCCCTAGGCTGAGCCCCTGAGTAAATAATTGCTCCTCACTTTATTCCCAGCACATAATATGACCCTCACTGTCCCTCTTATGGTACATGCCATCCACACTACCCTCTCTCTCTTTTCCATACTTCACACTGCCTTCTCATACGGTGTCCCTCATAGAGAGCCCAGTCTCTCTACTGTGCCCCTTCATTACACTCCTCCTACTTGGCATACTGTCTCCTCCTGGCTGTTACCCTCACACTACTCAGTATCTATTATGTGTCCACTCACACTTTCATCCCCCCATACTGTCTGCACACATTTCTAATAGCCTCCTCCTGTACATCCCCCCCCTGCTAACATACCCCTTTGCTCTCTCCATATTTCCTCCTCACACATTCCCCCCTCACACATTCCCCCGACTCCCCATACTGTCCTCACACATCCCATCACCGTTGCTCCCAGTACTGTCAGCACACATTTTTCCCCTCGCTACTGTGTCCACCCCCATCTCCCCACTCACCCCCACAGAATATATCCACTGCCCTTCCGATAGAATAAATCCATCCCCTTCCACAGAATAAATGCACCCTGCCCCACACATGCTAAATAAATTCCAGCCCCCCCCCCACGTACACACTGAATAAATCCCCCCCCATACACTGAATAAATCCCCCCACTCACTGAATAAATTCCCCCACACACTGAATAAATCCCCCCACACACTGAATAAATCTCCCCCACACACACTGAATAAATCCCCCCCCACACTGAATAAATCCCCCCCACACACTGAATAAATCCCCCCCACACTGAATAAATCCCCCCCACACACTGAATAAATCCCCCCACACACTGAATAAATCCCCCCCCACACTGAATAAATCCCCCCACACACTGAATAAATCCCCCCACACACTGAATAAATCCCCCCACACACTTAATAAATCCCCCCACACACTGAATAAATCCCCCCACACACTTAATAAATCCCCCCACATACTCCCCATAAACCCACCCCACACTGAATAAATCCCCCCCACACACTGAATAAATCCCCCCACACACTGAATAAATCCCCCCCCACACTGAATAAATCCCCCCCACACACTGAATAAATCCCCCCACACACTGAATAAATCCCCCCACACACTTAATAAATCCCCCCACACACTGATTAAATCCCCCCACACACTTAATAAATCCCCCCACATACTCCCCATAAACCCACCCCACGCTGAATAAATCCCCCCACACTTAATAAATCCCCCCACACACTGAATAAATCCCCCCACACACTTAATAAATCCCCCCACATACTCCCCATAAACCCACCCCACGCTGAATAAATCCCCCCACACTTAATAAATCCCCCCACACACTTAATAAATCCCCCCACATACTCCCCATAAACCCACCCCACGCTGAATAAATCCCCCCACACTTAATAAATCCCCCCACACACTGAATAAATCCCCCCACACACTTAATAAATCCCCCCACATACTCCCCATAAACCCACCCCACGCTGAATAAATCCCCCCACACTTAATAAATCCCCCCACACACTTAATAAATCCCCCCACATACTCCCCATAAACCCACCCCACGCTGAATCTTCGGTGTCTTCAGCTCCACAGCACAGGAGCACTTACCACCAAGTGTCTTCTGTCCCCTGCACGCCGGATAGTGACGCCAGCAGCGTGATCACATGACTTGATCACGCTGCTGGCGTCGCTCTGACCCAGCGGTCAGAGCCTCAATTGTACTCGCAGCTGGTAGATGTCTGCGAGTACAATTGATCTCCGGGAGCCGGCGCGCTGCAGCTTCTCTGTGCCGGCTGTCAGCTTGACAGTCGGCACAGAGAACAGCTGACTCCCGTTCCCCCGCGGCACACCCGACCATGTGTCGCGGCACACTAGTGTGCCGCGGCACACTGGTTGAAAAACACTGCCCTATATAATCTGAGTCCTGATTCAAACACATGTCAGAGCTAGCTTATGCTGCATGGCTTGGAGGAAAGGTGTTTTTGGTGCTTATATGAGAATGAGATTGTAGGATTTATCTGAGACTGTTGCGTGGGTGTGTAAGTGTGATAATTCCCTTTCCCTCCTTTTGTTGTTTTCCATCCTCCACTCCCTGTTGTATTCCTCTGTTATATGTGAGTGAATATTTGTATGCCTGATATTTGCAATTACCCCTAGTTCATGTTGCCTTGTTTGTCTAGTTGGTGTACCACGGTGCACAGCATCTCTTCGCTGCGTGGGGGATGGGAACAGAAGGAGGGTTGATTCAGGAAATAAGGCAAGGGTGGCAGCACCGGCATCTTCACCTTCAGAAATGTCCCAGGAAATAGGCCAAGCTAGGGCATCCACTAGTGTTGGGGACTGGGAAGGAGCCCCTTGTCCCGAGTCACCCGACAGCTGAGCCGTGACAGAAGAATAACGAAATATCTTAAGCTGAGATGAAAGGAGAAAGAGGAAATGCTGAGGGATGGAGGAGAGAATTGAAAGTGTTGAATAGCTTTTAAGGGTTATAAGACATGAAGGATATGAGAGATGAGAAGTAGGTTTGTTTTACAGCAGTGAGTGTGGATTTGAAATTTGTCTGGGACTGTTGTGGCACCCCTGAAGGTCCAGTTGCCACAGATGTACTGCATCTCAGCCAGAGGTGTGGTACCCCAACTCTCTGGTAAGGAGGGGACACTGTACAGAACCCTAACACTTGCACCCAACACCAGACCTCCCAGGCCAGGCAGGGATTAGGTAGAAGGTGTGGGTGGAGATTGAGGAGTAATCAGGGGAGATAAGAGGGAGGAGTTAAAGAGTAATTGAGGAGAAGTGGAGCTGAGCAGACGTGTGGGTCTGCAGCTCCTGACAGTGAGAAGGGAGAAAGAAATGAAGGAAGCTCCCAGAAGAAAGAAAGGGTCTTAGGGGCATGGGAAGTGCAGAAGCCACCTGTGGGGCCCGCATCCAGGCTGACCAGCATCAGGTGGAGGGACCAGGTCGCAGAAAGAAAAACTGGCCCCTGATCCAGTGGAAGAACTACAGGTCTCAACTAGAAACACTGAGGCTGTGGCGTCTGTAAGAGTCACAGCCACATCCACCCATAACTGGCTTAATAGGCAGCCGGATAGAATCCAGGGGACTCAGAGGACATCGCCGACCAGGCTCATGGTTGCTGGCTTAGGATATTGTGGGTGAGATGCTGGGCAGGAGGAGTGGAAAGCAGCTAAGAGAGATGGCCAGGAAAGGCTTATAAAAAGGGGGTTCTGGACAGCTGCCGCAATTTGCTGGAGAGTTTCCTGGACCGCTCACCTGAAGGACACAGCACCCTGGCTGGGGAATAACATCTGACTGTAAGTAAAACGTGAATACTTCATCTGGCTGTGTCCTCACAATTCTTTTCTGTGATGCCTGTCCTGCACCACCACTACCAACAGAACTTTTCTACATCCCTTTGGCTGCCCTGTGGCCACGCTCCACCTGTGGGGAGCAGAACCATCTTAGCTGCATTACCATCGGCTCCAGTGGTCCCTTTAACCAGCGTCGGCTATCCCTGGCCGAATACCACAGGTGGCATCACAAACATTTCCCTTTATCCCCTACAAACTTTATTCCCATTTCCCATCTTTCATTATTTTCATTTCATCACTTTAATTGGATGCCCAGGGCCACGGGCGCATTTCAGGTTAATCATACCTCTTCATCTGGACATTGTGGTTTGTCCTGATGGAAATGTTTGATTACTCCAAAATGTGTTGACAAATTTAATTGGATCCTTAGTAGCGCAGTTTTATATCCACTTTATGATTATAAAAATTCCAATAATCAGCTAAAGGAAAAGGAAAAAATACATTTTATGGAAAAAGCTATTAATTTCGTACTGACACACAATTATTTTGAATAGGGGGATGAATTTTACTTACAAAGTGGGGACCAGATTTGCACCCAGTTTTGCAAACTTTTACATGAGTCTGTGGCAGGAGCACAATATCTATGTGGGCGGCGAGCTTTGGTGCAAATTTGGTTCTATGGAAGTGGTTCAGAGATTATATCTTTTTGATCTGGTCTGGAGATGTAAAATTAATTTTACTTTGATGTTTACTGAAAAACATAATAATCAAACAGTGATTTTTTTAGATATCAAAATTTTTACTGAAGGAAAAAATAATAAAAACTTTCACTTAACCTACTGATAGCAAAATCTACGTTTTCACAAGTACGCTGGCGTGTAAAAGTTTTAGCACCCCTGGTCAAAATTACTGTTCTTGTGAACAGTTAAGCAAGTTGAAGATGAAATCATCTCTAAAAGGCCTCAAGTTAAAGATGACACATTTCCTTTGTATTTTAGAAAAAAAATTTTTTTTTCATCTTTTACATTCACTATCATCATTAGGAAAGGCAAAGTAATGCAGATTTCCCAGCTTTATAAAAAGCCAGCCTCCTCTAACCTTGTGCAAAAAAACTGCACCCATGGGTTCTTCTAAGAAGCTCCTGTAAGGAAGTAAGAATTGAGTCCACTGGAAGGGGACAGCCATTATGAGGGAGTAGTGAGAAGAAGAGGAAGGCAAACTAGAAAGAGGAGTTTTTTTCTCCCTGACTGTTGGGTCTAGAAGGGAAAAATAAAAGAATGTAACATGGCAGCCTTCATATTTGGAAGATTCCTTTTGCACCTCTAGGAGAAAAAGCTGCCTCAGAGCAGAAGCATAGCTCAGCCCTAAGGAGGGAATACACTGATTTGATGAAACAAGTTCCACAGAGATCTGCCTGTCCCCATGTATGAGTCAATCTTCAACTGGAAGTATAAACCTGAACTCCAAATACCTATTATTTTCATATAATTACTGGCTTCATTATCATTAGTAAAGAGACTGTTCTTTCCAAGATAACTCTCCTTCTTCATGATTGTGGATTAGTTGCACAAACCACTATCACAAACATCATCCTCTACTCAATGAGGCAGCTACTGTGGAAATCATCATTCTCCATATTACTGGTTCTGATGTGCACATATTTGGGATTTTCCATAAGCCTTATGTCTGGTAACCCATCTCAAATGGTCTGATACACATCTGGCGCAACATCATACTGTTTCCCACTGTTATAACCCTTTTCCTTTTATATATTGTGAGACTTTGTGTGTGTGTGCAATTGGAGAGGGAAAGAGGCTCATTGTGACAGAAAGCTTGGCCACCATGAGGCACATTATAGACTGCCAGGAGCACAACCCTGTGCTGTACACCACATGTTACCACATATAAAGTTGAAACCAGAAGTTTACATACACTATATAAAAATTCACATATGCATGTTTTTCTCAATATCTGACATGAAATCAGAATAAACCTGTCCTGTTTAAGGTCAATTAACATTACCATAATTATTAATCCTTGCCAAATGCCAGAATAATGAGAGCAAGAGAGAGAATGTTTTATGGCATTTATATTACTTACTGCAAAGTCAAAAGTTTACTTACATTTCATTAGTATTTGATACCATTGCCCTTAAACTGAATGACTTGAGTCAAACGTTTGGTATATCCTTCCACAAGCTTCTCACAATAGCTGGTCAGAATTTTGGTCCATTTCACCTGATCCAGGTGTAACTTATCCAGGTTTGTTGGTCGCCTTCCTTGCACCTGCCTTTTCACCTTTGCCCATACATTTTTAATAGGATTGAGATCAGGGCTTTGTGATGGCCACTCCAAAACATTGACTTTCTTGTCCTTAAACCACTTTTTGGCAGTATGCTTCTGGTCATCGTCAATTTGGAAGACCCATTTCCACCCAAGCTTTAATTTCTTGGCTGATGTCTTGAGATGCTGCTTCTGTATTGCCACATGAACTTCTTTTCTCATGAGGCCATCTATTTTGGGAAGTGCACTGGTCCCTCCTGCAGCAAAACAACTCCACAACATGATGCTGTCACTCCAAGCAGTCTTGCTAAAGGCTCTCTTAAAATGTGGTAACGCAAAAAATATTTTTTGGAATAAAAAGCGTCTTTTAGTGTGTGATGGCTGCCAGTCATAAAAATCCGATTAAAAAACCCGCTTTGAAAGGAAATCAAATCCCCCTTCATCACCCCCTTAGTTAGGGAAAAAATAAAAAATTAAAAAAATGTATTTATTTCCATTTTTCCATTAGGGTTAGGGCTAGGGTTAGGGCTAGGGTTAAGGTTAGGGTCAGGGCTACGGTTAGGGTTGGGGCTAAAGTTAGGGTTAGGGTTGGGGCTAAAGTTAGGGTTAGGGTTGGGGCTAAAGTTAGGGTAAGGGTTTGGATTACATTTATGGTTGGGAATAGGGTTGGGAATAGGGTTAGGGGTGTGTCAGGGTTAGGGGTGTGGTTAGGGTTACCGTTGAGATTAGGGTTAGGGGTGTGTTTGGATTAGGGTTTCAGTTATAAATGGGGGGGTTCCACTCTTTCGGCACATCAGGGGCTCTCCAAACGCAACATGGCATCCGATCTCAATTCCAGCCAATTCTGCGTTGAAAAAGTAAAACAGTGCTCCTTCCCTTCCGAGCGCTCCCGTGCGCCCAAACAGGGGTTTACCCCAACATTTGGGCTAGCAGCGTACTCAGGACACATTGGACAACAACTTTTGGCGTCCAATTTCACCTGATACCCTTGGGAAACTACAAAACTGGGGGCTAAAAAATATTTTTTTGTGGAAAAAAAGATTTTTTATTTTCACGGCTCTGCGTTATAAACTGTAGTGAAACACTTGGGGGTGCAAAGTTCTCACAACACATCTAGATAAGTTCCTTGGGGTCTAGTTTTCAATATGGGGTCACTTTTGGCTCTGCAAATGCAAAGTGATGCCTGCAGACCAATCTATCTAAGTCTGCATTCCAAATGGCACCCCTTCCCTTCTGAGTTCTGCCATGCGCCCAAACGGTGGTTTCCCCCCACATATTGGGTATCAGCGTACTCAGAACAATTTGGACAACTACTTTAGGTGTCCAATTTCTTCTTTTACCCTTGGAAAAATACAAAACTTGGGGCTAAAAATAATTTTTGTGGAAAAAAAATATTTTTTATTTTCACGGCTCTGCATTATAAACTGTAGTGAAACACTTGGGGGCTCAAAGCTCTCACAACACATCTAGATAAGTTCATTAGGGGGGCTAATTTCCAAAATGGTGTCACTTGTGGGGGGTTTCAATGTTTAGGCACATCAGTGGCTCTCCAAACGCAACATGGCGTCCCATCTCAATTCCTGTCAATTTTGCATTGAAAAGTCAAATGGCACTCCTTCCCTTCCGAGCTCTCTCTTGCACCCAAACAGTGGTTAACCCCCACATATGGGGTATCAGTATACTCAGGACAAATTGTACAACAACTTTGGCATCCAATTTCTTCTCTTACCCTTGGGAAAATAAAAAAATAGGGGCGAAAAGATCATTTTTGTGAAAAAATATGATTTTTTATTTTTATGGCTCTGCATCATAAGCTTCTGTGAATCACTTAATGGGTCAAAGTTCTCACCACACATCTAGATAAGTTCCTTAGGGGGTCTACTTTCCAAAATGGTGTCACTTGTGGGGGGTTTCAATGTTTAGGCACATCAGTGGCTCTCCAAACGCAACATGGCGTCCCATCTCAATTCCTGTCAATTTTACATTGAAAAGTCAAATGGCGCTCCTTCCCTTCCGAGCTCTGCCATGCGCCCAAACCGTGGTTTACCCCACATATGGGGTATCAACGTACTCGGGACCAATTGTCCAACAACTTTTGGGGTCCAATTTCTTCTCTTACCCTTGGAAAAATAAAAAATTGGGGGCGAAAAGATCATTTTTGTGAAAAAATATGATTTTTAATTTTTACAGCTCTGCATTATAAACTTCTGTGAAGCACTTGGTGGGTCAAAGTGCTCACCACACATCTAGATAAGTTCCATAGGGAGTCTACTTTCCAAAATGGTGTCACTTGTGGGAGGTTTCAATGTTTAGGCACATCAGTGGCTCTCCAAACGCAACATGGCGTCCCATCTCAATTCCTGTCAATTTTGCATTGAAAAGTCAAACGGCGCTCCTTCCCTTCCGAGCTCTCCCTTGCATCCAAAAAGTGGTTTACCCTCACATATGGGATATCATCCTACTCAGGATGAATTGTACAACAACTTTTCGGGTCCATTTTCTCCTGTAACCCTTGGTAAAATAAAACAAATTGGAGCTGAAGTAAATTTTTTGTGAAAAAAAGTTAAATGTTCATTTTTATTTAAACATTCCAAAAATTCCCGTGAAACACCTGAAGGGTTAATAAACTTCTTGAATGTGGTTTTGAGCACCTTGAGGGGTGCAGTTTTTAGAATGGTGTCACACTTGGTTATTTTCTATTACATAGACCACTAAAAATGACTTCAAATGAGATGTGGTCCCTAAAAAAAAATGGTGTTGTAAAAATGAGAAATTGCTGGTCAACTTTTATCCCTTATAACTCCCTAACGAAAAAAAATTTTGGTTCCAAAATTGTGCTGATGTAAAGTAGACATGTGGGAAATGTTACTTATTAAGTATGTTGTGTGACATATCTCTGATTTAATTGCATAAAAATTCAAAGTTGGAAAATTGCGAAATTTTCAAAATTTTTGCCAAATTTCCGTTTATTTCACAAATAAACACAGGTAATTTCAAATAAATTTTACCACTATCATGAAGTACAATATGTCACAAGAAAACAATGTCAGAATCACCAGGATCCGTTGAAGCGTTCCAGAGTTATAACCTCATAAAGGGACAGTGGTGAGAATTGTAAAAATTTGCCCGGTCATTAACGTGCATACCACCCTTGGGGGTAAAGGGGTTAAGCAGGGCTGGACCGAGCATCGGGCACTTAGGGCAAATGCCAGAAGGGCCGGTGCTTGTAGTGGGCTGCTCGATCGGCGCATGCTGGCTGAGTGGCAAGTACCAGCGTCAGAGAACAGTGGCAGAGAACAGCAGCACGCAAGCTGAAAGGTAATACCTGCCTGCGAAACTGCTTCCTTAGCTCTCACTGGAAGCACACAGACAGCTTGGTGACATTATGGCTACGTTCACACTAACGTTGCGCCGCCCTGCGTCGGCGACGCAACGCGCGACGCATGAAAAAGCGTGCGCAGACGTGCGCAAAAACGCGCGCGTTTTGCGACGTGTGCGTCGTTTTTTGACCAAAATCGGACGCACAGAAAATGCAACTTGTTGCATTTTCTTGCGTCCGACGCTAGCGTCGGAAACAACGCAAGTGTCGAAAAACGCCACCCTAAAAAACGCACGCGTCCCCTATGTTAAACATAGGGGTGCGTCGCCGCTGCGTCGCCGCTGCGTCGCCGGCGCAACAGCGACGCACATTGGTCGGAACGCCAATGTGAACGTAGCCTATCTCCTGCTCTGATCTGCTTTCATTCCCAGCAGAGAAGGAGAGACCGGGGGAGGTGCCGGGACAGAGCTGCTGCTGCTGTCTGTGAGCAGGAGGACCTGAAGAGCTGCACATGGACATCAGCCAGCCTGCTCTGCAACACAGAAGTGTGTGTGTGTGTAATATATGAGTGTATGGTATCTGTAGTGTGTGTGTAATGTGTGTGCGGTATCTGTAGTGTAATACTTGTGTGTGCGGTATCTGTAGTGTGTGTGTAATGTGTGAAAGTTATCTGTAGTGTGTGAGTGTGTAATGTGTGTGCGGTATCTGTAGTGTGTGTGTAATGTGTGTGCGGTATCTGTAGTGTAATACTTGTGTGTGCGGTATCTGTAGTGTGTGTGTAATGTGTGTGAGTTATCTGTAGTGTGTGAGTGTGTAATGTGTGTGCGGTATCTGTAGTGTGTGTGTGTGTAATGTGTGTGCGGTATCTGTAGTGTAATACTTGTGTGTGCGGTATCTGTAGTGTGTGTGTGAGTGTGTAATGTGTGTGCGGTATCTGTAGTGTAATACTTGTGTGTGAGTTATCTGTAGTGTGTGAGGGTGTAATGTGTATGCGGTATCTGTAGTGTGTGTGTGTAATATGTGTGCGGTATCTGTAGTGTATACTAGTGTATGTGGTATCTGTAGTGTGTGTGTAATGTGTGTGCGGTATCTGTAGTGTGTGTGTAATGTGTGCGGTATCTGTAGTGTGTGTGAGTGTGTAATGTGTGTGCGGTATCTGTAGTGTAATACTTGTGTGTGCGGTATCTGTAGTGTGTGTAATGTTTGTGCGATATCTAGTGTGTGTGTAATGTGTGTGCGGTATCTAGTGTGTAATGTGTGTGCGGTATCTGTAGTGTAATGCTTGTGTGTGCGGTATCTGTAGTGTGTGTTTAATATGTGTGCGGTATCTGTAGTGTGTGTAATGTGTGTGAGTTATCTGTAGTGTGAGTGTGTAATGTGTGTGCGGTATCTGTAGTGTGTGTAATGTGTGTGCGGTATCTGTAGTGTAATGCTTGTATGTGCAGTATCTGTAGTGTGTGTGGTATCTGTAGTGTTTGCGTGTGTGTAATACTTGTGTGTTTGTGTGTAATACATGTGTGTGTGTTAAGGCTAGGTTCACTTTGCGTTAGTGCAATCCGTTTAGTGCATACGCTAACGGAATGCGCTAATGCAATGTACAAAAAGGGATTGCGTTTAGCGATCCCGCTAGCGCAGATGCCTGATCTGCGCTAGCGAGAACAGACCCAAAAACATTAGAGGTCTATCAGAAAATAACGGGACATCGCTAACGCATTCCAAAAATGGCATACGTTAGCGATGCGTTACATACATTGCGGTCAATGGGTGTGCTAACGGATCCGTTACATTGCATTAGTTGCGCTATGTAACGGATTCCGTTAGCGGACTGCCACTAACGCAGTGTGAACCTAGCCTAATACTTGTGTGTGTATGTAATAATGAGTAATGTGTACGTAATGAGCCTGTGTTGTCCACCATGTGTGCTGTGTACATGTATGATGTGTGTGTCTGTGTGACTATATGAAGTGTAAGTAATGAGCTTGTGTTGTCCAGCATGTGTGCTGTGTACATGTATGTGTGTGTCTGTGTGACTATTTGAAGTGTATGTAATGAGCTTGTGTTGTCCAGCATGTGTGCGGTGTACATCATATATGAAGTGTATGTAATTCATTGTATGTGGGCTGGTTAATTTTTTTTGTGCCAGGGCTGCTTTTTGGCCCCAGTCAGGCCCTGAGGTTAAGTAATGACAGTCAACAGGAAGAGTGGAGGTCAACATAATGACTGGAAGACAAAGAAAAGCTTCAGTGAGAGCTCATCATAGGATTGGCAAATCAGAACCCCTGCTTGACTGCAAAAGACCTTCAGAAAGATTTAGCATACTCTGGAGTGGCAGTACATTGTTCTACTGTTCAGAAACACTTGCACAAATATGACCTTCCTGGAGGAGTCATCAAAGGAAATCTCTCCTGCATCCTCACCATAAAAGTCAGCTTCAGAAGTATGCAAAAGTACATGTAAACATACCTGATGCATTTTGGAAACAAGTCCTTTGGATGAAGGAGGTTAAACTAGAACTGTTTCTTCACAATGATCAAAGGTATGTGTGGAGAAAAAAGGGCACAGAATTTCAGGAAAAGAACATCTTACCAACCATTAAGCATGGGATGGATCAGTGATGCTTTGGGGTTGTGTTGTATCCAATGGCATGGGGGACATTTCATAGGTAGAAGGAAGAATGGATTCAATGAAATTTATACAAATTCATGATGCAAGCAGAACACCATCTGTGAAAGAGCTGAAGTTGAAAAGAGGATGATTCCTTCAAATGGATGATGATCGTGATAACAAGTCAAAATCCACAATAGATTCTGTCCAAAGGTGCAAGTTGAAGGTTTTACAATGTCCCTCACAGTCCCTTGATCTGAACATCAGTGGAAATCTGTGGCTAGACCTCAAATTATTGATGCATGCAAGACAACTCAAGAATCTCACAAAAAAAGATTGGCTGAAAATTCCTCAAACAATAACTGAAAGACTTGTGGCTGACTAAAAAAAGCGTTTACAAGCTGTGATACTTTTGATAGGTATGTATGTCTGTGTGTATAAATAATTGTATATCTCCATTTATGTAAGTGTATATTTATACAGTATGTTTGTGAATATGTGTTCAAATATGTATGTGCCTGTATATGTATATAGGTACTAACCATGCAGGGTGCCTAAACTTTTGCATTGGCCCATTTTCCTTTTTGTAATTTTTAACATGTAAAAAATATCAATACTTTTTTTGCCTAAAATACAAAGGCAATGTGTGATATTAAACCTTGGCCCTTTTAGAGATAATTTAATCTTCAACTTGCTTAACTGTTCAAAATAAGAGTAATTTTTTGTTCACTGTATATTATGCACAGGATCTAATTGAATGCTTATATGTTTATGGCATCATACTTTTGCTATTTGGTCTGTCTTATTAGTAAAAATTTGTTCTAGAAGTGCCCTCACCGACTCTTTCCATTTTGTTTGGTCCTCCACTTTAGTTTGTTGAATATGCAGGTTTCTGTTCCCCATCTTATTTCTGCGTAGTTGAAGACCCTCATAAATATTTGCTTTTTTTTATTTGCTGTCTCATATATTTGCATTATGAG